>NC_080385.1:58898839-59248253 GCF_014773155.1 Arachis stenosperma | reverse complement strand
ATGATTCTTGAACACAGCTACTTATTGAGTCTTGGCCGTGGCCCAAGCACTCTGTCTTCCAGTATTACCACCGGATACATACATGCCACAGACACATAATGGGTGAACCTTTTTCAGATTGTGACTCAGCTTTGCTAGAGTCCCCCACTTAGAGGTGTCCAGGGTTCTTAAGCACACTCTTATTGCCTTGTCACACTTTATCTTTCTTTTTCTTCTTTTTTCTTTCTTTTTCTTTTTCGTTTTTTTTTTTTTTTTTTTGTATTCACACGCTTTTCTTGCTTCAAGAATCATTTTATGATTTTTCAGATCCTCAGTACATGTCTCCTTTTTCATCATTCTTTCAAGAGCCAACAATTTTAACATTCATGAACAACAAATTCAAAACATATGCACTGTTCAAGCATACATTCAGAAAACAAAACGTATTGTCACCACATCAAACTAATTAAGCTAGTTTTAAAGATGAATTTGAAATCCTGTACTTCTTGTTCTTTTGTGATAAAACAGTTTTTCATTAAGAAAGGTGATGGATTCATTGATAGCTTTAAGGGCATAGACACTAAGACACTAATGATCATAAGACACAAACATAGATAAACTAAAGCATAATTTTCGAAAAAACAGAAAACAAGAACAAGGAGATTAAAGAACGGGTCCACCTTAGTGATTGCGGCTTGTTCTTCCTCTTGAAGATCCTATGGAGTGCTTGAGCTCCTCAATGTCTCTTCCTGTCTTTGTTGCTCATCTCTCATGATTCTTTGATCTTCTCTAATTTCATGGAGGAGGATGGCATGTTCTTGGTGCTCCACCCTTAGTTTCCCATGTGGAACTCAATTCTCCTAGGGAGGTGTTTAGTTGCTCCCAATAGTCTTGTAGAGGAAAGTGCATCCCTTGAGGTATCTCAGGGATCTCATGATGAGATGGGTCTCTTGTTTGCTCCATCTTCTTCTTAGTGATGGGCTTGAGGTCTGCCTTCTCAGTTGAACCGGCTTTGGATGCCATAAATGGTTATGGAAAAACAAAAGCAATGCTTTTACCACACCAAACTTAAAAGGTTTGCTCGTCCTCGAGCAAAAGAAGAGGGAAGAGAGTAGAAGAGAAGATGGAGGAGAGGGAGATGGCTTTGTGTTCGGCCATGTATGGGGAGAAGTGGTGGTTTATGAAGGATGGATGTGAGTGGTGAAGAGAAAGAGATGTTGAGGTGATTGGTGAATGGGTGAAGAAAGAGAAAGTGGTAGGGTTGTTTGGGGATCCTGTGGGGTCCACAGATCTTGTGGTGTCAAGGAAAAGTCTCCCTGCATCAATTGCATCAAAAATCACGTTTTGACCCATTTCTGGCGTTAAACGCCGGGCTGATGCCCATTCCTGGCGTTTAACCCAGGTTCTAGCCCTTTTCTGGCGTTTAACGCCAGTCTGGTGCCCCTTTCTGGCGTTAAACGCCCAGAATGGTGCCAGAACTGGGGCGTTAAACGCCCAACTGCTAGGCTTACTGGCGTTTAAACGCCAGCAGCTTCTTCTCCCAGGGTGTGCTGTTTTTCTTCCTGTTTTTCATTCTGTTTTTGCTTTTTCAATGGATTTTGTGACTTCTCATGATCAACCTACAAATAAAGTAAAATAACAAAAAAAATAATTAATTATAAAACATTGGGTTGCCTCCCAACAAGCGCTTCTTTACTGTCATTAGCTTGACAGAGGACTCCCATGGAGCCTCAGAAATACTCAAAACCGTGTTGGACCCTCCCAACACCAAACTTAGAGTTTGAATGTGAGGGTTCAACACCAAAAACTTAGAGTTTGGTTGCCTCCCAACACCAAACTTAGAGTTTGACTGTGGGGGCTCTGTTTGGCTCTGTTTTGAGAGAAGCTCTTCATGCTTCCTCTCCATGATAGAGGGATATCCTTGGGCCTTAAACACCAAGGATTCTTCATTCACTTGAATGATCACTCTCCTTTATCAACATCAATCACAGTCTTTGCTGTGGCTAGGAAGGGTCTGCCAAGGATGATGGATTCATCCATGCACTTCCCAGTCTCTAGGACTATGAAATCAGTAGGAATGTAATGGTCTTCAACCTTAACCAGAACATCCTCTACAAGTCATAGGCTTGTTTTCTTGAATTGTCTGCCATCTCTAGTGAGATTTTTGCAGCTTGCACCTCAAAGATCCCTAATTTCTCCATTACAGAGAGGGGCATGAGGTTCACACTTGACCCTAAGTCACACAAGGCCTTCTTGAAGGTCATGGTGCCTATGGTACAAGGTATAGAAAACTTCCCAGGATCCTGCCTCTTTTGAGGCAATTGTTGCCTAGACAAGTTATCCAGTTCTTTGGTGAGCAAAGGGGTTCATCCTCCCAAGTCTCATTTCCAAATAACTTGTCATTTAGCTTCATGATTGCTCAAGGTATTTAGCAACTTGCTCCTCAGTGACATACTCATCCTCTTCAGAGGAAGAATACTCATCAGAGCTCATGAAAGGCAGTAGTAAGTCCAAGGGAATCTCTATGGTCTCAGTATGAGCCTCAGATTCCCAAGGTTCCTCATTAGGGACCTCATTGGAGGCCAGTGGACGTCCAGTGAGGCCTTCCTCAGTGGCGTTCACTGCCTCTTCTTCCTCCAGAATTCGGCCATATTTATGGCTTTGCACTCTCCTTTTGGATTTTCTTCAGTGTTACTTGGGAGAGTGCTTGGGGGAAGTTCAGTAATTTTCTTGCTCAGCTGACCCACCTGTCCTTCCAAATTCCTAATGGAGGATCTAGTTTCAGTCATGAAACTTTGAGTGGTTTTGATTAGATCAGAGACCATGGTTGCCAAGTCAGAGGTATTTGCTTAGAGCTCTCTGTCTGTTGCTGAGAAGATGATGGAAAAGGCTTGCTTTGCTAAACCTGTTCTTCCATTATTATTGAAACCTTGTTGAGGTCTCTCTTGATTCTTCCATGAGAGATTTGGGTGATTTCTCCATGAAGAATTATAGGTGTTACCATAGGGTTCTCCTAGGTAATTCACCTCTTCCATTGAAGGGTTCTCAGGATCATAAGCTTCTTCCTCAGATGAAGCATCCTTAGTACTGCTTGGTGCATTTTGCATTCCAGACAGACTTTGAGAAATCAAATTGACTTGTTGAGTCAATATTTTATTCTGAGCCAAAATGGCATTCAGAGTGTCAATCTCAAGAACTCCTTTCTTCTGACTAGTCCCATTGTTCACAGGATTCCTTTCAGAAGTGTACATGAATTGGTTATTTGCAACCATTTCAATCAATTCTTGAGCTTCTGCAGGCGTCTTCTTCAGATGAAGAGATCCTCCAGCAGAGCTATCCAAGGACATCTTAGATAGTTCAGAGAGACCATCATAGAAAATACTATGATGCTCCATTCAGAAAGCATGTCTGAGGGACATCTTCTGATTAATTGTTTGTATCTTTCCAAGCTTCATAGAGGGATTCTCCATCCTTCTGTCTGAAGGTTTGGACTTCCACTCTAAGCTTACTCCATCTTTGTGGTGGAAAGAACTTTGCCAAGAAGGCACTGACTAGCTTTTCCCAAGAGTCCAGGCTTTCTTTAGGTTGAGAATCCAACCATATTCTAGCTCTGTCTCTTACAGCAAAAGGGAATAGCATCAGTCTGTAGACCTCAGGGTTAACCCCATTAGTCTTGACTGTGTCACAGATTTGCAAGAATTCAGCTAAGAACTGATGAGGATCTTCCATTGGAAGTCCATGGAACTTGCAATTCTGTTGCATTAGAGAAACTAATTGAGGCTTAAGCTCAAAGTTGTTTGCTACAATGGCAGGGATAGAGATGCTTCTCCCATAAAAATCAGGAGTAGGTGCAGTAAAGTCACCCAGCACCTTCCTTGCATTGTTTGCATTATTGTTGTTTTCGGCTGCCATGTCTTCTTCTTCTTTGAAGAATTCGGTCAGGTCCTCTAAAGAGAGTTGTGCTTTGGCTTCTCTTAGCTTTCTCTTTAAGTCCTCTCGGGTTCAGGGTCAGCTTCAACAAGAATGCTTTTGTCTCTGCTCCTGCTCATATGAAAGAGAAGAGAACAAGAAAATATGGAATCCTCTATGTCACAGTATAGAGATTCCTTGAAGTGTCAGAGGAAGAAAATGGAAGACAGAGGTAAAAATTCGAACTTATCAAAGAAGATGAAGTTCGAATTTTGCATTAAGGGATAGTGTTAGTCCAAAATAGAAGGATGTGAGAAGGAGGAAAGTAATTTTCGAAAATTAAGTAAAAGATTTTGAAAACATTTTGAAAAACACTTAATTGATTTTCGAAAATAAGAGTGGAAAAGAAATCAAGTGATTTTTGAAAAAGATTTTGAAATTAGAAGTTAAAAAGATTTGATTGAAAACTATTTTGAAAAAGATGTGATTAAAAAGATTTGATTGAAAAGTTATGGTTTTAAAAAGATGTGATTGAGAAGATATGATTTGAAAACAATTTTTTTAAAAGATATGATTTGAAAACAATTTTAAAAGATATGATTTGAAAACAATTTGAAAAGATATGATTTTAAAAATTAATGACTTGCCTAACAAGAAAAGATATGATTCAAACATAAAACCTTCCTAAACAGAAAAGGCAAAAAATGTTCAATCAAATCATTAATTGTTAGTAAGTATCTTTGAAAAAGGAAATAAATTGATTTTGAAAACATTTGATTGAAAAGATATGATTTGAAAAAGATTTGATTTTGAAAAACTTTGAAAACTTGAAAAAAATTGATTTTGAAAACAAAATCTTCCCCCTTTGCCATCCTGGCGTTAAACGCCCAGAATGGTGCACATTCTGGCGTTTAACGCCCAAAACTATACCCTTTTGGGCGTTAAACGCCCAGCCAGGCACCCTGGCTGGCGTTTAAACGCCAGTCTGTCTTCTTCACTGGGCATTTTTGAATGTCCAGCTTTTCCTGTGTGATTCCTCTGCAGTATGTTCTGAATCTTCAATTCTCTGTATTATTGACTTGAAAAGACACAAATTAAAAATATTTTTGGATTTTTAATAATAAGGAATAATTAAAATGCAACTAAAATCAAATGCATGCAAGACACCAAACTTAGCAGTTTGTATACTACTGACACTAACAAGATGATAATGCACATGAGAAACAACAAAACACTCAAGTCAATAGAATTCAAAGATCAAAACAAGGAAATCATCAAGAACAACTTGAAGATTAATTAAGACACATGCATAAATTCGAAAAATGCAAGAAGAACAGAAACATGCAATTGACACCAAACTTAAGATGAGACTCTAGACTCAAACAAGAAATGTTTTTGGATTTTATGATTTTGTAATTTTTTTGGCTTTTTTCGAAAATTAAGTGAAAAGGAAAATAAAGGTATCAAAGTTCTTAATGAGAATTCCAGGAATCATGCAATGTTAGTCTAAAGCTTTAGTCTAAAGGAATTAGACATAGCTAGCTGAGCTTCAGCAAGACATTGCATTCAAGAGCTAAATTGATGATGATCAATCAGCTTTGGTGATGATAAGAACATCACCTTGAAACACTAGAATTCATTCTTAAGAACTCTGAAGAAAAATACCTAATCTAAGCAACAAGATGAACCGTCAGTTGTCCATACACAAGAACAATCCCCGGCAACGGCGCCAAAAACTTGGTGCACGAAATTGTGATCACTACAATTTCGCACAACTAACCAGCAAGTGCACTGGGTCGTCCAAGTAATACCTTACGTGAGTAAGGGTCGATCCCATGGAGATTGGTGGTATGAAGCAAGCTATGGTCATCTTGTAAATCTCAGTCAGGCAGACTCAAATGGGTATAGTGATAAACGAAAATACATAAAGATAAAGATAGAGATACTTATGTATATCATTGGTGTAAGAGCTTCAGACAAGCATATGAAGATGCCTTCCCTTCCATCTCTCTGCTTTCCTACTGTCTTCATCCAATCCTTCTTACTCCTTTCCATGGCAAGCTCGTGTAGGGTTTCACTGTTGTCAGCAGCTACCTCCCATCCGCGCAGTGAAAGCTAATGCACACACTCTGTCACAGTGCTGCCAATCACCGGTTGGTTCCTCCCCTACCGGAATAGAATAACTCTTTTGCGTCTGTCACTAACGCCCAGTAGGTTACAGGTTTGAAGCACGTCACAGTCATTCAATCATTGAATCCTACTCAGAATACCACAGACAAGGTTTAGACCTTCCGGATTCTCTTGAATGCCGCCATCAGGTCCTGCCTATTCCACGAAGACTCCGAAGAATCCAAGAGATATTCACTAAGCCTCGGATGCTTGTAGAACAAGAATGGTTGTCAGTCACCTTGTTCATGGGTGAGAATGGTGATGGGCGTCAATCATCACCTTCATCATGTTGAAGAACAAGTGATATCTTGGACAAAGAACAAGCGGAATTGAATGGAAGAACAATAGTAATTGCATTAATACTCGAGGTACAGCAGAGCTCCACACCTTAATCTATGGTGTGTAGAAACTCCACCGTTGAAAATACATAAGAACAGTGTGATCATTGGTTTCGGCCCCAAAGAGGGAAC
This sequence comes from Arachis stenosperma, assembly GCF_014773155.1. Lineage (NCBI taxonomy): Eukaryota > Viridiplantae > Streptophyta > Magnoliopsida > Fabales > Fabaceae > Arachis > Arachis stenosperma. The sequence continues at coordinate 59,241,726 of NC_080385.1, read as the reverse complement.
CAGAAGAACCAAGATGAAAATACAATAGTAAAAGGTCCTACTTATAGAAAACTAGTAGTCTAGGGTGTACAGAAATGAGTAAATGACATAAAAATCCACTTCCGGGCCCACTTGGTGTGTGCTTGGGCTGAGCAATGAAGTAATTTTCGTGTAGAGACTCTTCTTGGCGTTTAACTCCCGTTTTAGTGCCAGTTTGGGCGTTTAACTCCCATTCTTATGCCAGTTTGGGCGTTTAACGCTGGGAATTCTGAGGGTGACTTTGAACGCCGGTTTGGGCCATCAAATCTTGGGCAAAGTATGGACTATTATATATTGCTGGAAAGCCCAGGATGTCTACTTTCCAACGCCGTTGAGAGCGCGCCAATTGGGCTTCTGTAGCTCCAGAAAATCCACTTCGAGTGCAGGGAGGTCAGAATCCAACAGCATCTGCAGTCCTTTTCAGTCTCTGAATCAGATTTTTGCTCAGGTCCCTCAATTTCAGCCAGAAAATACCTGAAATCATAGAAAAACACACAAACTCATAGTAAAGTCCAGAAAAGTGAATTTTAACTAAAAACTAATAAAAATATAATAAAAACTCAACTAAAACTAGCAAAAACATACTAAAAACAATGCCAAAAAGCATACAAATTATCCGCTCATCAATCTCTATACTGTGACATAGAGGATTCCTCTTTCTTTTCTTGTTTTCTTCTCTTTCATATGAGCAGGAACAAGGATAAAGGCACTCTTGTTGAAATTGATCCAGAACCTGAAAGGACTCTGAAGAGGAAATTAAGAGAAGCTAAATTAAATTATTCTAAAGGTAACCTTTCAGAAACATTAGAACAAGAGAAGGAGATGGCAGCCGAAAATAATAATAATGTAAGGAGAATGCTTGGTGACTTCACAAAGCCAACGTCCAAGTTTGATGGAAGAAGCATCTCCATTCCTGCCATTGGAGCCAATAATTTTGAGCTGAAACCTCAGCTAGTTGCATTAATGCAACAAAACTGCAAGTTTTATGGACTTCCATCTGAAGATCCCTATCAGTTCTTAACTGAGTTCTTGCAGATCTGTGAGACTGTAAAGACGAATGGAGTTGATCCTGAAGTCTACAGACTCATGCTTTTCCCTTTTGCTGTAAGAGACAGAGCTAGAATATGGTTGGATTCACAACCCAAGGATAGCCTGGACTCTTGGGATAAGCTGGTCACTGCCTTCTTGGATAAGTTCTTTCCTCCTCAAAAGCTGAGCAAGTTGAGAGTGGATGTTCAAACCTTCAAACAAAAAGATGGTGAATCCCTCTATGAAGCTTGGGAAAGATACAAGCAGCTGACCAAAAGATGTCCATCTGACATGTTCTCAGAATGGACCATATTAGATATATTCTATTATGGTCTCTCTGAATTTTCGAAAATGTCATTGGACCATTCTGCAGGTGGATCTATTCACCTGAAGAAAATGCCTGAAGAGGCTCAAGAACTCATTGGCATGGTTGCAAACAACCAATTCATGTACACTTCTGAGAGGAATTCCGTGAACAATGGGATACCTCAAAAGAAAGGAGTTCTTGAAATTGATACTCTGAATGCCATATTGGCTCAGAACAAAGTGTTGACTCAACAGGTCAACATGATCTCTCAAAATCTGAATGGATTGCAACATGCATCCAACAGTACTAGAGAGGCAGCTTCTGAAGAAGCTTATGATCCTGAGAACCCTGCCATGGCAGAGGTTAATTACATGGGGGAACCTTATGGAAACACCTATAACTCATCATGGAGAAATCATCCAAATTTCTCATGGAAGGATCAACAAAAATCTCAACAAGGTTTTAACAATGGTGGACGCAACAGGCTGGGCAATAGCAAGCCATATCCATCATCTTCTCAGCAATAGACAGAGAATTCTGAACAAAATACTTCTAATTTAGCCAATATAGTCTCTGATCTGTCAAAGGCCACTTTCAGTTTCATGAGTGAAACAAGATCCTCCATCAGAAATCTGGAGGCACAAGTAGGCCAGCTGAGTAAGAAAGTCATTGAAACTCCTCCCAGTACTCTCCCAAGCAATACAGAAGAGAATCCAAAAGGAGAGTGCAAAGCCATTGACATAGTCAATATGGCCGAATGCACAAAGGAGGAGGAGGACGAAAATCCTAGTGAGGAAGACCTCCTGGGACGTCCCTCAAACAAGAAGGAGTTTCCTATTAAGGATCCAAAGGAATTTGAGGCTCATACAGAGACCATAGAGATTCCATTAAATCTCCTTCTACCATTCATGAGCTCTGAAGACTATTCATCCTCTGAAGAGGATGAAGATGTAACTGGAAAGCAAGTTGCTCAATATTTAGGAGCTATCATGAAGCTGAATGCCAAGTTGTTTGGTAATGAGACTTGGGAAAGTGAACCTCCCTTGCTCATTAATGAACTGGATACTTGGATTCAGAAAATTCTACCTCAAAAGAAACAAGATCCTGGCAAATTCTTAATACCCTGTACCATAGGCACCATGATCTTTGAAAAAGCTCTGTGTGATCTGGGGTCAGGGATAAATCTAATGCCACTCTCTGTAATGGAGAAGCTGGGGATCATTGAGGTGCAATCTGCCTTGTTCTCATTACAACTGGCAGACAAGTCATTGAGACAAGCCTATGGAATAGTAGAGGACGTGCTAGTAAAGGTTGAAGGCCTTTACATCCCTGCTGATTTCATCATCTTAGACACTAGGAAGGAAGAGGATGATTGCATCATCCTTGGAAGACCTTTCCTAGCCACAGCAGGAGCTGTGATAGATGTCAACAGAGGAGAATTAGTCCTTCAATTGAATGGGGAATACCTTGTGTTTAAGGCACAAGGCCATCCCTCTGTGACAGAAGAGAGTAAGCATGAAGAGCTTCTCTCAGTTCAAGGTCAAGAAGAGCTCCCACAGTCAAACTCTAAGTTTGGTGTTGGGAGGCCACAACCAAACTCTAAGTTTGGTGTTGAGATCCCATATCCAAACTCTAAGTTTGGTGTTGGGACTACACTAAAATTGACCTGATCACCTTGTGGCTCCATGAGAGCCACTGTCAAGCTATTGACATTAAAGAAGCGCTTGTTGGGAGGCAACCCAATTTTATTTATCTAATTTTTATTTTATTTTGTTTTATTGTTATTTTGTGTTTTATTAGGTACATGATCATGAGGAGTCACGAAAAAAATCAAAAAAATTAAAAACAGAGTCAAAAACAGAAGAAAAAATTTTTCACCCTGGAGGACGCACAGGCTGGCGTTCAACGCCAGTAAGATGCATCTGGCCGGCGTTCAACGCCAGAACAGCGCACCATTCTGGCGCTGAACGCCAGAAACAAGCAACATCCTGGCGTTGAACGCCAGGAATGTGCCTAGAGGAGAAAAGCTGGCGCTGAACGCCAGTAACAAGCATGAAACTGGCGTTCAACGCCAGAAACATGCATTACATGGGCGTTGAACGCCCAGAACATGCACCAATGGGCGTTTGAACGCCAGAATGATGCATGAAGGCATTTTACATGCCTATATGGTGAAGGAATGGTATTTCTTTACACCTCAGGATCTGTGGACCCCACAGGATCCCCACATAACATATTCCCACCTTACCTTTTAATCCTAATCACACTCTCCTAATCCTAAATCTCATTTTTTCCTACTCCCCATGTCACACTTCCCAACACCCATCACCAATCACCTCAATTCCTTTTCCCAATTCCCCCATTCACCATTCACATCACCCCACTCTTCCCCATAAACCCCACCTACCTTCATAAAATTCAAATTCAATTTTCCACCCATTCCCACCCAAATTGGCCGAACACCCACCCTCCCCTCTCCCTATAAATACCCTTCCCTTCTACTTCATTTTCACACAACACAACCCCTTCTTCTCCTACATAGCCGAACCTACCTCTCTCCCTCTCTACCATATTTTCTTCTTCTTCTTCTACTCTTCTTTTCTTTTTTTTGCTCGGGGACGAGCAAAATTTTAAGTTTGGTGTGGTAAAAGCATAAGCTTTTTTTTTGTTTTTCCATTACCAATGGCACCTAAGGCCGGAGTATCCTCTAGAAAAGGAAAAGGGAAGACAAAAGCTTCCACCTTCGAGTCATGGGAGATGGAAAGATTCATCTCCAAGAGCCATCAAGACCACTTCTATGATGTTGTGGCAAAGAAGAAGGTGATCCCTGAGGTCCCTTTCAAGCTCAAGAAGAATGAGTATCCGGAGATCCGACATGAAGTCCGAAGAAGAGGTTGGGAAGTCTTAACCAACCCCATGCAACAAGTCGGAATCTTAATGGTTCAAGAGTTCTATTCCAATGCATGGATCACTAGGAACCATGACCAATGTATGAACCCAAGTCCAAAGAATTATCTCACAATGGTTAGGGGGAAATACTTGGATTTCAGTCCGGAAAATGTAAGGTTGGCATTCCACTTTCCTATGATGCAAGGTGATGAACGCCCCTACACTAGAAGGGTCAACTTTGATCAAAGGTTGGACCAAGTCCTTATGGACATATGTGTGGAAGGAGCTCAGTGGAAAAGAGACTCCAAAGGCAAGCCAGTCCAACTAAGAAGACTGGACCTCAAGCCTATAGCTAGAGGATGGTTGGAGTTCATTCAACGCTCCATCATTCCTACTAGTAACCGATCTGAAGTTACTGTGGATCGGGCCATCATGATTCATAGCATCATGATTGGAGAGGAAGTAGAAGTTCATGAGGTCATCTCCAATGAAATCTACAAAATAGCCGACAAGCCCTCACCTATGGCACGGCTAGCTTTTCCTCACCTAATTTGCCATCTATGTTACTCAGCTGGAGTTATCATAGAAGGAGATGTCTCCATTGAAGAAGACAAGCCCATCACCAAGAAAAAGATGGAGCAAGCAAGGGAAGCCCCTCACGGTCCTCAAGAGGTACATGAGGAAGTTCATCATCAAGAAATCCCTGAGATACCTCAAGGGATGCACTTTCCTCCAAACAACTATTGGGAGCAACTCAACACTTCCTTAGAAGATTAAAACCACAATGTGGAACAATTAAGGGTGGAACATCATGAGCACTCCATCATTCTCCAAGAAATAAGAGAAGATCAAAGAGCAATGAGGGAGGAGCAACAAAGGCAAGGAAGGGACATAGAAGAGCTAAAGAACATCATTGGTCCTTCAAGAAGAAGACGCCACTAGAGGTGGATTCATTCCTTGTTCTTATTTCTTTCTGTTTTCGGTTTTTAGTATTGTGTTTATCTATGTTTTGTGTCTTTATTTCATGATCATTAGTAGTAACCATGCCTTAAAGCTATGAATAAAATCCATTAATCCTTCACCTTTCTTAAAAGAAAAATGTTTTAATTCAAAAGAACAAGAAGTACATAAATTTCGAAAATAGCTCTTGAATTTAGTTTAATTATATTGATGTGGTGACAATACTTTTTGTTTTCTGAATAAATGCTTGAACAGTGCATATATCTTTTGATCTTGTTGTTTATGAATGTTAAAACTGTTGGCTCTTGAAAGAATGATGAACAAAGAGAAATGTTATTGATGATCTGAAAAATCATAAAATTGATTCTTAAAGCAAGAAAAAGCAGTGAATGGCGAAAAAAAAAAGAGTATACAGAAAAAGAAGAAGCAATAGAAAAAGCCAATAGCCCTTAAAACCAAAAGGCAAGGGTAAAAAGGATCCAAGGCTTTGAGCATCAATGGATAGGAGGGCCCAAGGAAATAAAATCCAGGCCTAAGCGGCTAAAACAAGCTGTCCCTAACCATGTGCTTGTGTCATGAAGGTCCAAGTGAAAAGCTTGAGACTGAGTGGTTAAAGTCGTGATCCAAAGCAAAAGAGTGTGCTTAAGAGCTCTGGACACCACTAACTGGGGACTTTAGCAAAGCTAAGTCACAATCTGAAAAGGTTCACCCAGTTATGTGTCTGTGGCATTTATGTATCCGGTGGTAATACTGGAAAACAAAGTGCTTAGGGCCACGGCCAAGACTCATAAGTAGCTGTGTTCAAGAATCAACATGCTTAACTAGGAAAGTCAATAACACTATCCGAAATTCTAAGTTCCTAGAAAAGCCAACCATTCTAAACTTCAAAGGAAAAAGTGAGATGCCAAAACTGTTCAGAAGCAAAAAGCTACAAGTCCCGCTCATCTAATTAGAATTAATATTCATTGATATTTTGAAATTTATAGTATATTCTCTTCTTTTTATCCTAATTGATTTTCAGTTGCTTGGGGACAAGCAACAATTTAAGTTTGGTGTTGTGATGAGCGGATAATTTATACGCTTTTTGGCATTGTTTTTAGGTAGTTTTTAGTAAGTTCAAGCTACTTTTAGGGATGTTTTCCTTAGTTTTTATGTTAAATTCACATTTCTGGACTTTACTATGAGTTTGTGTGTTTTTCTGTGATTTCAGGTAAATTCTGACTGAAATTGAGGGATTTGAGCAAAACTCTGAAAAAGGCTGACAAAAGGACTGTTGATGCTGTTGGAATCTGACTTCCCTGCACTCGAAATGGATTTTCTGGAGCTACAGAACTCCAAATGGCGCGCTCTCAACGGCGTTGGAAAGTAGACATCCAGGGCTTTCCAGCAATATATAATAGTCCATACTTTATTCGGAAATTGACGACGTAACTTGGCGTTGAACGCCAAGTTCATGCTGCTGTCTGGAGTTAAACGCCAGAAAAACGTCATGATCCGGAGTTGAACGCCCAAAACACGTCATAACTCGGAGTTCAACTCCAAGAGAAGCCTCAGCTCGTGGATTGATCAAGCTCAGCCCAAGCATACACCAAATGGGCCCCGGAAGTGGATTTATGCATCAATTACTTACTCATGTAAACCCTAGGAGCTAGTTTATTATAAATAAGATGATTTACTAATGTATTAGACATCTTTGGTCTCAGTTTTGTTTTATTCTTCATCCTAAGAGGCTATTGATCACGTTTTAGGGGGCTGGCCATTTGGCCATGCCTGAACCTTTTACTTATGTATTTTCAACGGTGGAGTTTCTGCACACCATAGATTAAGGGTGTGGAGCTCTGCTGTACCTCAAGTATTAATGCAGTTCTATTTTTTTTATTCAATTCTCTCTTATCCTTATTCCAAGATATTCATTCGCACCCAAGAACATGATGAATGTGATGATTAGATAACCCTCATTATCATTCTCACTTATGAACGCACGTGATTGACAACCACTCTCGTTCTACATGCAACAGAGCTTGAATGTGTATCTCTTAGATTCCCCAACAGAATCTTCGTGGTATAAGCTAGATAGATGGCGGCATTCATAAGGATCCGGAAAGTCTAAACCTTGTCTATGGTATTTCGAGTAGGATTCTGGGATTGAATGACTGTGACGAGCTTCAAACTCCTGAAGGCTGGGCGTGATGACAAGCGCAAAAGAATCAATGGATTCTATTCCAACCTGATTGAGAACCGACAGATGATTAGCCATGCGAGTGACAGCCGCAGAGGACCATTTTCACTGAGAGGATGGGATGTAGCCACTGACAACGGTGATGCCCTACATACAGCTTGCCATGGAAAGGAGTAAGAAGGATTGAGTTGAAGCAGTAGGAGAGCAGGCGTCCTTGAGCCATACTGTACCTCCATATGCTTATCTGAAATTCCTACCAATGAATCTGCATAAGTGTTCTTTCCCTTTTATTATTTTATCTATTTTCTTCTTTATTAATTTTCGAAACCATAAAACAATTTTAATCTGCCTAACTGAGACTTACAAGGTAACCATAGCTTGCTTCATACCAACAATCTCTGTGGGATCGACCCTTACTCACGTAAGGTTTATTACTTGGACGACCCAGTACACTTGCTGGTTAGTTGTGTGAAGTTGTGAAGAATGTATGTAAGCCATGGTATTGTGCACCAAGTTTTTGGAGCCATTACTGGGGAATTAATTTCGAACAACAATTCAAGCATATTCACAATTTCGTGCACCATTAACGTGACTCTTAACGTGGGGCATTGCCTAGTTTCCCAACGTTAGTGGTGTTCACTTTTCTCGTTAACGTGGAGTTCCCCTTTTTCTTCTACATTAAATACCACGTTAACTTAGTTAACGTGGCTATTAACATGAGCTATGGATGGCTTCGCAGGTGTTATTGGTGATCACTTTTCTCATTAATGTTGCAAGCTCCTTGCCATTCCACGTTAGTGTTCTGGTTAACTAAGTTAACGTGAATGCTAACGTGGTTCTTCCATGCTTCATTTGTCCTGAAATCAAGTAATTAAAGTGCATCAAAGCTCTAGCTAAAGTCATGAGATTATGCATCATCAAGTTATCATGCAATTCTAGCAAAAATCTCATGAAATCAAGCAAAATTCACAATAGTTGCTTGAATCAATGTGTAAGTGTATATTCACCCAAAACTTGCCTTATTCACTAAGAAAATGCATGAAACTACCCTAAAACAGTAAAGAAAAGGTCAGTGAAACTGGCCTAGATGCCCTGGCATCATAACACCAAACTTAAAGCTTGCTTGTCCCTAAGCAAGTACTGAAGCATAAGAAAAATGAAATGAAAGAATCAAGAAGATAAAATAGAAGTGGCATTCCTGGTTCATGGAGTTTCATGCATAGCAACTTAGGTTCTTTCCCTTTAGGTTTCAAGCCTTTATCAAATCCCTAGTCACTCTCTTGATTGCATCCCTGGAGGCTTCTTTCTTAGTGATCCTTCCTTCCTTTTCAAAGTTTATTTTTTTTTTTTTTTGCTAAGTGCTTTGTAAGAGGGCGACTATTTATGATAAGCTTTCAGCCAACACTCCCAAACCAGTTGGTTTTAGGGTGCTAGGTGTTAAGACACCCCTAAGGACTTACTCCCTCAAGTCTCTTTCCCTCATACATACACACCACAGACACATGGTTTGTTATTCTTTCTTTCTTGAGACCTTGGTGTCCAGCACCTCTTTGGGTTACTAAGTGCTCTGTAGCAAAGGTTACTCTTGATAGTGGACTTTCAGCTGATAATCCCAGATTAGTTAACCCAAGTTACCAAGTGATAAGGCAACCCTAAGAGCTTATTCATCCAAGTATATCCCTTGTACATAAACACCACAGACACATGCCTCAATTTTGAAACCCTTGGTGCCTAGCATTGTTTCTTATTGTGTTCCTTTTCTTATTTTCAATTGTATTGCTCTTTTTCTTTTCTTGTTGGGATCTTATTGTTTCGCTAGCCTCAAAGAATGTGTCTCAAACATAGGACTTAGGATGGATAGTTGCTTTCTTTCCTTTCTCGGTGAACCAACTTAGCTTACTAATCAACCTACCACAAACATTCAGAATGCACTTCACAAAATGACTCCACTCTTGTTCTACCCATAACATTTTCTTTTAGATAAACTTAGAGAGACAAGCATACAAGTAAGGAAGATGAAAGTGAGCATTCAAGACATTAGGCTAGCACACTAGAATGTGAATAAAGAAGAACAAGTACAATATGCAGGTTCCATTCAATCAATTTTCACTTAGAGTTCGGTATTTTGAGATGGTTTGATACAACCTCATGATATCTTCCTTGGCGTTATCGTCCTAGCAATCACGCCCTTGCCTGTTTCTTTGGATAATGAAGTATGCTCATCCCCTGGGGTTGATTGGAATCCTATAACACTATTGAAAGTTGCTTGTTCCCCAAGCACTTGGAAAAGAGTTAGCATGCATGTGTATGTGTGAGCTTTTGAGCTTAGTTTGGTGTGTGAACACCAAACTTAGTTCCTTGCTTACCTTGACAAATTGGATGTATGCAATAACTTTGTGTGCTTTTTGATGTGCTTGGATGTTGATTAGCCTTTGGATGGCTTCTTGTTGTTGATCATGTTTCTGATTCAAGTTGTAGAAGGATTTACTCCATTGTCTTCCTTGTTCCAATTGCTGATCCATCAGTTGTTTTTGCCATTCCCTTTGTTGATTCATCCATCTAGAAAGTGACTCTTCATGGCGATCCCTTGACTGTATTTGGAGCTCCCTTTGCGCATCTTGATTTTCCATGCATTGCCTAGATAAGGTGTCAATAGCCTTCTGCAGTTGGTGCATGCTTAGGGTGACTGAAACTTGCTCTTGTGGATGTTATTCTTCTTCAGCTTGATGAGCTGGCCTCTTCCGTACCCTTCGTGGAGGTAATGGAGTTGCAGCAGCGTGCATCCGGCGATAAGTGAGTGGAAGACCAACCTTTATCCACTCAGGGTTTTCATCTTCGAATATCACCCTGGCCAGTTTGCAAAGGAGGAAGATAGTGCTAGGATAACCCAACTTTCCTCCAGAGTCACTCTTCTCAGCGAGCTTCCGAATGCCTTGAGCTATAAGTTCATGAACCTTGATCTCTCTTCCCTTCATTATACATTGCACCATCGTTGCTCTCTTGAGGTTCACCTCCGAGTTGTTTCCAGCTGGGAGAATGGATCTCCTTACAATTTCGAACCATCCTTTAGCCTCAGGGAGGAGATCTCCTCTCCTGATGAAATGGGGTCTCTTATCCGAATACCTTTCCCAGTCAGACCTCACAATGCATATATCACCTACAATTTCCTCCAGTTCATCATTGTCGGGGCCATTGTTCATTCTTTCTTGGCACCCGAGCTCAACAAATTGTGGTGATTTCAGATGAAGAACTCTAGTTATAGCATTTGGGCTGAAATCTACCTCCTTCCCTCTTACATAGCTTGTGAAGGTGGGGGTCATGGTCTTGTCTTCTCTAACCACATTTGCATAAAATTCCCTGATGAGATTTGCATTTACCCTTGCTTCCGGGTTACTGAGCTTTTGCCAACCCCTTTTTTTGATCTTCTCCCGAATTTGTGGGCATTCATCTTCATCGAACTGGAAGGTTGATTCAAGCAGTATCTTCTTGTTCTTTATTCGCTCAAACTCGAGCTCATGGAAGGCTGTTTTGAACCTCCCGGCATCGAAGGAAGGCTGCTCCATTGGTTCCTTCCTCTTTTGCCTTTTGGAGCTTGATGACGCCATAAGTGAGAATTGGTCTTCGAAGATAGTGAGGGTTATGAGTTTGAAGATGGAGTTCGGTTTAGTTGAGAAAGGAATGTGTTTTGAGAGAAGGGAGGAAAGGTGAGAATATAAGGTGTACGTGAAGTACGTATAGCCGAGAGAAAGAAGTGAAAAAGATGGGGATATAGGGTGTGTACGGAAAGGTTGTGTGAAGGGGTTTATATAGAGAGATGGCAATTGTTGAAGGGTGTGGATTGATGGTGTTGTTTGATAGTGGACGGTTGGGGTTTTGAGATTGAATAATCACAAGGATCACCTCTTTTATGAGGGTCTTGGTTTGGTCTCCAAGCCATCCACTCCCAATGTTGCATGGCAACACTTCCAATGACATTCCCCATGAGGACAAGTGTGAAATTCCCTTGGTGTAGTGGCCGAATCCTTCTTCCTCATTTGTCCTATCAAGTACCATCAATGTCCCTTTTGATTCCCTATACACGAAAAAGAGAGAATGTGAAAATTAATTGAAAAATTGGTGGGAAAATTCAAGGGGTGAACTAACTAATCAAAAATCTCTTCTTTTTTTACTAATTTATTTCCATGAATTCATGAATACACATCAATCAATCATTAAGTTGCCTATGCATGCAACGTTGGTACACCAAACTTGTTTGTGGTCATATGGTGTAACAAGTTTGGGGAATGAATTGTTTTTTTCAAAAAGTGTGTTCAAACCCACTTGGTGTGCTTTGAACACCAAACTTATCATGTACTATACTTTGCATGTAAAGGAGTCTTATATTGGTTGTCAAAATTGATCTGAAAATCCATGAACCTTGTATTATTACTATTATTAGAGATTTAAGAGAGAGAGAGTTATAGAACATGGGTTGCCTCCCATGAAGCGCTTCTTTAGCGTCACTAGGTTGACGTTTGGTTCTTGTCAAGGTGGCTGATAGTGCTTGAAGTCCTCCCCTCTTGCAGTGAACCTATGTCCATTTGCTTTGTTGATAAGCTCCAAATGCTCTAAGGACATGATTTTGTTGATGGTATACACTGGGGGCAGCTGAGATGGAATAGTGGGAAGGTGAGGTGGTATGGTTGGGAAGTATGTAGAGATTACTTCATCACCTGGAGAGAAATCTTCTGTAGGAATTTTCTTGTTTCTCCATCTTCTGGGTACTTTTTTCCTTGTTTCTCTTAGTGCTATCTTGCTTTCTACAGATTCTTCCTCTAAGGGGTTTTTGTTGCTAGCTTTGCATGGCTTTGGTGGTTCTGGTTTCTTTTGGATCCCCTTTTGATATGGTTCTTCCTGAGCACATGGCTTTCCAACCAATGGGACTTCTATTTGAATTGTTTCCGCTTCACTGCTTGTTTCTTGCATCAATGCTTCCTTGGTTGGCTCCTTCATCAACTCTCTGTTATCATGATCTGATTCTTGTGAGGGTTTAAAGACATTGAAGGTGAGCTGCTCATCATGTATCCTCAGTACCAGCTCTCTTCGCTCTAGATCTATGAGCGCTCTGGCTGTGGCTAGGAATGGTCTTCCCAGAATGATGGGGTAGATAGGATTCTCATCCATTTCCAGAACAACAAAATCTGTGGGAAGGTAGTAGTTCCCAACCTTTATCAGCACATTTTTAACCACTCCTATTGCTTGTCTTTGAGTTTTGTCAGCCAATCTGATAATTACATCAGTGGGAGTTAGTTCATTGATTTGGAGCCTCTTCATGAGGGAGAGAGGCATTACATTGATTCTTGCTCCCAAGTCACAAAGCCCTTTGTCAATCATTGTTTCTCCTATGGCACAAGGAATGTGGAAACTCCCTGGATCCTCCTTCTTTGTAGGTGCCCCTGGTTGAATGAGGGCACTGCAGTCCTTGTTCATCTTTATGGTTTGTCCACCTTTCAATGGACTCTTTCTGGCTAGTAGCTCCTTTATATACTTGATGTAGAAAGGCATTTGCTGGAGGGCTCTAATGAATGGTATATTTACATCAAGAGATGCAAACATATCAAGGAACCTTGAGTACATTCTCCTTGCTACACCACCTTTAAGCCTGTGGGGAAAAGGTGCATATGGGTTCAACACATCCTTCTTCGTTAGCTCTTCCTTGGATGTAGGTTGAGTTGTACAACTTCATTCCTCCTGGCTTTCTTTGTGATTGTTATGAAGGTGTTCTACTCCATTCATACTCTCTCCATCACTTGTGGTTATCATCTACATTTTTCCCATCTTACTTTCCTTGTTTCTCCTCTTGGATTCTTCTCTGTGTCACTGGGGAATCCATCAGTGGACTTGGGAAGTTGTTGAGATAGGTACCCTAATTGGGACTCCAACCTCTTGATGTTCTCTCCTTGGGTTTTGATGTTGGCTCGTACCTCTTCCTTAAACACCTTGTTGTCTTGAACTTCTCTGCATAAGCTTTCAAGTAGAGCTTCAATCTTTGAGAGTCTATCATCTGTCAATGATGGTGGGTTGAGATTATGTGGTTGTGAAGATTGGTTGGATGGGTGTTGGTAATGTCTCTGTGAGGTGTTTTGATGAGTTGCATGGTTGTTGGGGTTGAGGTTGTGGCATCTCTGATCTTGCCCTTGATCTTGTTGATTTCTCCATCCAAAGTTAGGGTGATTTCTCCATCCAGAGTTGTAAGTATTGGAGTATGGATCAAGGATTTGTCTAGGTGAGTTTCCAACATAGCTGGCTTGCTCCCAGTCACCTTCTTCTCCTATGTTTGCTCCTTCTTGAGCTGGTGATGAAGTGATGCCTGCTGCAATTTGGTTCTCCTCCACCTTCTTGGTAAGATCTGCTAGCTGCTTGGTGATCATCTTGTTTTGAGCTAGCAAGGCATCCATGTGGTTCAGCTCCATGACTCCTCTGGTGTTACTTCTTTCGGATGCATAGAAGTAGTCATTTTCAGCAACTGTTTCAATGACATCTATGGCTTTTTCAATGGTTTTCTTCTTGTTTAGAGAGCCTCCTGATGAATGATCCACAGCCTTCTTTGACTCATATGAAAGACCTTCATAGAAGATGTGAAGTTGGACCCACTCATTAAACATCTCTGGTGGGCATCTCCTTATTAGATCCTTGAACCTTTCCCAAGCTTCATAAAGTGTCTCCCCATCTTGCTGTCTGAACGTCTGCACTTCAGTTCTCAGCCTATTGATCATTTGAGGGGGGTAAAACCTTGCCAAAAACTTGTTCACTACCTCTTCCCAATTAGTCAAGCTCTCCTTTGGAAAGGATTCAAGCCACTTGGATGCCTTGTCCCTGAGTGAAAAGGGGAATAAGAGCAAACTATAGACATCAGGATGGACTTCATTGGACTTCACCGTGTCACAAATCCTCAAGAAGGTGGTCAAGTGTTGGTTAGGGTCTTCTTGAGCACCTCCTCCGAATGATCAATTATTTTGCACCAAAGTGATGAGCTGGGGTTTTAGCTCGAAATTATTGGCATGTATGGTGGGTTTCTGAATGCTGCTCCCACAGTTTCCAGGATTAGGATTGATATAGGATCCTAAGACCCTCCTTTCTTGCCCAGCACTGTTGGCATGGCCTTGATTATGAGCCTCCTCTTCATGGTTGTTCTCCAAATTCTCTTCCATGTTGGGTTCAAAATACTCTTCCTCTGCTTCCTCAGCACCAATAATCCTTTTTCCTCTTGTTTCCATTCGTCGTCTCCAAAGGGTTCTTTCAGGTTCTGATCAAAGGATGTTGAAGCTCCTTCTCTTCTCCCTGTCATACAACAGATTACAAATCAGGAGATAAAATGCTGAAACTAGTTTTATTAGAGTAATTGTTAGTTTGAGTGACGTAAATTATCAAACAGTTAGTGGGTTAGTGAGCAGAATTATAATAAACAAAGAAATGAAGAATGAAACAAAACTAAGGGGGTGCAGGGGTGAGGAAGAAATCAAAACAACTAACAAAAATTGACTGAATAAACTAAACAAAAAGAAAAAAATATGCTCAATCTAGTGATCTTCAAACTTAATCATTGTTGATTCAAAATCAATCCCCAGCAACGGCGCCATAAACTTGATGCGTGAAAACTTGTCTCTCAACAAATTTCCCTTCGGCAAGTATACCGAATTGTTGTCAAGTAAAACTCACATTAGAGTGAGGTCGAATCCCACAGGGATTGATTGGTCAAGCAATTTTAGTTAGAAGAAAGTGCTAGTTGAGCTGAGCAGAAATTGGATTTGGAATTTGCAGAAAATTAAATGACTGGAAAGTAAATAGCAGGAATTAAGGTGCAGAATCTTAAATGGAGAGTTGGGGTAATAAGCATGAAATTAAATGGCAGAAAGTAAAGAGAATTGGTAAGATAAGATATGGGGAAATCATTGGGTTCAGGAGATGTTGCATTCTCCGGATCAAGTTCATTCTCATCTCATCCTCAATTAATGCATTCATTGATCTCCTTGGAAATCTTAAGTGATTGGATCCCAATTCCTTGGCAATCCAATCTCTCTAAGCTTGAACAATTGCCCAATTCCTTGATTTAATTGCTCATGGGAAGAGATGAATTGTGGTCACTGATTATACCACATGTATTCCCAAATCAAAGTGTTGGTAGGATTACATGTCACAATATCCATCCAAACCCCAATTTGGTCCAACATGAGAAAGCATTTCTAGCATGATCTCCTCATTCCTTTTCCAAGGCTCAAAGGAGATCCAATTATGGAGAGTTTCTTTTCCAAGACAACTAACCAATTGAATTAAGATTGAAAGCTTTCTAGTAAGATCAAGAGAAAAGAAAGACGAAGAAGAATGAAAACTATAATTGATCCATCAAATTACAACAGAGCTCCCTAACCCAATGAAAGGGGTTTAGTTGTTCATAGCTCTAGAAATGAAAAATAGCAGAAAAGAAGAATCCATGCTAAAGTGTAGAAAAATTAAATCTATAGAGAGTAGTGCCCAGAAGTGCCAAGCTCCTCTCTAGTTCAAAACTACTCCTATATATACTACTCCTCATGATCTTCTAGTGAGTTCTTCAAGTCTTGGATGTGGACTCTGGACCTTGAGTTGAAGCAGTTCTCATCTTTAGTGGGCCCAGCTTGCAGAGAAATATGAGTTAGGCTTGGGCATTTAGTGAGATTAACGTTGAGTCACATTTTTTGGTGCGAGAACGTTAGTGGCATTCACTTTTTCCACTAACGTTCCACCCTTATATACCCACGTTAACTCCAACGTTAGTAGTGTTAACGTGACTACTAACGTCTCCTATTCAATCCTTTGCTAACGTTAATGGGACTCACTTTTCCCATTAACGTTGGGTTATGCCCCTTTTCGCAAACATTAATGGGACTCACTTTTTCCATTAACGTTGGCTTGCCTCTTGCCCCTACGTTAAGTCTCACGTTAGCTTAGGTAACGTGGCTCTTAACGTGGGTGTTCTTCACCTTCGAGAGCGTTAGTGACACTCACCTTTGTCACTAACGTTCTAATTGCCTAAAGTTCCTACGTTAGGACTCACGTTAACTAAGTTAACGTCGCTCTTAACGTAGTAAATGAAGCCATCGCCCAACGTTAGTGACAAAAGTGAGTGTCACTAACGTTGGTTCTTTGAATTCAACTCCACGTTAACTTTCACGTTAACAATCTTAACGTGAGAATCAACATAGGCAATGCAAATGATCCAACGTTAGTGACAAAAGTGAGTGTCACTAACGTTGGCGTTGTTGCTCCTCTTCCACGTTGGAGTTCACGTTAACTAAGTTAACGTGACTCATAACGTGGGGCATTGCCTAGTTTCCCAACGTTAGTGGTGTTAACTTTTCTCGTTAACGTGGAGTTCCCCTTTTTCTTCTATGTTAACTACCACGTTAATAGCCACGTTAACTAAGTTAACATGGTAGTTAACGTAGAAGAAAAAGGGGAACTCCACGTTAACGAGAAAAGTGAACACCACTAACGTTGGGAAACCAGGCAATGCCCCACGTTAAGAGTCATGTTAACTTAGTTAACATGAACTCCAACGTGGAAGAGGAGCAACAACGCCAACGTTAGTGACACTCACTTTTGTCACTAACATTGGATCATTAGCATTGCCTATGTTAATTCTCACGTTAAGATTGTTAACATGAAAGTTAACGTGGAGTTGATTTCAAAAAACCAACGTTAATGACACTCACTTTTGTCACTAACGTTGGGAGACGGCTTCATTTACTACGTTAAGAGCCACATTAACTTAGTTAACGTGAGTCCTAACGTAGGAACTTTAGGCAATTGGAACGTTAGTGACAAAGGTGAGTGTCACTAACGCTCTCGAAGGTGAAGAATGTAACATCCCCTTCAAATCCTGGCGAAATACCATCTTGTTCAACTGAGAACTTGAGTATTCTTCCAATTTCTCACATAAACCTTTCATGCCGTTTGTCTTTCTCTTCTCATGTTTCGTATTCCTTATATGCGCTAGTTCTTAGGGACACGATTTGTGCATACGGAAAGTGAATCTGGTTAGGCTATGAAGTTATAAGGAGTTATGGAGTTTTGAGGCGACGAGAGGAAGTGATCATGCTTTGTTAAAAGCTGTGAACGAATATGTGCCTATTTGATTTTGGATTTTAAAAATTTTCTTATGTTAAGTTATTTTATCAACTCTAGCATTACGTAGTATATTTTCTTCTATGTTTATGTGATATGATTTTCTTGGAGCCTTTAAAATATTCAAAAGGGGATGTGAATATAAATCTTTTTTTCATTTTATATCAATTTTCGAGGGCGAAAATTTTTGTAAGTTGGATAGAATGTAACATCCCGCATTTTTGAAAAAAAAATCTAAATATAAATAAATTGTGATTTTACCTTATTGAGTTTAAACTTTATAATTTTAGAAATTATTTTATTAGAGATAATTAAATAGATTCAGAGATAATTTCGTTTTAAATCAAATAAGATTCTTAAGTAATTTTCTATAATGGAATATTTTGTATAATTTTAGTAATTGAAAAATTAGAAAGGATTGTATAATTTAATTCAAGTAACTTTTATTCTGAAAAGGTTACTATTTATTTTATTAATTTGATATCTTATTTTATAAATTAATCAATTAAGAGTAATTAAATTAGTTTTATTGATATTTGGAATTTAAGTTAATTAATATTCTTATGTAATTTTTATAATTGGTTATTTCATATGCTTTGGAAATAAAATTTAGTAATGGAAGTATTATATAATTTAATTTAAGTAATTTTTATTATGAATAAATTATGGTTTATTTTATTACTTTGAGCTCTAGGAGATTTATTTATTAGGAATGATTAAATGGATTTTTATAAATACTTAAAGTTTAAGTAATTTTATTATAATTAGATATTTTGTAAATTGAAATTAAAGTTTCGGTGATAGAAAAATAATAAAAGGTTATATCATTTTATTTGAATAATTGGTATTGAGTTTAAACTATATTTTATAAAAATGTGATTAATATGCTTATTTTATAATTTACACTATAAATAATTAATTAAACTTGGCAATATGTTGATAAATAATGTTCTTATATATTTTTAAGAGAGTATATTTGATTTTAAAATTACTCTACTCTTCAATTTTATCAAAATATCTATTCATATCTATCATTATTTCTTTATAAAATCCTAATTTCACTAAATTCCTAATTGATACCCTAATTTCACAAATAAACACAAACACAGAAAGGAAAGAAAGGGAACAGGGGGGAGCTCGAGGGAGAAAAGGGGGAGACGAGAGACTGAGAAACAGGGGAAGGGGGAGTAAGAGAACACGAGATGCAGAGGGAAGAGGGGAAGGGGGGAGTAGCGCCGGTGGGTGTCTCTGCCACCGTGGCTGCTGTTGCCGTCGAATAGAAGAGGGAGGGAGGCTGTCGCACTTCTAGCTGCCGCTGAAGCTCCCCTCACCACTGTCAACGTTGGTTAGGGCAGAGGAGAAGAGGAAGAATAACGGAGAAGTGAGACTGACGGGAAGGGTAATACGGTTGTTGTTGATTTGGAGCTGCTACAAGAACGGCGTTTCCTGCTTCTAATCTCTGTCCTTTTGATTTT
This sequence comes from Arachis stenosperma, assembly GCF_014773155.1. Classification (NCBI taxonomy): domain Eukaryota; kingdom Viridiplantae; phylum Streptophyta; class Magnoliopsida; order Fabales; family Fabaceae; genus Arachis; species Arachis stenosperma. The sequence continues at coordinate 59,222,729 of NC_080385.1, read as the reverse complement.
TGGAGCTGCCGTGGATGGAGCTTGTAATCAGAGAAAGCAAGCTGCCGCCACCAACTCTTAATTCAGCCAGTGTCTTCCTCCTTGTTCTGATTTCAATTTTCCTATTTTTGAAACCGTAACACTCTCACCCTTACTCTGATTATACCTTGTTTCTCTTCCATGTGCTTGTTTTAATCATGGTTGCCTATATCTTTGTTGCTCAGCCCCTTTTTGGCACCTATTTCCTGTTACAATTAGGTCGAGTATTGAAGCTGGTGCTGCCATGGGACGGTTGAAGCTGGTACTGATTCTGATTTTGCTATCTGGGTACTGGTCTTATCTTCTCCTTAGAGTTGATCCATTTACACGTTTTGTTTTGTCACTGCTGTGGTTGCCATGTTCTGGTTTTAATTCTATTTTAGTTCTTGCTTTGTCTTGAATTCTTAGAGCTGAAATTGCTTTGGATTCCTATCCAACTTGAATCCTCTATCTTACTGCAACCATGGTCAGTGCTGCGAAGGCTAATATTGTTGCTGTTCCGGTTGCGTGAGAGTTACCGCTGCTGCCTTGAAACTAAAAGAGAAGAGAGTTGTTATGTTAAAGTATGCGATTGCGACATCGAGGTAGGGGGTTTAAAACAATTTCAATTTAAGAATGCCCGCAAGGTTTATTGAGTAAATTGCAAATAGTCTTAATTGTTGCTGAGTGATTAATTGATGATATGAATGCTAAGTTGTGCTTGTGAAGTGTAAATCGGAATTATTGATAGTGACATTGATGGGTTGTGTGAATATTGAATTGTGGCTGAAATTGTGATTGGAATGGTTGAGATTGTGATTTGGAATTGTTGATTGGTGATATTGATTGATTATGTAGATTAGGAATAGTTTGATGACTTATTGTTGAGAATTACTGAATTTTAATGGGTTATGTTGGATTTGTTGCTGTTGAGCTATTATTTGGTATATTGTAGTGCTAATGAGCTTGGTAGGTGGTTAACTTGAAATTGGTTTTGAGGGGTATTGAAGGGTTGGATTTTGAATACTAAATAGTTTGCTGAAAATCTGATTTTTGAAATTAAAAAGTGACTTTGGAAGTGAATCAATTATTCAACGATAATCGAAATGGTATAAGAGTAAAGGCTGAGTAAAGTATGATAAAAGTTGTTGTTGAGACTCAATTTTGAGAAGTTTGAATTAATTATAGAACTAGTTATGATTTTTCAAGGTTAAAATGTAAAACGTGATTTTCTGCATTATTTTTAAAAGAAGCCGGAAACTTTGAAAAACTATAACTATTTCTGTGATTATCGTAATTGCGTGGAATCAAGTCCGGATTGAGCTTGGGAATATAGGGAACTGGACTGCTGAATTTGAGACTCTTTCACTAAGTTTATGATTTATGGTAAATTTTTGAAATATGAATGTTAAATCTGGTTTTTCTGCAGAACATTTAACACAACAGCAACTTGATTCCTTTAATAGAAATTCTGCACTTTGAATTTTGAAATGGAACCAATTTTAAATGAAACTTTGGTCTTAATACTTTGAGTTCATAAAAATTTAGAATTGTTAGAGTTGTGGTTTTAAAGACTTGGATTTTCAAAGAAAGATGTATTATGCAGTAAAAGTCAAGCTTTGTTTTCTAAGTCAGTAACTTTGAGGTTTTATAATTTTTAAATCTGGAATGATATTGAGATGCAACCAATTGGAAATGAAAATTAGTATGTTTAGCATATGTGACTTAAATTTCAGGGCTATCCATGTTTTAATGAGTAAGTTATGGGACTTGGAAGAAGATAAGTTCATTAACTTTTAAAGCAGAATTCTGCAGAAAATTAGTCAGCTTCTAGGTTATACAACTTCTTCATTAAAAATGATATTGACCTGAAACCAATTGGAAAAGAAACTTGGATGAGTGAAGTTGAACTGTATTAATTTTCAAAGTCATTGGATTTAACTTGGATTTTATATTGAATTTTGAGTGTCACATGCTGCTGCTGTTTTTCTGGTTTTACGCACTGCAGAGCAGTCTTGGTTTTTCCTTTATTCCTAAGGCTAGAGAAACCAGAAAATTATGATCTTTGATTTGTTAGAAAGCTTATTTCAAGATGAACGCCTGGACATAAAGTTTGCGCAATTCCGAGTTCATTTGCTATATTAAAAACAGAAAAGAAGATAGGGTGTTGGGAATGCTTGAGTGAGAGTTATGAGTTCATAAAATTAAAGATGAACCTTAGTGTTATATGGCTGTTTCAATATTGGAATTTGCTTGTTTGTGAATTGAATTGATATTGGAAAGGTTGAAAAGAGTTTGGTGGATTGTTTGGTTGGGACCCGTAAGGGTGGCCAAGTCCTATTTTTAAAGGAGATTATGTCCGAATTTTTATAAAAGTATAAGGACTTAATCAAAATCAATACTTAAGGTTTATTTAATGATAATAACTTCCATGATTCTTTTAAGAAAAGATTATCTGGTATATGAGATTGTTGGCAAGGGCGTGGGTCTTGTCCCGCTTGCGTATTTGCAATTATGAAAGAAAAAGGAAAGAGTAATGTACTTATTGTATGATTATCTGTTGCTTGAAGCAACCCAAGAGATGTTTGTTTGTTGCTTGAAGCAACCCAAGAGATGTCTGTTTGTTGCTTGAGGCAACCCAAGAGATATTGTTTGCTTATTTGTTGCTTAATACAACCCAAGAGATATTGTGTATTTATCTGTTGCCCTGAGGCAACCCAAGAGTAATTTTCCGTTCCCAAGAGTATATTTCCTGCGAGTAGAAAGCAAAGGCTGTCTCAATAGAGCTGCTAATGATTATATGCGCATTTATTTGAACGGAAAATCGTATCCGGGAAATCGTGAACTCGTGACCGGATAAATGTCGGGAATGCAGGTGCTAACCGACACATGAGCTCATGGCCTGCACTAGGACTAGACATTCATCATATGCATCTATGTGACATTGTTTGGGTGTGTATATTGTAATTGGTTTGCCTAAGTGAATAATTCTGTTTAACTGCTAATTGCTATACTTGATGTAATTGCTCTTGATTGTGTTTGAATCTCATTACTTGTGGTTGTAACTGATTGACTGGATTGTGGTGAATTGGATGTTGATTGAATTGCTTAGGCCTGAGGCCGTGATTGGTTTGTGTTTGAGGTTTAGTAAAGTATGAAAGATTAAGCTGGTTCAGCATAGACTTAATGAACCTATGCTTGGAACAAATTATTCATTCATACAGTCTAGGAAACTTTTCCGAGTTTTATAAAGAAAATGTGGGTCTAGGATTCTAAATAATTGACTAATGCCTTTAAAAGAGGTTAATTTTCTTTTAAGATGTCTCTGAATGAAATTAACTATTTACGCTTTATTCTTTACTTTCACGGCATTCTCGACCTCTACTGAGAACATGTGGTTTGGTTCTCACCCCCAAATTTTCCACCCTTTCAGTGACACAGGTTTGAAGACGTAATTTGGAGCTGCGATCGATTAGTAGGCTTTCTTTATGGGTTTAATTGCTTTCATAGAGTCCCCTCGCTCTTGTCCTTTGAAGTTTTATTTTATCAGAGGGTAGGTATTGTATTTGGGTTTATATGACTTCCTATGTATAAGAATTACTAATAATAATACTTATATGATTGTTATTATTATTTGCAATGCTTATCTTTGATACATGTCTTGAATGAATAAAAAAAAAAAAACAATTTTACTGGAATTTTCTTAAAACTAAGATGCAAACTCGATACAAAGGCTCAATAATTAAGTAGTTAATACTAGAGAAGGTTACGTAATGTTCTTTTTAGTAGAAATACCGTGACTTAAGCAAGGTATTTTGCTGGAATGGATGTTACAATATGGTATCAGAGCAGTCCTTCCTGTAGAGCCTTGGGAGTGAACTGACTATGCTTCATTGCATACTCTGAGTGTCTGTCATGTTTTCTAACTTGTTCTGATGACAAGATTTTATGTTTTATATGCATGACTGTCTAGTGATTAACGCTATTAGTTTACCATTGCATACCTCATGGTATCAAGTTTGGCCAACTTAATACTAATGATTTATGTATTTGGGAACACTAATAGGTTATCACAGGCGAAATAGAAGTGATAGGTTAACGCGAATTACGAGGTTTTGGGGACGTTAAAAACTAAGTTCTAGAGATTAGTTCCGTTTCGACGTATAATCTTTATTCGTGCTTGTTATTTCTTTCTTTATCAACTGTATTTGAATTTCTAGTTTCCGATTTCTTTCTTGCTAACCTTGTATTATCATTCGTGCATGTCCTTGCTTGACTATGTATCTGGTCGTTGCTTGAATCTTTTGGAATATTTATTCTCACCTTACAAACTCTATGCTCCTTGCTCTGAACTTGGATTCATTTTAGTGTAACATACCATTTCTTGAAATTTCCTTCTTGGGTACTTGTTTCAGATTCTCTTCGAAAAAAATTTCAATTTACAACTTTTCTTATTTGACTATATCCACAACCCTTACTTAAATTTTAATGGGATTGTTTTTAATTCAGCCTAGACTTTCTTACAGAAATTCTGAAACTTCTTTATGTAGTTTAATCTTGTTTATTTGTGATATACCACTTATCTTCTATTGATTTATAGAAAATTTTATTTCAGAATTCATTCTTTAAATAGAAGCTGATTTTCTGCCAACTTTACTATAATTCTATAACTATGTACTTAAGTATCTTCCAAACTTTAGTTTACAAACCATGCATGATTTGTTTTGATTTGAAATTAAATCAGTATAACATATTGTTTATACTTAGTTTAGTACTTTGAAAAAAAAATGTTAGATTTATATATATTCTTTTGGAAAAGATAAACTAATTCCCTCTATTTCAAATTGAAGTTGTTCAAAATTTTTGTACTATTTTTCCTATGATGTTTATATTAAAATTGTTCGATTCAAAATTTCTTCCTAAGCCTTGAATTGATTCCCTTTATGCTCCATTTCATTGTTTATATATCCTTATTTGTTGATGATTTCACGTTTTCCTTCAAATCCTGGCGAAATACCATCTTGTTCAACTGAGAAGTTGAGTATTCTTCCAATTTCTCACATAAACCTTTCATGCCGTTTGTCTTTCTCTTCTCATGTTTCGTATTCCTTATATGCGCTAGTTCTTAGGGACACGATTTGTGCATACGGAAAGTGAATCTGGTTAGGCTATGAAGTTATAAGGAGTTATGGAGTTTTGAGGCGACGAGAGGAAGTGATCATGCTTTGTTAAAAGCTGTGAACGAATATGTGCCTATTTGATTTTGGATTTTAAAAATTTTCTTATGTTAAGTTATTTTATCAACTCTAGCATTACGTAGTATATTTTCTTCTATGTTTATGTGATATGATTTTCTTGGAGCCTTTAAAATATTCAAAAGGGGATGTGAATATAAATCTTTTCTTCATTTTATATCAATTTTCGAGGGCGAAAATTTTTGTAAGTTGGATAGAATGTAACATCCCGCATTTTGGAAAAAAAAATCTAAATATAAATAAATTGTGATTTTACCTTATTGAGTTTAAACTTTATAATTTTAGAAATTATTTTATTAGAGATAATTAAATAGATTCAGAGATAATTTCGTTTTAAATCAAATAAGATTCTTAAGTAATTTTCTATAATGGAATATTTTGTATAATTTTAGTAATTGAAAAATTAGAAAGGATTGTATAATTTAATTCAAGTAACTTTTATTCTGAAAAGGTTACTATTTATTTTATTAATTTGATATCTTATTTTATAAATTAATCAATTAAGAGTAATTAAATTAGTTTTATTGATATTTGGAATTTAAGTTAATTAATATTCTTATGTAATTTTTATAATTGGTTATTTCATATGCTTTGGAAATAAAATTTAGTAATGGAAGTATTATATAATTTAATTTAAGTAATTTTTATTATGAATAAATTATGGTTTATTTTATTACTTTGAGCTCTAGGAGATTTATTTATTAGGAATGATTAAATGGATTTTTATAAATACTTAAAGTTTAAGTAATTTTATTATAATTAGATATTTTGTAAATTGAAATTAAAATTTCGGTGATAGAAAAATAATAAAAGGTTATATCATTTAATTTGAATAATTGGTATTGAGTTTAAACTATATTTTATAAAAATGTAATTAATATGCTTATTTTATAATTTACACTATAAATAATTAATTGAACTTAGCAATATGTTGATAAATAATGTTCTTATATATTTTTAAGAGAGTATATTTGATTTTAAAATTACTCTACTCTTCAATTTTATCAAAATATCTATTCATATCTATCCTTATTTCTTTATAAAATCCTAATTTCACTAAATTCCTAATTGATACCCTAATTTCACAAATAAACACAAACACAGAAAGGAAAGAAAGGGAACAGGGGGGAGCTCGAGGGAGAAAAGGGGGAGACGAGAGACTGAGAAACAGGGGAAGGGGGAGTAAGAGAACACGAGATGCAGAGGGAAGAGGGGAAGGGGGGAGTAGCGCCGGTGGGTGTCTCTGCCACCGTGGCTGCTGTTGCCGTCGAATAGAAGAGGGAGGGAGGCTGTCGCACTTCTAGCTGCCGCTGAAGCTCCCCTCACCACTGTCAACGTTGGTTAGGGCAGAGGAGAAGAGGAAGAATAACGGAGAAGTGAGACTGACGGGAAGGGTAATACAGTTGTTGTTGATTTGGAGCTGCTACAAGAACGGCGTTTCCTGCTTCTAATCTCTGTCCTTTTGATTTTTGGAGCTGCTGTGGATGGAGCTTGTAATCAGAGAAAGCAAGCTGCCGCCACCAACTCTTAATTCAGCCAGTGTCTTCCTCCTTGTTCTGATTTCAATTTTCCTATTTTTGAAACCGTAACACTCTCACCCTTACTCTGATTATACTTTGTTTCTCTTCCATGTGCTTGTTTTAATCATGGTTGCCTATATCTTTGTTGCTCAGCCCCTTTTTGGCACCTATTTCCTGTTACAATTAGGTCGAGTTTGAAGCTGGTGCTGCCATGGGACGGTTGAAGCTGGTACTGATTCTGATTTTGCTATCTGGGTACTGGTCTTATCTTCTCCTTAGAGTTGATCCATTTACACGTTTTGTTTTGTCACTGCTGTGGTTGCCATGTTCTAGTTTTAATTCTATTTTAGTTCTTGCTTTGTCTTGAATTCTTAGAGCTGAAATTGCTTTGGATTCCTATCCAACTTGAATCCTCTATCTTACTGCAACCATGGTCAGTGCTGCGAAGGCTAATATTGTTGCTGTTCCGGTTGCGTGAGAGTTACCGCTGCTGCCTTGAAACTAAAAGAGAAGAGAGTTGTTATGTTAAAGTATGCGATTGCGACATCGAGGTAGGGGGTTTAAAACAATTTCAATTTAAGAATGCCCGCAAGGTTTATTGAGTAAATTGCAAATAGTCTTAATTGTTGCTGAGTGATTAATTGATGATATGAATGCTAAGTTGTGCTTGTGAAGTGTAAATCGGAATTATTGATAGTGACATTGATGGGTTGTGTGAATATTGAATTGTGGCTGAAATTGTGATTGGAATGGTTGAGATTGTGATTTGGAATTGTTGATTGGTGATATTGATTGATTATGTAGATTGGGAATAGTTTGATGACTTATTGTTGAGAATTACTGAATTTTAATGGGTTATGTTGGATTTGTTGCTGTTGAGCTATTATTTGGTATATTGTAGTGCTAATGAGCTTGGTAGGTGGTTGACTTGGAATTGGTTTTGAGGGGTATTGAAGGGTTGGATTTTGAATACTAAATAGTTTGCTGAAAATCTGATTTTTGAAATTAAAAAGTGACTTTGGAAGTGAATCAATTATTCAACGATAATCGAAATGGTATAAGAGTAAAGGCTGAGTAAAGTATGATAAAAGTTGTTGTTGAGACTCAATTTTGAGAAGTTTGAATTAATTATAGAACTAGTTATGATTTTTCAAGGTTAAAATGTAAAACTTGATTTTCTGCATTATTTTTAAAAGAAGCCGGAAACTTTGAAAAACTATAACTATTTCTGTGATTATCGTAATTGCGTGGAATCAAGTCCGGATTGAGTTTGGGAATATAGGGAACTGGACTGCTGAATTTGAGACTCTTTCACTAAGTTTATGATTTATGGTAAATTTTTGAAATATGAATGTTAAATCTGGTTTTTCTGCAGAACATTTAACACAGCAGCAACTTGATTCCTTTAATAGAAATTCTGCACTTTGAATTTTGAAATGGAACCAATTTTAAATGAAACTTTGGTCTTAATACTTTGAGTTCATAAAAATTTAGAATTGTTAGAGTTGTGGTTTTAAAGACTTGGATTTTCAAAGAAAGATGTATTATGCAGTAAAAGTCAAGCTTTGTTTTCTAAGTCAGTAACTTTGAGGTTTTATAATTTTTAAATCTGGAATGATATTGAGATGCAACCAATTGGAAATGAAAATTAAGTATGTTTAGCATATGTGACTTAAATTTCAGGGCTATCCATGTTTTAATGAGTAAGTTATGGGACTTGGAAGAAGATAAGTTCATTAACTTTTAAAGCAGAATTCTGCAGAAAATTAGTCAGCTTCTAGGTTATACAACTTCTTCATTAAAAATGATATTGACCTGAAACCAATTGGAAAAGAAACTTGGATGAGTGAAGTTGAACTGTATTAATTTTCAAAGTCATTGGATTTAACTTAGATTTTATATTGAATTTTGAGTGTCACATGCTGCTGCTGTTTTTCTGGTTTTACGCACTGCAGAGCAGTCTTGGTTTTTCCTTTATTCCTAAGGCTAGAGAAACCAGAAAATTATGATCTTTGGTTTGTTAGAAAGCTTATTTCAAGATGAACGCCTGGACATAAAGTTTGCGCAATTCCGAGTTCATTTGCTATATTAAAAACAGAAAAGAAGATAGGGTGTTGGGAATGCTTGAGTGAGAGTTATGAGTTCATAAAATTAAAGATGAACCTTAGTGTTATATGGCTGTTTCAATATTGGAATTTGCTTGTTTCTGAATTGAATTGATATTGGAAAGGTTGAAAAGAGTTTGGTGGATTGTTTGGTTGGGACCCGTAAGGGTGGCCAAGTCCTATTTTTAAAGGAGATTATGTCCGAATTTTTATAAAAGTATAAGGACTTAATCAAAATCAATACTTAAGGTTTATTTAATGATAATAACTTCTATGATTCTTTTAAGAAAAGATTATCTGGTATATGAGATTGTTGGCAAGGGCGTGGGTCTTGTCCCGCTTGCGTATTTGAAATTATGAAAGAAAAAGGAAAGAGTAATGTACTTATTGTATGATTATCTGTTGCTTGAAGCAACCCAAGAGATGCTTGTTTGTTGCTTGAAGCAACCCAAGAGATGTCTGTTTGTTGCTTGAGGCAACCCAAGAGATATTGTTTACTTATTTGTTGCTTAATGCAACCCAAGAGATATTGTGTATTTATCTGTTGCCCTGAGGCAACCCAAGAGTAATTTTCCGTTCCCAAGAGTATATTTCCTGCGAGTAGAAAGCAGAGGCTGTCTCAATAGAGCTGCTAATGATTATATGCGCATTTATTTGAACGGAAAATCGTATCCGGGAAATCGTGAACTCGTGACCGGATAAATGTCGGGAATGCAGGTGCTAACCGACACATGAGCTCATGGCTTGCACTAGGACTAGACATTCATCATATGCATCTGTGACATTGTTTGGGTGTGTATATTGTAATTGGTTTGCCTAAGTGAATAATTCTGTTTAACTGCTAATTGCTATACTTGATGTAATTGCTCTTGATTGTGTTTGAATATCATTACTTGTGGTTGTAACTGATTGACTGGATTGTGGTGAATTGGATGTTGATTGAATTGCTTAGGCCTGAGGCCGTGATTGGTTTGTGTTTGAGGTTTAGTAAAGTATGAAAGATTAAGCTGGTTCAGCATAGACTTAATGAACCTATGCTTGGAACAAATTAGTCATTCATACAGTCTAGGAAACTTTTCCGAGTTTTATAAAGAAAATGTGGGTCTAGGATTCTAAATAATTGACTAATGCCTTTAAAAGAGGTTAATTTTCTTTTAAGATGTTTCTGAATGAAATTAACTATTTACGCTTTATTCTTTACTTTCACGGCATTCTCGACCTCTACTGAGAACATTTGGTTTGGTTCTCACCCCCAAATTTTCCACCCTTTCAGTGACACAGGTTTGAAGACGCAATTTGGAGCTGCGATCGATTAGTAGGCTTTCTTTATGGGTTTAATTGCTTTCATAGAGTCCCCTCGCTCTTGTCCTTTGAAGTTTTATTTTATCAGAGGGTAGGTATTGTATTTGGGTTTATATGACTTCCTATGTATAAGAATTACTAATAATAATACTTATATGATTGTTATTATTATTTGCAATGCTTATCTTTGATACATGTCTTGAATGAATAAAAAAAAAAACAATTTTACTGGAATTTTCTTAAAACTAAGACGCAAACTCGATACAAAGGCTCAATAATTAAGTAGTTAATACTAGAGAAGGTTACGTAATGTTCTTTCTAGTAGAAATACCGTGACTTAAGCAAGGTATTTTGCTGGAAGGGATGTTACAAAGAACACCCACGTTAAGAGTCACGTTAGCTAAGCTAACGCGAGACTTAACGTAGGGGCAAGAGGTAAGCCAACGTTAATGGGAAAAGTGAGTCCCATTAACGTTAGCAAAGGATTGAATAGGAGACGTTAGTAGTCACGTTAACACTACTAACGTTGGAGTTAACGTGGGTATATAAGGGTGGAACGTTAGTGGAAAAAGTGAATGCCACTAACGTTCTCGCACCCAAAAATGTGACTCAACGTTAATCTCACTAAATGCCCAAGCCTAACTCATATTTTTCTGCAAGCTGGGCCCACTAAAGATGAGAACTGCTTCAACTCAAGGTCTAGAGTCCACATCCAAGACTTGAAGAACTCACTAGAAGATCATGAGGAGTAGTATATATAGGAGTAGTTTTGAACTAGAGAGGAGCTTGGCACTTCTGGGCACTACTCTCTATAGGTTTACTTTTTCTGCACTTTAACATGCATTCTTCTTTTCTGCTATTTTTCATTTCTAGAGCTATGAACAACTAAACCCCTTTCATTGGGTTAGGGAGCTCTGTTGTAATTTGATAGATCAATTATAGTTTTCATTCTTCTTCTTCTTTCTTTTCTTTTGATCTTACTAGAAAGCTTTCAATCTTAATTCATTTGGTTAGTTGTCTTTGAAAAGAAACTCTCCATAATTGGATCTCCTTTGAGCCTTGGAAAAAGAATGAGGAGATCATGCTAGAAATGCTTTCTCATGTTAGACCAAATTGGGGTTTGGATGGATATTGTGACATGTAATCCTACCAACACTTTGATTTGGCAATACATGTGGTATAATCAGTAACCACACTTCATCTCTTCCCATGAGCAATTAAATCAAGGAATTGGGCAATTATTCAAACTTAGAGAGATTGGATTGCCAAGGAATTGGGATCCAATCACTTAAGATTGCCAAGGAGATCAATGAATGCATTGATTAAGGAAGAGATGAGAATGAACTTGATCCGGAGAATGCAACATTTCCTGAACCCAATGATTTCTCCATATCTTATCTTACCCATTCTCTTTACTTTCTGCCATTAAATTTCATGCTTATTACCCCCAACTCCCCATTTAAGATTCTGCACCTTAATTCCTGCTATTTACTTTCCAGTCATTTAATTTTCTGCAAATTCCAAATCCAATTTCTGCTCAGCTCAACTAGCACTTTCCTCTAACTAAAATTGCTTGACCAATCAATCCCTGTGGGATTCGACCTCACTCTACTGTGAGTTTTACTTGACGACAATTCGGTATACATGCTGAAGGAAATTTATTGAGAGACAAGTTTTCACGCATCAAGTTTATGGCGCCGTTGCCGGGGATTGATTTTGAATCAACAATGATTAAGTTTGAAGATCACTAGATTGAGCATATTTTTTTCTTTTTGTTTAGTTTATTCAGTCAATTTCTGTTAGTTGTTTTGATTTCTTCCTCACCCCTGCACCCCCTTAGTTTTGTTTCGTTCTTCATTTCTTTGTTTATTATAATTCTGCTCACTAACCCACTAACTCTTTGATAATTTGCATCACTCAAACTAACAATTACTCTAACAAAACTAGTTTCAGCATTTCATCTCCTGCTGTGTAATCTGTTGTATGACAGGGAGAAAAGAAGGAGTTTCAACATCCTTTGATTCAGAACCTGAAAGAACCCTTTGGAGACGACGAAGGGAAACAAGAGGAAAAAGGATTATTGGTGCTGAGGAAGCAAAGGAAGAGTATTTTGAACCCAACATGGAAGAGAATTTAGAGAACAACCATGAAGAGGAGGCTCATAATCAAGCCCATGCCAACCGTGCTGGGCAAGAAAGGAGGGTCTTAGGATCCTATATCAATCCTAATCCTGGAAACTGTGGGAGCAGCATTCAGAAACCCACCATACATGCCATCAATTTCAAGCTAAAATCCCAGCTCATCACTTTGGTGCAAAATAATTGCTCATTCGGAGGAGGTGCTCAAGAAGACCCTAACCAACACTTGGCCACCTTCTTGAGGATTTGTGACACGGTGAAGTCCAATGGAGTCCATCCCGATGTCTATAGGTTGCTCTTGTTCCCCTTTTCACTCAGGGACAAGGCATCCAAGTGGCTTGAATCCTTTCCAAAGTTTTTGGCAAGGTTTTACCTCCCTCAAAGGATCAATAGGCTGAGAACTAAAGTGCAGACGTTCAGACAGCAAGATGGGGAGACACTTTATGTAGCTTGGGAAAGGTTCAAGGATCTAACAAGGAGATGCCCATCAGAGATGTTTAATGAGTGGGTCCAACTTCACATCTTCTATGAAGGTCTTTCATATGAGTCAAAGAAGGCTGAGGATCATTTATCAGGAGGCTCTCTAATTAAGAAGAAAACCATTGAAGAAGCCATAGATGTCATTGAAACAGTTGCTGAAAATGACTACTTCTATGCATCCGAAAGAAGTAACACCAGAGGAGTCATGGAGCTGAACCACATGGATGCCTTGCTAGCTCAAAACAAGATGATCACCAAGGAGCTAGCATATCTTACCAAGAAGGTGGAGGAAAACCAAATTGCAGCAGCCATCACTTCAACACCAGCTCAAGAAGAAGCAAACATAGGAGAAGAAGGTGACTGGGAGCAAGCCAACTATGTTGGAAACTCACCTAGACAAAGCCTTGATCCATACTCCAAAAATTACAACTCTGGATGGAGAAATCACTCCAACTTTGGATGGGGAAATCAACAAGATCAAGGGCAAGATCAGAGACGCCACAACCTCAATTCCAACAACCATGCAACTCATCAAAACACCTCACAGAGACATTACCAACACCCATCCAACCAATCTTCACAACAACCTAATCTCAACCCCACATCAATCACCGAGGATAGTAAAGCCTATGCAAGGACATTCAAGATAGTAAAGCCTTCCGGGAAGAAGTGCAATCCAACATGCAGAATCAAGATGCTGCCATCAAGAAACTAGAAACACAGGTTGGATTCTTATTCAAGCAAGTTCCTGGACACAACAATTGCATCAATATTAACTCAATGCCAAAGGAGGAATGTCAAGCCATCACCCTTAGAAGTGGAAAGGAACTGAAGGAGACCCACAAGCAAACACCAGAAGAGAAATCGGATGAAGAAAACAAGGGACATGAGGAGCCTCAACCCTCCACCCCTAAGCCATACCAAGAAGGAGAAGCGCTCAGATCATGTCTCCCAAAAGCTCCATACCCCTAATGACTGTAATTAAAGAAGAAGGGGGAGGACAACCAATTCTCAAGATTCCTGGAAATCTTCAAGAAATTACAAATAAACATACCCTTTGCTGAGGCAATAGAGCAAAGGCCACTCTATGCCAAATTCTTGAAGGAGTTGATGACCAAAAAGAGAAGCTGGAAGAACAATGAGACTGTAGTACTTACAGAGGAATGCAACGCCATTATCCAACACAAATTGCCCTAGAAATTGAAAGACCCTGGAAGTTTCCAAATCCCTTGTATCATTGGGGAAATCACTGTAGAAAAGGCTTTATGTGATCTAGGAGCCAGCATAAATCTAATGTCTCTAGCAACGATAAAAGAAATAAAGATTGAGAAAGCTAAACCAACAAGAATGGCCTTATAACTAGCAAACAGATCATTCAAATTTCCCTATGGGATAGTAGAATATTTGTTAGTGAAGGTGGGGGACTTCATCTTTCCAGCAGATTTTGTGGTATTAGACATGGAAGAAGCAGCTAATACTTCCATCATTCTGGGAAGGCCATTCTTGGCCACTGCCGGAGCCCTTATTAATGTCCAAAAGGGTGAACTTTTCCTTAGACTACATGATGAGAAATTGACATTCAATGTGTTTAAGGCCGTGAGCTACCCACACAACTCATTGGGAGAGTGCATGAGGTTGGATTCCGTAGAGGCCTTGGTACAAGAAACTCTCGAAGAAAAAATTGAAGCATCATCAGAAGAGGAATTACCAGCAAGCGAAGAAGCTGCAGCTGCTGAAACACATGTTCAAGGGATAGTAGAAGAAAAGGAGGGAAGAAAAGAAGTACCCAAACTGGATCTTAAAACACTGCCAACCACTCTCAAGTATGCTTACTTGGGAGAGAACAAAAGTTATCCAGTGATCATAAATTCAGCCCTCAGCCAAGAACAAGAAGAAGAGTTGCTTCAAGTTTTACAAAAACATACGGATGCCATAGGATGGACACTTGCTGACCTGAAAGGAATCAGTTTAGCCATATTCATGCATAAGATACTCCTGGAAGAAGGTGCCAAACCTTCCATTCAGCCTCAAAGAAGGTTAAATCCAACAATGAAAGAAGTGGTACAGAAAGAAGTTATGATGTTGTGGCAGGGAGGAGTAATCTATCCAATTTCAGATAGCCAGTAGGTCAGTCCAGTTCAAGTAGTTCCCAAGAAAGGAGGAATCACTGTGGTGCCCAATGAAAGGAATGAGCTAATCCCTACAAGAACCATCACATGTTGGAGAATGTGTATTGACTACAGGAAGCTCAATGAAGCCACAAGAAAGGATCATTTCCCACTTCCCTTCATGGATCAAATGCTGGAAAGACTTGCGGGACATGCATATTATTATTTTCTAGATGGTTATTCAGGATATAACCAAATAGTGGTTGATCCAAGAGACCAAGAGAAAACATCCTTCACCTGCCCATATGGAGTGTTTGCCTATAGGCGCATGCCATTTGGGCTATGTAATGCGCCTGTAACTTTTTAACGCTGCATGCTCTCCATCTTTTCAGATATGATAGAGAAGTTCATTGAAGTTTTCATGGATGACTTCTCCGTATTTGGAGATTCCTTTCCTAGTTGCCTAAACCATCTTGCCTTGGTATTGAAAAGATGTCAAGAAACCAATTTAGTCTTGAACTGGGAAAATGTCATTTCATGGTGATAGAGGGAATAGTTCTTGGCCATAAGGTTTCTAATCAAGGCATTGAGGTAGACAGAGCTAAGGTGGAGCTAATTGAAAAGTTACCTCCACCAAGTGATGTCAAGGCAATTAGGAGCTTTTTGGGACATGCTGGCTTCTACAAAAGATTTATTAAAGATTTTTCAAAGATAGCCAAGCCCTTAAGCAATCTCCTAATGTCTGATGCACCATTCATTTTTGATGAGAAATACATGCTAGCATTTGAAAACTTGAAAAAGAGACTATCCTCAGCTCCTATCATCACCCCACCTAATTGGAATTTAACATTCGAACTAATGTGTGATGCATCTGATTTCACAGTTGGGGCAGTGTTAGGACAGAGAAAAGAAAATTTGGTGCATGTCATATACTATGCTAGTAAAGTCCTTAATGACACTCAAAGGAATTATACCACTACCGAAAAGGAGTTGTTGGCAATAGTTTTTGCATTTGACAAATTTAGATCATATCTTATTGGCTCCAAAGTTATTGTTTTCACTGATCACACAGCACTCAAATATCTATTTGCCAAACAAGAGTCAAAACCAAGACTAATCAGATGGATCTTATTGTTGCAAGAATTCAACATTGAAATTAGAGACAAAAAGGGTGTGGAGAACAAAGTAGCAGATCATCTATCCAGAATTCCTTGTGAGAAGGATGATGCCCATGATACAAGTGTAAATGAATTCTTCCCAGATGAGCAGCTAATGATGATTCATAAAGTACCATGGTTTGCAGATATTGCCAATTTTAAAGCAGCTGGTGACTTACCCCCTGGAATCAACAAATATCAAAGAAGAAAGCTCATCAATGATGCCAAGTACTTCATTTGGGATGAACCTTACCTCTTCAAGAAATGCTCAGATGGAATTCTTAGGAGGTGCATCTCAGAAGAAGAAGGACGGAAGGTCCTGTGGAGTTGTCATAGTGCTAGTTATGGAGGTCACTTTGGAGGAGAAAGAACAGCCGCCAAGGTACTGCAAAGCAGATTCTTCTGGCCTACTATCTTCAAAGATGCTAAGGAATTAGTGAGAAGCTGTAATGAATACCAAAGGGCTGGCAACCTACCCAAGAGAAATGAGATACCACAGCAATACATTCTAGAGCTCGAGCTGTTTGATGTGTGGGGGATCGATTTCATGGGACCATTCCCATCTTCATATTCAAACAAGTTCATCTTGGTGGCAGTAGACTATGTATCTAAGTGGGTGGAGGCAGTGGCAACCCTAGCTAATGACAACAAGGTAGTTATAAACTTCCTTCGAAAGAATATCTTCACCAGGTTTGGAGGCCCACGAGCCCTCATTAGCGACGGAGGAAGCCATTTCTGCAATAGACCATTAGAAGCCCTACTCCTGCGATATGGGGTGAAGCATAAGGTTGCCACACCTTATCATCCACAGACAAGTGGGCAAACAGAGATATCCAACCGAGAATTGAAAAGGATTCTAGAGAAGACTGTGGGGATATCAAGAAAAGATTGGGCAAAGAAACTAGATGATGCTCTTTGGGCATACAGGACAGCCTTCAAAACACCAATTGGAATGTCCCCATATCAACTGGTGTATGGTAAGGCTTGTCACTTGCCATTAGAGTTAGAGCACAAGGCCTCCTAGGCCCTTAAAACCCTGAACTTAGATAGCACTACTGCTGGTGAAAAAAAGGGTCATACAGCTTCAAGAATTGGAAGAATTTAGGTCTTAAGCCTATGAAAATACTAAGATTTATAAAGAAAAAGCAAAAAGGAGACATGATCTCAACTTGGTACCCAGAAGTTTCGAAGAAGGGCAACATGTGATTCTCTACAACTCTAGACTGAAACTCTTTCCTGGGAAACTCAAATCAAGATGGTCGGGACCCTTTCTAGTCACAAAAGTCTCACCTTATGGACACATAGAAATAATGGAAGAAAACTCAAGAAGAAGGTTCACGGTGAATGGGCAAAGACTCAAACACTACCTGGGCAGCATGTGGAAGACCCCCAAACAGAAGTACAACCTCAACTGAGGAAGGAATCGTCGAGCTAGCGACGCTAAAAAGGCGTTTTGTTGGGAGGCAACCCAACTTGAGGTAATTTTCTTTTCATAGGTCTTTTGATAAAAATGTCAAGTTGGGTTCTCTATAGTGTGAAGAGCTAAGTTTGGTGTTACACACCAAAAACAATGCACGGGTGAATATAGGGCTCTAAGTTTGGTGTCCCACCAAAACCCCAGCCTAAAGAGTGCGTTGCAGCCCTTAATGATGAAGCATTGCTCTAGAAATTAGAGAACTCACTTGACAGAGGCTTAACCTCTAATACATAGATTGTCTTTTTAACTCATACTTGTTTAAGAATAAAAAGTACACAAAGTTATTGCATACATCCAATTTGTCAAGGTAAGCAAGGAACTAAGTTTGGTGTTCACACACCAAACTAAGCTCAGAAGCTCACACATACACATGCATGCTAACTCTTTTCCAAGTGCTTGGAGAACAAGCAACTTTCAATAGTGTTACAGGATTCCAATCAACCCCAGGGGATGAACATACCTCATTATCCAAAGAAACAGGCAAGGGTGTGATTGCTAGGACGATAATGCCAAGGAAGATATCATGAGGTTGTATCAAACCATCTCAAAATACCGAACTCTAAGTGAAAATTGATTGAATGGAACCTGCATATTGTACTTGTTCTTCTTTATTCACATCCTAGTGTGCTAGCCTAATGTCTTGAATGCTCACTTTCATCTTCCTTACTTGTATGCTTGTCTCTCTAAGTTTATCTAAAAGAAAATGTTATGGGAAGAACAAGAGTGGAGTCATTTTGTGAAGTGCATTCTGAATGTTTGTGGTAGGTTGATTAGTAAGCTAAGTTGGTTCACCGAGAAAGGAAAGAAAGCAACTATCCATCCTAAGTCCTATGTTTGAGACACATTCTTTGAGGCTAGCGAAACAATAAGATCCCAACAAGAAAAGAAAAAGAGCAATACAATTGAAAATAAGAAAAGGAACACAATAAGAAACAATGCTAGGCACCAAGGGTTTCAAAATTGAGGCATGTGTTTGTGGTGTTTATGTACAAGGGATATACTTGGATGAATAAGCTCTTAGGGGTGCCTTATCACTTGGTAACTTGGGTTAACTAATCCGGGATTATCAGCTGAAAGTCCACTATCAAGAGTAACCTTTGCTACTGGTGCACGAAATTGTGATCATCAATGGCGCCATCAACATGGTACGCTCAATTGCAATCTCAACTCTTTATCACAACTTCGCACAACTAACCAGCAAGTGCACTGGGTCGTCCAAGTAATAAACCTTACGCGAGTAAGGGTCGATCCTATGGAGATTGTTGGTATGAAGCAAGCTATGGTCATCTTGTAAATCTCAGTCAGGCAGATTCAAATGGTTATGGATGATTTATGAATAAAGCATAAAGTAAAGATAGAGATACTTATGTAATTCATTGGTGAGAACTTCAGATAAGCGTATGGAGATGCTTTGTCCCTTCCGTCTCTCTGCTTTCCTACTATCTTCATCCAATCCTTCTTACTCCTTTCCATGGCAAGCTGTATATTGGGCATCACCGTTGTCAGTGGCTACAGTCCCGTCCTCTCAGTGAAAATGTTCAACGCAACCTGTCACGGCACGGCTAATCATCTGTCGGTTCTCAATCAGGTTGGAATAGAATCTATTGATTCTTTTGCATCTGTCACTAACGCCCAGCCTTCAGGAGTTTGAAGCACGTCACAGTCATTCAATCATTGAGTCCTACTCAGAATATCACAGTCAAGGTTTAGACCTTCCGGATTCTCTTGAATGCCACCATCAATTCTAGCTTATACCACGAAGACTCCGTTTAAGGAATCCAAGAGATAAACATTCAAGCCTTGTTCGCTTGTAGAACGGGAGTGGTTGTCAGGCATGCGTTCACAAGTGAGAATGATGATGAGCGTCACATAATCATCACATTCATCAAGTTCTTGAGTGCGAATGAATATCTTGGAATAAGAACAAGCTGAATTGAATAGAAGAACAATAGTAATTGCATTAATACTCGAGGTACAGCATAGCTCCACACCTTAATCTATGGTGTATAGAAACTCCACCGTTGAAAATACATAAGAACAAGGTCTAGGCATGGCCGAATGGCCAGCCTCCCAATGATCTAAAAACTAGACGTCCAAAGATGATCTAGAGATCTAAAGTGATCAAAAGATTCCAAAGATCAAAAGATTTCCAAATACAATAGTAAAAGGTCCTATTTGTAGAGAACTAGTAGCCTAGGGTTTACAAAGATGAGTAAATGACATAAAAATCCACTTCCGGGCCCACTTGGTGTGTGCTTGGGCTGAGCATTAAAGCTTTCATGTGTAGAGACTTTTCTTGGAGTTAAACGCCAGCTTTTGTGCCAGTTTGGGTGTTTAACTCCCATTCTTGTGCCAGTTCCGGCGTTTAACGCCGGGCAGTTTTGAGCTGATTTGGAACGCCAGTTTGGGCCATCAAATCTTGGGCAAAGTATGGACTATTATACCTATGATGCTCCATTCAGAAAGCATGTCAGATGGACACTTTCTGATCAATTGTTTGTATCTTTCCCAAGGTTCAAAGAGAGATTCACCTTCCTTCTGTCTGAAGGTTTGGACTTCCACTCTAAGCTTACTCAATTTTTGAGGTGGAAAGAACTTTGCCAAGAAGGCATTGACTAGCTTTTCCCAAGAGTTCAGGCTTTCTTTAGGTTGTGAGTCCAACCATATCCTAGCTCTGTCTCTTACAGCAAAAGGGAATAGCATAAGTCTGTAGACCTCAGGGTCAACCCCATTGGTCTTGACAGTGTCACAGATTTGCAAGAATTCAGCTAAAAACTGATGAGGATCTTCCAATGGAAGTCCATGGAACTTGCAATTCTGTTGCATTAGAGAAACTAATTGAGGCTTAAGCTCAAAGTTGTTTGCTCTAATGGCAGGGATAGAGATGCTTCTCCCATAGAAGTCGGGAATAAGTGCAGTAATGTCACCCAGCACCTTCCTTGCATTGTTGGCATTGTTGTTGTTTTCGGCTGCCATGGGTTCTTCTTGTTTGAAGATTTCTGTTAGGTCCTCTACAGAGAGTTGTGCCTTAGCTTCTCTTAGCTTTCGCTTCAAGGTCCTTTCAGATTCAGGGTCAGCCTCAACAAGAATGCTTTTGTCTTTGCTCCTGCTCATATGAAAGAGAAGAGAACAAGAAAGTATGGAATCCTCTATGTCACAGTATAGAGACTCCTTGAGGTGTCAGAGGAAAAGAAAAATAGAAGGAAGAAGTAGAAGAATTCGAACTTATCAAGAAAGATAGAGTTCGAATTGTGCATTAAGGAGGAGTGTTAGTCCATAAATAGAAGGATGTGAGAAGAGGGGAAGAAATTTTTGAAAATAAATTAAAAAGATTTTAAAAACATTTTGAAAAACTTTAATTGATTTTCGAAAACTAAGAGTGGAAAAGAAATCAAGTGATTTTTGAAAAGGATTTTGAAATTAGAAATCAAAAAGATATTATTGAAAGCTATTTTGAAAAAGATGTGATTAAAAAGATATGATTGAAAAGTTATGGTTTTAAAAAGATGTGATTGAAAAGATATGATTCGAAAAACAATTTAAAAAGATTTGATTTTAAAAATTAATGACTTGGCTAACAAGGAAAGATATGATTCAAACATTATACCTTTCTCAACAGAAAAGGCAACATACTTGAAATGTTGAATCAAATCATTAATTGATAGCAAGTATTTTTGAAAATGGAAAGAAATTGATTTTGAAAAAGATTTGATTGAAAAGATATGATTTGAAAAAGTTTTGATTTTGAAAAAAAATTTTGAAAACTTGAAAAAAATTGAGTTAAAAAAAACAAAATCTTCCCTCTTGTGCCATCCTGGCGTTAAACGCCCAGAATGGTGCTCATTCTGGCATTTAACGCCCAAAATACTACCCTTTTGGGCGTTAAACGCCCAGCCAGGCACCCTGGCTGGCGTTTAAACGCCAGTTTGCCCTTCTTCACTGGGCGTTTTGAACGCCCAGCTTTTTCTGTGTAATTCCTCTGCTGTATGTTCTGAATATTCAATTCTCTGTATTATTGACTTGAAAAGACACAAATAAAAATTTTTTTGGATTTTTAATAATCAAAATGTAACTAAAATCAAATAACAATGCATGCAAGACACCAAACTTAGAAGTTTGTATACTATTGACACTAACAAATGAGAATGCATATGAGAAACAACAAAATACTCAAGTCAAGAGAATTCAAAGATCAGAGCAAGGAAATCATCAAGAACATCTTGAAGATCACTTAAGACACATGAATGAATGCAAGAAGAACAGAAACATGCAATTGACACCAAATTTAAAATGAGACACTAGACTCAACAAGAAACATAAAATATTTTTTTGTTTTTATGATTTTGTAATTTTTTTTGGATTTTTTTTTCGAAAAATGAAAGAAAATAGGGATATCAAAATTCTTAATGAGAATACCAGGAATCATGCAATGTTAGTCTAAAGCTTCAGTCTAAAGAAATTAGACATGGCTAGCCAAGCTTCAGCAGGACATTGCATTTAAGAGCTAAATTGAGGATAATCAATCAGCTTTGGTGATGATAAGAACATCACCTTGAAACACTAGAATTCATTCTTAAGAACTCTGAAGAAAAATACATAAGCTAAGCAACAAGATGAACCGTCAGTTGTCCAAACTCAAACAATCCCCGGCAACGGCGCCAAAAACTTGGTGCACGAAATTGTGATCATCAATGGCGCCATCAACATGGTACGCTCAATTGCAATCTCAACTCTTTATCACAACTTCGCACAACTAACCAGCAAGTGCACTGGGTCGTCCAAGTAATAAACCTTACGCGAGTAAGGGGCAATCCCACGGAGATTGTTAGTATGAAGCAAGCTATGGTCATCTTGTAAATCTCAGTCAGGCAGATTCAAATGGTTATGGATGATTTATGAATAAAGCATAAAGTAAAGATAGAGATACTTATGTAATTCATTGGTGAGAACTTCAGATAAGCGTATGGAGATACCTTGCCCCTTCCGTCTCTCTGCTTTCCTACTATCTTCATCCAATCCTTCTTACTCCTTTCCATGGCAAGCTATATGTTGGGCATCACCGTTGTCAGTGGCTACAGTCCCGTCCTCTCAGTGAAAATGTTCAACGCACCCTGTCACGGCACGGCTAATCATCTGTCGGTTCTCAATCAGGTTGGAATAGAATCCATTGATGCTTTTGCGTCTGTCACTAACGCCCAGCCTTCAGGAGTTTGAAGCTCGTCACAGTCATTCAATCATTGAATCCTACTCAGAATACCACAGACAAGGTTTAGACCTTCCGGATTCTCTTGAATGCCGCCATCAATTCTAGCTTATACCACGAAGATTCCGTTTAAGGAATCCAAGAGATAAACATTCAAGCCTTGTTCGCTTGTAGAACGGTAGTGGTTGTCAGGCACGTGTTCATAAGTAAGAATGATGATGAGCGTCACATAATCATCACATTCATCAAGTTCTTGAGTGCGAATGAATATCTTGGAATAAGAACAAGCTGAATTGAATAGAAGAACAATAGTAATTGCATTAATACTCGAGGTACAGC
This sequence comes from Arachis stenosperma, assembly GCF_014773155.1. Lineage (NCBI taxonomy): Eukaryota > Viridiplantae > Streptophyta > Magnoliopsida > Fabales > Fabaceae > Arachis > Arachis stenosperma. Next base: position 59,199,648 of record NC_080385.1, on the reverse strand, counting down.
AGAGCTCCACATCTTAATCTATGGTGTGTAGAAACTCCACCGTTGAAAATACATAAGAACAAGGTCTAGGCATGGCCGAATGGCCAGCCTCCCAATGATCTAAGAACTAGACGTCCAAAGATGATCTAGAGATCTAAAGTGATCAAAAGATTCCAAAGATCAAAAGATTTCCAAATACAATAGTAAAAGGTCTTATTTGTAGAGAACTAGTAGCCTATGGTTTACAAAGATGAGTAAATGACATAAAAATCCACTTTCGGGCCCACTTGGTGTGTGCTTGGGCTGAGCATTGAAGCTTTCATGTGTAGAGACTTTTCTTGGAGTTAAACGCCAGCTTTTGTGCCAGTTTGGGCGTTTAACTCCCATTCTTGTGCCAGTTCCGGCGTTTAACGCCTGGCAGTTCTGAGCTGATTTGAAACGCCAGTTTGGGCCATCAAATCTCGGGCAAAGTATGGACTATTATACACTGCTGGAAAGCCCAGGATGTCTACCTTCCAACGCCGTTAAGAGCGCACCAATTCGGCTTCTGTAGCTCCAGAAAATCCGCTTCGAGTACAGGGAGGTCAGAATCCAACAGCATCTGCAGTCCTTTTCAGTCTCTGAATCAGATTTTTGCTCAGGTCCCTCATTTTCAGCCAGAAAATACCTGAAATCACAGAAAAACACACAAACTCATAGTAAAGTCTAGAAAAGTAAATTTTAACTAAAAACTAATAAAAATATAATAAAAACTAACTAAAATATACTAAAAACATACTAAAAATAATGCCAAAAAGCGTATAAATTATCCACTCATCAGCTACAGAGCACTTAGTAACCCAAAGAGGTGCTGCACACCATGGTCTCAAAAAAGAAAGAATAACAAACCATGTGCCTGTGGTGTGTATGTATGAGGGAAAGAGACTTGAGGGAGTAAGTCCTTAGGGGTGTCTTAACACCTAGCACCCTAAAACCAACTGGTTTGGGAGTGTTGGCTGAAAGCTTATCATAAAGAGTCGCCCTATTACAAAGCACTTAGCAAAAAAGAAAAATAAACTTTGAAAAGGAAGGAAGGATCACTAAGAAAGAAGCCTCCAGGGATGCAATCAAGAGAGTGACTAGGGATTTGATAAAGGCATGAAACCTAAAGCGAACGAACCTAAGTTGCTATGCATGAAACTCCATGAACCAGGAATGGCACTAAGTTAACATGGTAGTTAACTGGTGCACGAAATTGCAGTCACACTTTTACAATCCGCACAACTAACCAGCAAGTGCACTGGGTCGTCCAAGTAATACCTTACGTGAGTAAGGGTCGATCCCACAGAGATTATTGGTTTGAAGCAAGCTATGTTTATTTTATTATTCTTAGTCAGGATTTCAATTAAAATTATCAGTTTGAATTATTAGAAAAATAAAAGAGCGTGAATTAATTACTTGTAATGCAGTAATGGAGAATATGTTGGAGTTTTGGAGATGCTTTGTCTTCTGAATTTCTCTAATGTAATATTCCATCCATGGAAAAGTGCAAAGTTCCCTCCATGGCAAGCTGTATGTAGGGTGTCACCATTGTCAGTGGCTACCTCCCATCCTCTCAGTGAAAACGGTCCAGATGCTCTGTCACAGCACGGCTAATCAGCTGTTGGTTCTCGATCATGTTGGAATAGGATCCATTGATCCTTTTGCGTTTGTCATCACGCCCAGCAATCACGAGTTTGAAGCTCATCACAGCCATTCAATCCTTGAATCCTACTCGGAATACCACAGACAAGATTTAGACTTTCCGGATCCTCAAGAGTGGCCGCCATCAATTCTAGCTTATACCACGAAGATTCTGTTTAAGGAATCTAAGAGAAGCTCATTCAATCTGATGTAGAACGGAGGTGGTTGTCAGGCACACGTTCATGGATTGAGGAAGGTGATGAGTGTCACGGATCATCACCTTCTTCATAATTAAGTGCGAATGAACATCTTAGATAGGAACACACACGTTTGAATGGAGAAATAGAAACAATTGCATTAATTCATCGAGACGCTGCAGAGCTCCTCAACCCCAACAATGGAGATTAGAGACTCATGCCGTCAAAGTGTATAAAATTCAGATCTGAAAATGTCATAAGGTCCAAAATAAGTCTCTAAAAGTTGTTTAAATAGTAAACTAGTAACCTAGGTTTACAGAATATGAGTAAACTAAGATAATTGGTGCAGAAATCCACTTCTGGGGCCCACTTGGTGTGTGCTGGGGCTGAGACTTAAGCCTCTCACGTGCTTGGGCTGTTTCTGGAGTTGAACGCCAGGTTGTAACGTGTTTTGGGCGTTGAACTCCAACTTGTAACCTGTTTCTGGCGCTGGACGCCAGACTGCAACATGGAACTGGCGTTGAACGCTAGTTTACGTCATCTATCTTTGCGCAAAGTATGGACTATTATATATTGCTGGAAAGCCCTGGATATCTACTTTCCAATCCAATTAAGAGCGCGTCAATTGGACTCATGTAGCTCCAAAAAATCCATTCCGAGTGCAGGGAGGTCAGGATCCAACAACATCAGCAGTCCTTTTTCAGCCTAAATCAGATTTTTGCTCAGCTCCCTCAATTTCAGTCAGAAAATACCTGAAATCACAGAAAAATACACAAACTCATAGTAAAGTCCAGAAATATAATTTTTGCCTAAAAACTAATGATATTCTACTAAAAACTAATTAAAACATACTAAAATCTACATGAAATTACCCCCAAAAAGCGTATAAAATATCCGCTCATCACAACACCAATCTTGAACCGTTGCTTGTCCCCAAGCAACTAGATAAATAAAAGAGAATAAAAAGAAGTCAAGAAGCAATAATATCTCAGAGTTTTAAGTGAAGCCCAGATTCTAATTAGATGAGCGGGACTAGTAGCTTTTTGCCTCTGAACAGTTTTGGCATCTCACTTTATCCTTTGAAATTCAAAATGGTTGGCATCCATAGGAACTTAGAATTCAGATAGTGTGATTGATTCTCCTAGTTTAGCTTGTTAATTCTTGAACACAGCTGCTTTTATGAGTCTTGGCCGTGACCCTAAGCATTTTGTTTTCCAGTATTACCACCGGATACATAAATGCCACAGACACATGACTGGGTGAACCTTTTCAGATTGTGACTCAGCTTTGCTAAAGTCCCCAGTTAGAGGTGTCCAGAGCTCTTAAGCACACTCTTTTTGCTTTGGATCACGACTTTAACCACTCAGTCTCAAGCTTTTCACTTGGACCTGCATGCCACAAGCACATGGTTAGGGACAGCTTGATTTAGCCGCTTAGGCCTGGATTTATTTCCTTGGGCCCTCCTATCCATTGATGCTCAAAGCCTTGGATCCTTTTTACCCCTGCCTTTTAGTTTTAAGGGCTATTGGCTTTTTCTGCTTGCGTTTTCTTTTTCTTTCTTTTTTTTTCGCACAAGCTTTTGCTTTTTCACTGCTTTTTCTTACTTCAAGAATCAATTCTTTTTTATTTTTCAGATCATCAATAACATTTCTCTTTTTCATCATTCTTTCAAGAGCCAACAATTTTAACATTCATAAACAACAAGATCAAAAATATGCACTGTTCAAGCATTCATTCAGAAGACAAAAGGTATTGCCACCACATATAAATAATTAGAATTTTACTTATTAAGAACTCGAAAAAAATATTGCCTCTTTATTCTAAAAATCTACTATTTTATTCATGTTTGATGATGATGAGAAAAATAAATTATAACTTAATTGGAATTAAAATCAAAGTAGAGTTAAGGCAAAGATTAGAACTCAACGACCTTTATTTTGGGAAGTGGATGTTCCTCTAGTCTATGGGGTGCTTGGTCCTTCAAGAGATAATTTCTGACGCTTCAGTTCCTTTAAGTCACATCCTTGCTCTTCCTGTTCCCTTAGGTGCCATGATCTTGATGAGTTTTAGCTCAGTGATCATGGCAAATCACACCAAACTTAGAGGTTTGCTTGTCCTCAAGCAAAAGAAAGGAAATGAGAGGAATAGTAGGAGAGGCAAATTCGAAATTCAAAAGATATGATGAGTTGAAAAAGATATGAGAAGAAATTAAAAAGATTTGAAAAGAGTTCAAAAAGATAGATGAGTTTTGAAAAAGTTTTGAAAAGAAATTAAAGAAAAATCAAGAAATATGTTTAGGATAAAAAAATTTTTTTTTGAAATTGAAGTTGAAAGATGAGAGTTTGTAACATGTTTATGCAAGAGATCATGAATTGAAATATAAAAATTAGAAAATTTGTGAAGAAAAACGAATTTTATCTCATCCCCACCATTCTGGCGTTAAACGGCCAAATGCTGCATGTTTTGGGCATTTAACGCCCAATTGCTGCTTCTCCTGGGCGTTCAACGCCCAGCTGTTGCTTCTTTCTGGCGTTGAACGCCAGGAAGTCCTTTGTCACTGGGCATTTTTCTAAACGCCCAGGATGCTGTAATTTTGGCGTTAAACGCCCAGAAGGAGCTTCTTTCTGGCGTTCAACGCCCAGAAGATGCTCCTTTCTAGCGTTCAACGCCCAGATGGCTATCCTTACTTGCGTTGAACGCCCAGTGGATGCTTCTTTTGGGCGTTCAACGCCCAGAACGTTTCTTACTGGCTTTTTCACGCCAGTGAGCTTCTAACTTCCCCTGTAACTCTGTGAATTCAAGCAATTGCTCTTCTACCTTTTGAAGACACTTTGACATATACCTGTAAAAATTTAACAAAAACAAATAAAATTAAATTTTGTAAATGGCTAGGTTGCCTCCCAGCAAGCGCTTCTTTATTGTCCTTAGCTGGACTATTATTGAGCTCTACTCAAGTCTCAGTTTTGAGCATTCTTGCTCAAAATTGCTTTCAAGATAATGTTTAACTCTCTGTCCATTAACAATGAACTTTTTGTTAGAGTCATTATCCTGAAGCTCTACGTATCCATATGGTGATACACTTGTAATCACATATGGACCTCTCCACCGGGATTTTAGTTTCCCGGGGAATAATTTGAGCCTAGAATTAGATAGCAAGACTTTCTGCCCCGGCTCAAAGACTCTAGATGGCAGTTTCTTATCATGCCATCTTTTTGCTTTCTCTTTGTAAAGTTTTGCATTCTCGAAAGCATTGAGTCTAAATTCTTCTAGCTCATTTAACTGGAGCAATCTTTTTTCTCCAGCTAACTTGGCATCAAGGTTCAGGAATCTAGTTGCCCAGTAGGCTTTATGTTCCAGTTCCACTGGCAAGTGACATGCCTTTCCATACACAAGCTGGTATGGAGAGGTCCCTATAGGGGTCTTGAATGCTGTTTTGTATGCCCACAGAGCATTATCCAAGCTTCTTGCCCAATCCTTTCTACGGTTAATTACAGTCCATTCCATGATTCTTTTGAGTTCTCTATTTGAGACTTCAGCCTGCCCATTTGTCTGTGGGTGATATGGAGTGGCCACCCTGTGGCTAACTCCATAATGAACCAAAGCAGAGTAGAGCTGTTTATTGCAGAAATGAGTGCCCCCATCACTGATTAGTACTCTAGGGGTGCCAAATCTGCTGAAGATGTGTCTCTGGAGGAATTTTAACACTGTCTTAGTGTCATTAGTGGGTGTTGCAATAGCTTCCACCCATTTGGATACATAATCCACTGCCACCAGAATATAAGTGTTTGAGTATGATGGTGGGAAAGGTCCCAAGAAGTCAATACCCCAAACATTAAATAACTCAATCTCTAAGATCCCTTGTTGAGGCATGGCATAACTGTGAGGTAGATTACCAGATCTTTGGCAACTGTCACAATTAAGTACAAACACTCGGGAGACTTTATAGAGAGTAGGCCAGTAGAAGCCACATTGGAGGACTCTTGTGGCTGTTCGCTCACTTCCAAAATGTCCTCCATACTGTGATCCATGGCAGTGCCATAGGATCTTCTGCGCTTCATCTTTAGGCACACATCTACGGATTACTCCGTCTGCACATCTCTTAAAGAGATACGGCTCATCCCAAAGATAATACTTTGCATCCGTGATCAGCTTCTTTACTTGCTGTCTACTGTATTCTTTGGGTATGAATCTTACTACCTTGTAGTTTGCAATGTCTGCAAACCATGGCACTTCCTGGATGGCAAAGAGTTGCTCATCTGGAAAGTTTTCTGAGATCTCAGTAAGAGGGAGGGATGCCCCTTCTACTGGTTCTATTCGGGACAGGTGATCTGCTACCTGATTCTCTGTCCCTTTTCTGTCTCTTATTTCTATATCAAACTCTTGCAGGAGCAACACCCATCTTATGAGTCTGGGTTTTGAATCCTGCTTTGTGAGTAGATATTTAAGAGCGGCATGGTCAGTATACACAATCACTGTTGATCCTACTAAATAGGATCTAAACTTGTTAATGGCGTAAACCACTACAAGCAGCTCTTTTTCTATGGTTGTGTAATTCTTCTGTGCATCATTTAAAACACGACTAGCATAGTAAATGACGTGCAGAAGCTTGTCATGTCTCTGTCCCAACACTGCACCAGTGGCATGGTCACTGGCGTCACACATTAATTCAAATGGTAATGTCCAGTTTGGTGCAGAGATGATTGGTGGTGTGACCAATTTAGCTTTCAGAGTTTCAAATGCCTGCAGACACTCCTTATCAAAGAAAAATGGCGTGTCAGCAGCTAGTAGGTTGCTCAGAGGTTTGGCGATTTTTGAAAAATCCTTTATAAACCTCCTATAGAATCCTGCATGCCCCAGAAAGCTTCTAATTGCCTTAACATTGGCAGGTGGTGGTAATTTTTCAATTACCTCTACCTTAGCTTGATCCACCTCTATTCCTTTGTTCGAAATTTTGTGCCCAAGGACAATTCCTTCAGTCACCATAAAGTGACATTTCTCCCAGTTTAAAACCAGGTTAGTCTCTTGGCATCTCTTTAGAACAATTGCTAGATGGTCAAGACAGGAGCTGAATGAGTCTCCAAATACTGAAAAGTCATCCATGAAGACTTCCAGAAATTTTTCCACCATATCAGAAAAAATTGAGAGCATGCACCTCTGAAAGGTTGCAGGTGCATTGCACAGGCCAAATGGCATCCTTCTGTATGCAAATACTCCAGATGGACATGTGAATGCCATTTTCTCTTGATGTTGGGGATCTACTGCAATTTGATTATAACCTGAATATCCATCCAGGAAGCAGTAGTATTCATGACCTGCCAGTCTTTCTAGCATCTGGTCTATGAATGGTAAAGGAAAATGATCCTTTCTGGTGGCTGTATTGAGCCTTCTATAATCAATACACATACGCCACCCTGTAACTATTCTTGTAGGAACCAGTTCATTTTTTTCATTATGAACCACTGTCATGCCTCCCTTCTTGGGGACGACTTGAACAGGGCTTACCCAGGGGCTATCAGAAATAGGATAAATAATCCCACCCTCTAGTAATTTAGTGACCTCCTTCTGCACCACTTCCTTCATGGCTGGATTCAGCCGCCTTTGTGGTTGGACCACTGGCTTAGCGTCACCCTCCAATAAGATCTTGTGCATGCATCTGGCTGGGCCAATGCCCTTAAGATCACTGATGGACCACCCAAGAGCTGTCTTGTGTGTCTTTAGCACTTGAATTAGTGCTTCCTCTTCCTGTGGCTCTAAGGTAGAGCTTATGATTACAGGAAAGGTATCACCTTCTCCCAGAAATGCATATTTCAGGGATGGTGGTAATGGTTTGAGCTCGGGTTTAGGAGGTTTCTCCTCTTCCTGAAGGATTTTCAGAGGTTCTATTATTCTCTCTGATTCCTCCATATCAGGCTGAACATCTTTAAAGATGTCCTCTAGCTCTGATTCGAGACTCTCAGTCATATTGACCTCTCTTACCAGAGAGTCAATAATATCAACACTCATGCAGTCATTTGGGGTGTCTGGATGTTGCATGGCTTTGACAACATTCAACTTGAACTCCTCCTCATTGACTCTCAGGGTTACTTCCCCTTTTTGGACGTCAATAAGGGTTCGGCCAGTTGCTAGGAAAGGTCTTCCTAGAATGAGAGTTGCACTCTTGTGCTCCTCCATTTCCCGCACCACAAAGTCAGTAGGAAAGGCAAATGGCCCAACCTTGACAATCATGTCTTCAATCACGCCTGTAACTTAGTTAACGTGAGTCCTAACGTAGGAACTTTAGGCAATTGGAACGTTAGTGACAAAGGTGAGTGTCACTAACGCTCTCAAAGGTGAAGAACACCCACGTTAAGAGCCACGTTAGCTAAGCTAACGTGAGACTTAACGTAGGGGCAAGAGGCAAGCCAACGTTAATGGAAAAAGTGAGTCCCATTAACGTTTGCAAAAAGGGGCACAAGCCAACGTTAATGGGAAAAGTGAGTCCCATTAACGTTGGCCAAGGATTGAATAGGAGACGTTAGTAGTCACGTTAAGACTACTAACGTTGGGGTTAACGTGGGTATATAAGGGTAGAACGTTAGTGGAAAAAGTGAATGCCACTAACGTTCTCGCACCCAAAAATGTGACTCAACATTAATCTCACTAAATGCCCAAGTTTAACTCATATTTCTCTGCAAGCTGGGCCCACTAAAGATGAGAACTGCTTCAACTCAAGGTCCAGAGCCCACATCCAAGACTTGAAGAATTCACTAGAAGATCATGAGGAGTATATATAGGAGTAGTTTTGAACTAGAGAGGAGCTTGGCACTTTTGGGCACTACTCTCTATAAATTTACTTTTTCTGCACTTTAGCATGGATTCTTCTTTTCTGCTATTTTTTATTTCTAAAGCTTTGAACAACTAAACCCCTTTCAATTCCTGTGAGATTTGACCTCACTCTACTGTGAGTTTTACTTGACGACAATTCGGTATACTTGCCGAAGGGAAATTTGTTGAGAGACAAGTTTTCACGCATCAGTTTACTGCATGAGGTAGGGTTGGGCTTGCAACAATATGCTGGTGTTCTTTTTTGCCACTTCCCTCTCCCATGGTGAATACCATGATGAGGTAAGTGAATACTACCATTTTCCATGGTGAGAAGCCTTCAGCAGGGATCTTTTTGGTTTTCCAGCCCCTAGGCATCTTCCTTTTGGGGCCTTCTTCCTTGGTGGATAGTGTACATCCAACACCAGACGTAAATTGAATTGGTTTCGATGAAGGTGGGAGGCTTGAATGCTGAATCCTTTATGCAAGTCCCTCCCTTGTCCAGGGGTAATGGAGGGTAAATAACTTCGAACACCTTCCAATCCTCATGCAAGGTAATCCTTGTTTCTCGTGCCTCTTGGATTCCCAACTTCTTCATCATAGATGAAGGTATTAGATTTAAACTCTAGCCAAGATCATATAGGGCCTTGTCATTAGTGATTTTTCTAATTGTCCATAGGATCTGAAAGCTCCCTAGATCAGGCATCTTCCTTGGTAGTTCATTCTGGACTAAAGCACTGCACTCTTTGGTCAATACTAAAATCTCATCTTCTGGTTCTGTTTGCATGGCTAGGAAGGGTGGCTCTTGAGGCTCTTTCACCTCTGCAAAGGCGAGCTCTGTGGTAATCACAGGCTCCTCTTACACGCCTAGAGAAGAATCAACTTGAGGTTCCTTCTCCTCTATAGGGGTGTGCTCACTAGCATTCTCAGGATCTTTCTGGTCCTTGATTGCCCTAAATCCCTCAATAGCATGCTCTTGATGTTCAGCCTCTTTAGTGAAGACTATTGTTCCACCTTCTTTTAAGGTCTCCTTCCTAGAGAGCGTCAAGCTTTCTGTGAAGGTCCTATAGGGATGCAGCTCCTCAAATAACTCAGTTAGAGGAATATTACCCTTCCAAGGTGTCCACTAGCCATGGGTGTCAATGTGTCCTTGAGGGTAGTTACCACTCATATCACTAGGAGCATTATAAATCTCTGCAGGGGGTGCGGTTACAGTCTTCATGTCTAGAACTTCTATTTTAACTAGGGTCTCCTCAAAGGAGTATAAGTGCTGGTTATTGACAGCTATCTCAATGAGCTCATTTGCCTCTTCATGTGTCTTCATAAAGTACAGAGAACCACCTGCAAAGTGATCTACTGTCTTCCTGGCTATCTCAGAGAGGGTTTCATAGAAGATGATTGTCTTGTCCCATCCTGAGAACATATGGGGAGGGCAATTCCTAAACATCAGCTTGTACCTCTCCCAAGCATCATAGAGAGACTCACTCTTTTTCTGCCTGAAGGTTTGAACATCTGTCACAAGCTTAGTTAATCTCTATGAGGGAGAGAACCTGTTCAAGAAATTGTTAACAACCTTATCCCAGGTGTTCACATTTCCTCTAAGTTCCATATGCCACCATTCATTTGCTTGATCATCAGGGAAAATGGGAAGAGTTTCAGCCTAGGGACTTCAGGGTTCACTCGATTGGCCTCTGTAGTGTCACAGAATTACAGAAAGTCGGAGATGAACTATCTAGTCTATGTTGGCTTTAAAGTCATCTGAGTCAATAGGAGTGTCAAATGTATAGGAACCCAAAGGTCTCCCAATTCCTGTATTCCCCTTTTGATCCATAGTGACTTCGGTGTTCCTGCATGCATAAATGAGAGACAAAGAAAAAAATGAGAGTCTCTATGTCAAAGAATAGAGGAATCCCTGTGAGATATAAAGAAGAAAGAAGAACGACGATAGAGGAAAGAGATAAAGAATTCAAATAAAGAAGTAGAAGAATTCGAACAATTAAGAATTAAAAAGAGAAACTAGAATTAAAATATTTTTATTTTTTTATTTTATTTATTTATTAAATGCGGAAATAAAAGTTAATTAACTAAAAAGATTTGAAAATTTAAAAATAGTTTTCAAAAAAGAGGAGAGAGAAAGAGATGAAAAGTTTTCGAAAATAGGAGAGAGAAGAATTAGTTAGGATGTTTTGAAAAAGAAGAAAGAGAAAACAAGTAACTAATTAAGAAAGATTTGATAATAAGATAAGATAGAAGATTAGAAAAATATTTGAATTTAAAATTTGAAATTGGAAAATAAAAGATAAGAATTTGAAAAGATTTAAAAAAGATTTGATTTTGAAAATTGAAATTAGTAAAGAAAAGATAAGAAATTGAAAAGATTTGAAAGAGATAAGATTTGAAATTTGATTTTTGAAAAAGAATTGATTTTGAAATTTGAAATTTAAAATTTTAAATTTTGAAATTGAATTTCAAAAATTGAATTTTAAATAAGATAATATAAGATTTTTGAATTTTAAAGAAGGATGAAAAGATAAGATAGTAATTTGAAAAGATATGATTTTGAAAAGATTTGATTTTAAAATTTAAAACTAAGATAAGATAAGATATTGATTTTGAAATTAAAATTTGAAATTTTTGTTAAAATGTTTAAAAATAATTTGAAATAAAAATAGAAAAGATATTTTTCTGATTTTTTTTGAATTAATAAAGAAAGAGAAAAACAACCAAAAGACACCAAACTTAAAGTTTTTAGATCAAGGAAGTACAAATTTTCGAAAATCAAGACACCAAACCTAAAACTTTTAAAATTAAACCAAGAAGAAAAACAAGAACACTTTGAAGATCAAGAAGAACACCAAGAACAAAACTCAAAGGATTCAAAGAAAACAAGAACATTAAGAGGACACCAAACTTAAAAATTTTGAAAACCAAAGACAAAAATTTTGAAAATTTTAAAAGAAAAGATTCAAGAAGACACCAAACTTAAAGATTGACACAAGACTCAAACAAAAGACACCGTTTTTGAAAAATTTTTGCAAAAAGAAACAAGAAATTCAAAACCTTAACAAGAACAAGAACAAATTAAACAAAAAATAAAGATTAATAAAGAAAAGAAAAAGTTTTGAAAAAAAAAAACAAAAAATAGGTACGACTCAAAGTAAGAAAATCAAAAGAAAATACATAGCCAAAAGCAGAAAAGGTTTTAAAAAAAATTTTGAAAAGAAAAATAAAAGATTCAAAACAAAAGTAAAGAGTACCTAATCTAAGCAACAAGATAATCTGTTAGTTTGTTCAAATTTGAACAATCCCCAGCAAGGGCACCAAAAACTTGGTGCGTGCAGAGTTATACGTCGCACAACTGAACCAATGATGAGCGGATATTTTATACGCTTTTTGGGGGTAATTTCATGTAGATTTAGCATGTTTTAATTGGTTTTTAGTTAAATATTATTAGTTTTTAGGCAAAAATCATATTTCTAGACTTTACTATGAGTTTGTGTTTTTCTGTGATTTCAGGTATTTTCTGGCTGAAATTGAGGGAGCTGAGCAAAAATCTGAGTTAGGCTGAAAAAGGACTGCTGATGCTGTTGGATCCTGACCTCCCTGCACTCGAAATGAATTTTATAGAGCTACAGGAGTCCAATTTGCGCGCTCTCTACGGCGTTGGAAAGTAGACATCCAGGGCTTTCCAGCAATATATAATAGTCCATACTTTGCGCGAAGATAGACGACGTAACTTGGCGTTGAACGCCAAGTACATGCTGCTGTCTGGAGTTAAACGCCAGAAACACGTCATGATCCGGAGTTGAACGCCCAAAACACGTTATAACTTGGAGTTCAACTCCAAGAAAAGCCTCAGCTCGTGGATAGCTTTAGTCTCAGCCCCAGCACACACCAAGTGGGCCCCAGAAGTGGATTTCTGCACCAATTATCTTAGTTTACTCATATTCTGCAAACCTAGGTTACTAGTTTACTATTTAAACAACTTTTAGAGAATTATTTTGTACCTCATGACATTTTCAGATCCAAATTACATACTTTTCGATGGCATGAGTCTCTAAACTCCATTGTTGGGGGTGAGGAGCTCTGCAGCGTCTCGATGAATTAATGCAATTACTTTTGTTTTCCATTTAAACACGCTTGTTCTTATCTAAGATGTTCATTCGCACTTAATTATGGAGAAGGTGATGATCCGTGACACTCATCACCTTCCTCAATCCATGAACGTGTGCCTGACAACCACCTCCGTTCTACATCAGATTGAATGAGTATCTCTTAGATTCCTTAATCAGAATCTTCGTGGTATAAGCCGGATTGATGGCGGCATTCATGAGAATCCGGAAAGTCTAAACCTTGTCTGTGGTATTCCGAATAGGATTCTGGGATTGAATGACTGTGACGAGCTTCAAACTCCTGAAGGCTGGGCGTTAGTGACAGACGCAAAAGAATCAATGGATTCTATTCCAACCTGATTGAGAACCGACAGATGATTAGCCGTGCTGTGACAGAGCATTTGGACCATTTTCACTGAGAGGATGGGAAGTAGCCATTGACAATGGTGACACCCTACATAGAGCTTGCCATGGAAGGAACCTTGCGTGTAGGAAAAGGATTTCAAGGAAGAGTTGAAGTTCAGAGGACAAGGCATCTCCAAAACCCCAACATATTCTCCATTAATAAAGTAACAATTCCTTATTCCAAATACTTTGACTTCTTACAATTAAAACCAAATAACCTTATTGGTATCCTGACTAAGATTAATAAAATAAACATAGCTTGCTTCAAACCAATAATCTCCGTGGGATCGATCCTTACTCACGTAAGGTATTACTTGGACGACCCAGTGCACTTGCTGGTTAGTTGTACAGATTGCAAATTCGTGCACCAAGTTTTTGGCACCGTTGCCGGGGATTATTCGAGTTTGAATAACTAAAGGTTTATTTTGTTGCTTAGATTAGGAAGAATTTATCCTCTTTTCACTAGAATTGCATCTTTTATTATCCTTTTTTTAAAAAAATTTTTCAAAAAAATATTATTTTTCTTTGTCAATTTTTAATTTTTTTCATGAGTTTAGTGTCTTGTTCTAAGTTTGGTGTCAATTATATATTTGATATTTTTCTTTAAAAAAATTTTCGAACTTGTGTTCTTTGTTCTTCATTGATCTTCAAGTTGTTCTTGTTTATCTTTTTTGTTGATCTTCAGTTTTTCTTGTTTTGTGTCTTTTCTTGTTTCACTTTTTGTTCTTTCTAAAGCATTAATCTTCCAAAAGGAATATACCTCTTCAAAATAAGTGTTACATTTACTCCCAATTGGCTAGAGTATTGGTTTATATTCTTGATGATTGGGCACCAGTTCTTTTGAAAATCTCTTTCAAAAATAATCTTTCTTGATTTAATCTTGTGCCGAACTTTAAATTTGGTGTTTTCTTGTTAATTTTGATATAATTTTCGAAAAATTAGTAAAGTTTTCTAAAAATTTTAAGTTTGGTGTTCTTTCTTTTGTTCTTGTGTTCTTGTGAATCTTCAAGGTGTTCTTGAGTCTTTCTTGTGTTTTGATCTTAAAATTTTTAAGTTTGGTGTTCCTTGGTGTTTTTCCTCCAAAAATTTTCGAAAATAAGGAGCATTAGATCTAAAAATTTTAAATCTTGTGTCTTTTTTGTGTTTTTCTCTTTCATCATAAAATTCAAAATTCAAAAAAAAATATATCTTTTCTAACTAATTTTAAACTATATTTTCGAAATTTTTTATAAAATTCAGATTTCAATTTCAAAATTTTTCGAAAAATTTTCACAAAATATTTTCAAATTTTTATATATTCCGTTTTTATTTATTCCACTTCTATAAAATAAATAATATCAACATACATATCATCTCCCTTGTTCCATCATGGAATTAAGTGGAAATGCACAGTCCAAGAGGACTTTGGGGTCATATGCTAACCCCACTACTGCTTCATATGGGAGTAGTATCTGTATACCCTCCATTGGAGTTAGTAGCTTTGAGTTGAATCCTCAGCTCATTATCATGGTGCAGCAGAACTGCCAGTATTCCGGTCTTCCACATGAAGAACCTACAGAGTTTCTGGCACAATTTTTACAAATTGCTGACACAGTACATGATAAAGAAGTGGATCAGGATGTCTACAGATTATTACTGTTTCCATTTGCTGTAAAAGATCAAGCTAAGAGGTGGTTAAATAACCAGCCTAAGAACAGCATAAAAACATGGAAACAGCTGTCAGAAAAATTCCTGAATCACTATTTCCCTCCAAAACGGATGACACAGCTAAGGCTAAGCATCCAAGGCTTCAAACAAGGAGATAATGAATCCCTTTATGATGCCTGGGAGAGATACAGAGAGATGCTAAGAAAATGCCCCTCTGAAATGTTTTCAGAATGAGTGCAATTAGACATCTTCTACTATGGGCTTACAGAAAAAGCTCAGATTTCTCTAGACCACTCAGCTGGTGGATCTATACATATGAGAAAAACAATTGAAGAAGCTCAAGAGCTTATTGATACAGTTGCCAGAAATCAGCATCTGTACCTAAGCAGTGAATCTTCCATGAAAGAAGAAGCTAAAACAGTAACTGCTGAACTCAGTCCTGTGGATCAGGCTAATGAATTCAATCAGCAATTAGACTTTCTAACCCAGCAACTAGCCGAATTCAAGGAAATACTATAGGAAACAAGAATGGCTAACAGGAATATGGAAGTACAGTTAAAGCAAACAGAAAAGCAACTGTCAAAATAAATAGCAGAAGAATGCCAAGCAGTTCAATTAAGAAGTGGAAAAACATTAAATACCTCACTTCAAAGCAGCAGGAAGCCAAGAAATGAACAAATGGCTACTCAAAATCCCTCTGAGGATAGTCAGAGCCCAGAGAGGAATAATGCTGGCGCTGAACGCCCAGACCATGCTCATTCCTGGCGTTCAACGCCAGAAACAAGCATGAATCCGGCGTTGAACGCCCAAAGGGAGCACAGTTCTGGCGTTCAGACGCCAGTAACAGATAAGGAGTTGGCATATAACACCACTCCAGCTTCCACCCCTGGCATTCAAATGCCAGTGGGGGATCAGTCACATACAAGTGCTGATAACAACCCTTCTAAAAAGGCTTCCCAACCCACTTCTACAGGCAATAAACCTGCAGCAACTAAGGTTGAGGAATACAAAGCCAAAATGCCTTATCCTCAAAAACTCCGCCAAGCGGAACAGGATAAGCAATTTGCCCGCTTTGCAGACTATCTCAAGACTCTTGAAATAAAGATTCCGTTTGCAAAAGCACTTGAGCAAATACCCTCTTATGCTAAGTTCATGAAAGAGATCTTAAGTCATAAGAAGGATTGGAGGGAAACTGAAAAAGTTTACCTCACTGAAGAATGCAGTGCAGTCATTCTGAAAAGCTTACTTGAGAAGCTTAAGGATCCCGGAAGCTTTATGATACCATGCACATTAGAGGGTAATTGCACCAAGCAAGCTCTGTGTGACCTTGGGGTAAGTATCAACCTAATACCTGCATCTACTATCAGAAAGCTTGGTTTGACTGAAGAAATCAAACCAACCCGGATATGTCTTCAACTTGCTGATGGCTCCATTAAATACCCATCAGGCGTGATTGAAGACATGATTGTCAAGGTTGGGCCATTTGCCTTTCCTACTGACTTTGTGGTGCTGGAAATGGAGGAGCACAAGAGTGCAACTCTCATTCTAGGAAGACCTTTCCTAGCAACTGGACGAACCCTCATTGATGTCCAAAAAGGGGAGATAACCCTGAGAGTCAATGAGGATGAGTTTAAGTTGAATGTTGTCAAAGCTATGCAACATCCAGACACATTAGACGACTGCCTGGGTGTTGATATTATTGACTCCCTGGTGGAAGAGGTCTATATGACTGAGAGTCTCGAATCAGAGCTAGAGGACATTTTTAAAGATGTTCAGCCTGATCTGGAGGAACCAGAGGAAATAAAAGAACCTCTGAAAACTCCTCAGGAAGAGGAGAAACCTCCTAAACCCGAGCTCAAACCACTACCACCATCCCTGAAATATGCATTTATGGGAGAAGGTGACACTTTTCCTGTAATCATAAGCTCTGCTTTAGGGCCACAGGAAGAGAAAGCATTAATTCAAGTGCTAAGGACACACAAGACAGCTCTTGGGTGGTCCATCAGTGATCTCAAGGGCATTAGCCCAGCCAGATGCATGCACAAGATCTTACTGGAGGGTGACACCAAACCAGTGGTTCAACCACAAAGGCGGCTGAATCCAGCCATGAAGGAAGTTGTGCAGAAAGAGGTCACTAAGTTACTAGAGGCTGGGATTATTTATCCTATTTCTAATAGCCCCTGGGTAAGCCCTGTCCACGTTGTCCCTAAGAAAGGTGGCATGACAGTGGTTCATAATGAAAAAATTGAACTGGTTCCTACAAGAACAGTTACAGGGTGGCGTATGTGTATTGATTATAGAAGGCTCAATACAGCCACCCGAAAGGATTATTTTCCTTTACCATTCATAGACCAGATGCTAGAAAGACTAGCAGGTCATGAATACTACTGCTTCCTGGATGGATATTCAGGTTATAATCAAATTGCAGTAGATCCCCAGGATCAAGAGAAAACGGCATTCACATGTCCATCTAGAGTATTTGCATACAGAAGGATGCCATTTGGCTTGTGCAATGCACCTGCAACCTTTCAAAGGTGCATGCTCTCCATCTTCTCTGATATGGTGGAGAAGTTTCTGGAAGTCTTCATGGATGACTTTTCAGTATTTGGAGACTCATTCAGCTCCTGCCTTAACCATTTAGCACTTGTTCTGAAAAGATGCCAAGAGACCAACCTAGTTTTAAACTAGGAAAAATGTCACTTTATGGTGACTGAAGGGATTGTCCTTGGGCACAAAATTTCAAACAAGGGAATAGAGGTGGATCAAGCTAAGGTAGAGGTAATTGAAAAATTACCACCACCTGCCAATGTTAAGGCAATCAGAAGCTTTCTGGGGCATGCAGGATTCTATAGGAGGTTTATAAAGGATTTTTTAAAAATCGCCAAACCTCTGAGCAATCTGCTAGCTGCTGACATGCCATTTGTGTTTGACACAAAGTGTCTGCAAGCTTTTGAGACCCTGAAAGCTAAGCTGGTCACAGCACCAGTTATTTCTGCACCAGACTGGACATTACCCTTTGAACTAATGTGTGATGCTAGTGACCATACCATCGGTGCAGTATTGGGACAGAGGCATAACAAGCTTCTGCATGTCATTTATTATGCTAGCAGTGTTTTAAATGATGCCCAGAAAAGTTACACAACCACAGAAAAAGAATTACTTGCAGTGGTTTATGCCATTGACAAGTTTAGATCCTACTTAGTAGGATCAAAAGTGATTGTGTACACTGACCATGCTGCTCTTAAATATCTACTCACAAAGCAGGATTCAAAGCCCAGGCTCATAAGATGGGTGTTGCTTCTGCAAGAGTTTGATATAGAAATAAGAGATAGAAAAGGAACAGAGACTCAAGTAGCTGATCACCTGTCCCGGATAAAACCAGTAGCAGGAGCATCCCTCCCTCCTACTGAGATCTCTGAAACCTTTCTGGATGAGCAATTGTTTGCTATTCAGGAAGCTCTGTGGTTTGCAGACATTGCAAACTATAAGACACAAGGTTCTCCTTTTGTAACAATGGAGAGGAAGCATGAAAAGCTTCTCTCACTGCAGAGTCAACCAAAGCCCCCACAGTCCAACTCTAAGTTTGGTGTTGGGAGGCCACAACCAAACTCTAAGTTTGGCGTTGAACCCCCACATTCAAACTCTAAGTTTGATGTTGGGAGGTCCCTACCTTGCTCTGATTATCTGTGAGACTCCATGAGAGCTCACTGTCCAGCTAAGGACAATAAAGAAGCGCTTGCTGGGAGGCAACCCAGCCAATCACAAAATTTAATTTTATTCGTTTTGATTAATTAATTGATTTTTACAGGTATATGTCAAAGTATTTTCAAGGTAAAATAGCAATTGATTGGATTCACAGAGTTACAAGGGAATTTGGAAGCTCACTTTCTTGAAAAATTCACTAAGAAACATTTTGGGCGTTGAACGCCCAAAAAAAGCACCCACTGGGCGTTCAACGCCAGTAAGGGTAGCCATCTGGGCGTTAAACGCCAGAAAGGAGCATCTTCTGGGCGTTGAAGGCCAGAAAGAAGCACCTTCTGGGCGTTTAACGCCAGATTGACAGCATCCTGGGCGTTTAGAAAAACGCCCAATGACAAAGGACTTCCTGGCATTCAACGCCAGAAAGAAGCAACAGCTGGGCGTTGAATGCCCAGGAGAAGCAGCAATTGGGCGTTAAACGCCCAAAACATGCAGCATTTGGGCGTTTAACGCCAGGATGGTGGGGAGGAGGTAAAATTCGTTTTTCTTCACAAATTTTCTAATTTTTATGTTTCAATTCATGATTTCTTGCATAAACATGTTTCCAAATATCATCCTTCAATTTCAAAAATTTTAATTCTAATTTCTAAAAACCCTAATTTCTAAAATCCCTTTTTCAAAAATATTACATGCATCTTAATCTATAAAAACAAATTGTTTTCCAATCCAATCCAACTCTTTTTTTTAAAGTTCTTCAACACTTAATTATCTTCTAAAATCTTTTTCAAATTAAAAATTCAGATTTATTTTTAAATATCATTCATATCTTTTTAAATTATATCTTTTTCTTATCATATTTATCTTTTATAAATCATATCTTTTATCTTATATCTTTTTTTTAAATCTTTTTCAACTCATCATATCTTTTGAATTTCGAAATTGCCTCTCCCTCTTTTCCTCTCTTATCCTTTCTTTTGCTTGAGGACAAGCAAACCTCTAAGTTTGGTGTGATTTGCCATGATCATTGAGCTAAAACTCATCAATATCATGGCACCTAAGGAAACAGGAAGAGCAAGGATGAAACTTGAAGGAACTGAAGCGTCAGAAATTATATCTTGAAGGACCAAGCACCCCACAGACTAGAGGAACATCCACTTCCCAAAATAAAGGTCGTTGAGTTCTAATCTTTGCCTTAACTCTGTGATAACTATTCTTATTAGAAATTTACCTTAGAAGTTATATATTAGTAGTAGTAATTAGTATCTCTACTTTGATTTTAATTCCAATTAAGTTATAATTTATTTTTCTCATCATCATCAAACATGAATAAAATAGTAGATTTTTAGAATAAAGAGGCAATATTTTTTTCGAGTTCTTAATAAGAAAAATTCTAATTATTTATATGTGGTGGAAATACTTTTTGTCTTCTGAATGAATGCCTGAACAGTGCATATTTTTGATATTGAACTTTATGAATGTTAAAATTATTGGCTCCTGAAAGAATGATGAATAAGAGAAATGTTGTTGATGATCTGAAAAATCACAAAATTGATTCTTGAAGCAAGAAAAAGCAGTGAAAAACAAGCTTGCAAAAAAAAAGCAAAAGAGGTAGAAAATAGCCAATAGCCCTTTAAACCAAAAGGCAAGGGTGAAAAGGATCCAAGGCTTTGAGCATCAATGGATAGGAGGGCCCAAGGAAATCTAACCATGTGCTTGTGGCATGTAGGTCCAAGTGAAAAGCTTGAGACTGAGTGGTTAAAGTCGTGATCCAAAGCAAAAGAGTGTGCTTAAGAACTCTAGACACCTCTAATTGGGGACTTGAGCAAAGCTAAGTCACAATCTGAAAAGGTTCACCCAGTTATGTGTCTGTGGCATTTATGTATCCGGTGGTAATACTGGAAAACAAAGTGCTTAGGGCCACGGCCAAGACTCATTAAGTAGCTGTGTTCAAGAATCAACATACTAAACTAGGAGAATCAATAATACTATCTGAATTCTAAGTTCCTATGGATGCCAATCATTCTGAATTTCAAAGGATAAAGTGAGATGCCAAAACTGTTCAGAAGCAAAAAGCTACTAGCCCCGCTCATCCAATTAGGATCTGAGCTTCACTTAAAACTCTGAAATATTATTGCTTCTTAATTTCTTGTTATCCTATTTTATTTATCTAGTTGCTTGAGGACAAGCAACAGTTTAAGTTTGGTGTTGTGATGAGCGGATATTTTATACGCTTTTTGGGGGTAATTTCATGTAGATTTTAGCATGTTTTAATTGGTTTTTAGTTAAATATTATTAGTTTTTAGGCAAAAATCATATTTCTGGACTTTACTATGAGTTTGTGTGTTTTTCTGTGATTTCAGATATTTTCTGGCTGAAATTGAGGGAGCTGAGCAAAAATCTGAGTTAGGTTGAAAAAGGACTGCTGATGCTGTTGGATTCTGACCTCCCTGCACTCGAAATGAATTTTCTGGAGCTACAGGAGTCCAATTGGCGCGCTCTTTACGGCGTTGGAAAGTAGACATCCAGGGCTTTCCATCAATATATAATAGTCCATACTTTGCGCGAAGATAGACGACGTAACTTGGCGTTGAACGCCAAGTACATGCTGCTGTCTGGAGTTAAACGCCAGAAACACGTCATGATCCGGAGTTGAACGCCCAAAACACGTTATAACTTGGAGTTCAACTCCAAGAAAAGCCTCAGCTCGTGGATAGCTTTAGTCTCAGCCCCAGCACACACCAAGTGGGCCCCAGAAGTGGATTTCTGCACCAATTATCTTAGTTTACTCATATTTTGCAAACCTAGGTTACTAGTTTACTATTTAAACAACTTTTAGAGAATTATTTTGTACCTCATGACATTTTCAGATCTGAATTACGTACTTTTTGATGGCATGAGTCTCTAAACTTCATTGTTGGGGGTGAGAAGCTCTGCAGCGTCTCGATGAATTAATGCAATTACTTTTGTTTTCCATTCAAACACGCTTGTTCTTATCTAAGATGTTCATTCGCACTTAATTATGGGGAAGGTGATGATCCGTGACACTCATCACCTTCCTCAATCCATGAACATGTGCCTGACAACCGCCTCCGTTCTACATCAGATTGAATGAGTATCTCTTAGATTCCTTAATCAGTATCTTCGTGGTATAAGCCGGATTGATGGCGGCATTCATGAGAATCCGGAAAGTCTAAACCTTGTCTGTGGTATTCCGAATAGGATTCTGGGATTGAATGACTGTGACGAGCTTCAAACTCCTGAAGGCTGGGCGTTAATGACAGACGCAAAAGAATCAATGGATTCTATTCCAACCTGATTGAGAATCGACAGATGATTAGCTGTGCTGTGACAGAGCATTTGGACCATTTTCACTGAGAGGATGGGAAGTAGCCATTGACAACGGTGACACCCTACATAGAGCTTGCCATGGAAGGAACCTTGCGTGTGGGAAAAGGATTTCAAGGAAGAGTTGAAGTTCAGAGGACAAGGCATCTCCAAAACCCCAACATATTCTCCATTAATAAAGTAACAATTCCTTATTCCAAATACTTTGACTTCTTACAATTAAAACCAAATAACCTTATTGGTATCCTGACTAAGATTAATAAAATAAACATAGCTTGCTTCAAACCAATAATCTCCGTGGGATCGACCCTTACTCACGTAAGGTATTACTTGGACGACCCAGTGCACTTGCTGGTTAGTTGTACGGATTGCAAATTCGTGCACCAACCAACAAGTGCACCGGGTCGTCCAAGTAATACCTCAGGTTAGTCAGGGTCGATCCCATAAGGATTGTGATTTGAAGCAAGCTATGGTTATCTTGTAGATTTTAGTCAGGAAGATAGAAGAGTTGTTTGTTTGTTTAATTTGCATAAAAGGAAAATAAATAAAACGTAACTCTATTGAAGTTGAATGCAATTATATGATGATGGTTAAGGCTTGGAAATGCTTTATTCTTCTGGATCAATCCGGTCTTACTATCTTCTTTAACTATGAATGGTTTCTTCTATGGCAGGCTGTATGTGATCAACACCCTTCTTAAGAGATTTCCAATACTCCTCCAGATTTGAACCCCAGGGTTAGTGCGAATCCAGTCTGATTGAGGATGAAGCTCCTGCAGTTTATTCTCTTTAGTAATTCTACTCAAAACACCACAGACAAGGTCGAATCACTTGGATCAGAGAATGTTGCGCCTTTGGTTCTAGCCTCTACTACAAAGACTCTAATCTCCCCGTACCTCGGTTGAACTGGTGTCTTGAGAAGTCCCCAACGAAGTCATGGATTACCCGTCTAAGAGATGTAAAATCAAACTAGTGGTTCATCATTGTCCAATGAAAGACTCACTCTGAACCTATCTAGAATGAGAAAACCTTGTGCCGGTTCAACGCAATCTTAATGATGAAGAACGGATATACATCTTAGAATAGAGAATCAAACATGTATTGAGATAAAACAGTAATACTTTATTAATCCATAAAACTCAGTAGAGCTCCTCCCCTCAGCCTAGCAGGTTTAGAAATTCATACTGATAGAAAATACAATTATAAACATGTAAAGTGGTGGAAGATCCCTAAAAAGTGTAAAAGCTCTCAAATAAATACTAGACTAATGACTAAGGATTACATAAGCAGGGTAAAATAGTCTTTTAGTGATATAATCCACTTCTGGGGTCCACTTGGTTAGTGTTTGGGTTGAGCTTGATTGAGATCCACGTGATAGGAGGTCTCTAGGGCGTTGAACACTGGGTAGGGTCCTTTTTGGGTGTTGGACGCTGGTCTCTTCTCCCTTGGGCATTGGACGCCAGAATAGGCCTGGAAGCTGTCGTTGAAAGCCAGTTTTGTGCCTTTAATTCTGAAGCAAAGTATGGACTATTATATATTGCTGGAAAGTTCCGGATGTTAGCTTTCCATAGCCATTGAGAACGCTCTATTTGGATGTCTGTAGCTCCAAAAAACTCTTTCGAGTGGAAGGAGGTTAAATCCTAATAGCATCTGCAGCAATTTCTCAGTCTCTGAATCAGACTTTTGCTCCAGCTCCTCAATTTTAGCTAGAAAATACCTGAAATTGCATAAAAACTACACCAAACAGCTCCTCATCATTCACTGATACTTAATTATTTGAATCCATATTCCTTACTTGTAATTGGTTGTTGAATTCAATGAAAGGAATACTGGTTCACGAAATTGTGATCATCAATGGCGCCATCAACATGGTACGCTCAATTGCAATCTCAGCACTTTATCACAACTTCGCACAACTAACCAGCAAGTGCACTGGGTCGTCCAAGTAATAAACCTTACGCGAGTAAGGGTCGATCCCATGGAGATTGTTGGTATGAAGCAAGCTATGGTCACCTTGTAAATCTCAGTCAGGCAAATTCAAATGGTTATGGATGATATATGAATAAAACATAAAGTAAAGATAGAGATACTTATGTAATTCATTGGTGAGAACTTCAGATAAGCGAATGGAGATGCTTTGTCCCTTCCGTCTCTCTGCTTTCCTACTGTCTTCATCCAATCCTTCTTACTCCTTTCCATGGCAAGCTGTATGTTGGGCATCACCGTTGTCAGTGGCTACAGTCCCGTCCTCTCAGTGAAAATGTTTAACGCACCTTGTCACGGCACGGCTAATCATCTGTCGGTTCTCAATCAGATTGGAATAGAATACATTGATTCTTTTGCGTCTGTCACTAACGCCCAGCCTTCAGGAGTTTGAAGCTCGTCACAGTCATTCAATCATTGAATCCTACTCAGAATACCACAGACAAGGTTTAGACCTTCCGGACTCTCTTGAATGCTGCCATCAATTCTAGCTTATACCACGAAGATTCCGATTAAGGGATCCAAGAGATAAACATTCAAGCCTTGTTTGCTTGTAGAACGGAAGTGGTTGTCAGGCACGCGTTCATAAGTGAGAATGATGATGAGAGTCACATAATCATCACATTCATCATGTTCTTGGGTGCGAATGAATATCTTAGAACAAGAAGAAGCCGAATTGAATAGAAGAACAGTAGTAATTACATTAATACTCGAGGTAAAGCAGAGCTCCACACCTTAATCTATTGTGTGTAGAAACTCCACCGTTGAAAATACATAAGAACAAAAGAGATCATTGGCTTCGGCCCCAGAGAGGGAACCAGAAGAACCCAGATTCAAATACAATAGAAAAAGGTCTTATTTATAAAGAACTAGTAGCCTAAGGTTTACAAAGATGAGTAAATGGCATAAAAATCCACTTCCGGGCCCACTTGGTATGTGCTTGGGCTGAGCATTGAAGCTTTCATGTGTAGAGACTTTTCTTGGTGTTAAACGCCAGCTTTTGTGCCAGTTTGGGCGTTTAACTCCCATTCTTGTGCCAGTTCCGGCGTTTAACGCCGGGCAGTTTTGAGCTGATTTGGAACGCCAGTTTGGGCCATCAAATCTTGGGCAAAGTATGGACTATTATACACTGCTGGAAAGCCCAGGATGTCTAATTTCCAACGCCATTGAGAGCATGCCAATAAGGCTTCTGTAGCTCCAGAAAATCTACTTCGAGTGCAGGGAGGTCAGAATCCAACAGCATCTGCAGTCCTTTTCAGTCTCTGAATCAGATTTTTGCTCAGGTCCCTCAATTCCAGCCAGAAAATACCCGAAATCACAGAAAAACACACAAACTCATGGTAAAGTCCAGGAAAGTGAATTTTAACTAAAAAGTAATAAAAATATAATAAAAACTAACTAAAACATACTAAAAACATACTAAAAATAATGCCAAAAAGCGTATAAATTATCTGCTCATCACAACACCAAACTTAAATTGTTGCTTGTCCCCAAGCAACTGAAAATCAAATAAGATAAAGAGAAGAGAATATGCAATGAATTCCAAAAACATCTATGAAGATCAGTATTAATTAGATGAGCGGGCCTTTTAGCTTTTTGCCTCTGAATAGTTTTGGCATCTCACTCTATCCTTTGAAATTCAGAATCCAGATAGTGTTATTGATTCTCCTAGTTAAGTATGATGATTCTTGAACACAGCTACTTTATGAGTCTTGGCCGTGGCCCAAAGCACTCTGTCTTCCAGTATTACCACCGGATACATACATGCCACAGACACATAATTGGGTGAACCTTTTCAGATTGTGACTCAGCTTTGCTAGAGTCCCCAATTAGAGGTGTCCAGGGTTCTTAAGCACACTCTTTTTGCCTTGGATCACAACTTCATTATTTTTTTTCTTTTTTTCTTTTTTTTTTCGTTTTCTCTTTTCTCCTTTTTATTTTTTATTTTTTATTTTTGAATATTCACTGCTTTTTCTTGCTTCAAGAATCATTTTTATGATTTTTCAGATCCTCAGTAACATGTCTCCTTTTTCATCATTCTTTCAAGAGCCAACATTCATGAACAACAAATTCAAAAGACATATGCACTGTTTAAGCATACATTCAGAAAACAAAAGTATTGCCACCACATCAAAATAATTAATCTGTTATAAAATTCAGAATTCATGCAATTCTTCTCTTTTTCAATTAAGAACATTTTTTTATTCAAGAAAGGTGATGGATTCATAGGACATTCATAACTTTAAGGCATAGACACTAAGACACTAATGATCACAAGACACAAACATGGATAAACATAAGCATGAAATTCGAAAAACATGAAAATAAAGAACAAGGAAATTAAAGAACGGGTCCACCTTAGTGATGGCGGCTTGTTCTTCCTCTTGAAGATCTTATGGAGTGCTTGAGCTCCTCAATGTCTCTTCCTTGCCTTTGTTGCTCCTCTCTCATGATTCTTTGATCTTCTCTAATTTCATGGAGGAGGATGGAATGTTCTTGGTACTCCACCCTTAGTTGTCCCATGTTGGAACTCAATTCTCCTAGGGAGGTGTTGATTTGCTCCCAATAGTTTTGTGGAGGAAAGCGCATCCCTTGAGGTATCTCAGGGATTTCATGATGAGTGGGATCTCTTGTTTGCTCCATCCTTTTCTTAGTGATGGGCTTGTCCTCATCAATGAGGATGTCTCCCTCTATGTCAACTCCAACTGAATAACAGAGGTGACAAATAAGATGAGAAAAGGCTAACCTTGCCAAGGTAGAGGACTTGTCCGCCACCTTATAAAGTTCTTGGGCTATAACCTTATGAACTTCTACTTCTTCTCTAATCATGATGCTATGAATCATGATGGTCCGGTCTATAGTAACTTCAGACCGGTTGCTAGTGGGAATGATTGAGCGTTGGATAAACTCCAACCATCCCCTAGCCACGGGCTTGAGGTCATGCCTTCTCAGTTGAACCGGCTTCCCTCTTGAATCTCTCTTCCATTGAGCGCCCTCTTCACAGATGTCTATGAGGACTTGGTCCAACCTTTGATCAAAGTTGACCCTTCTAGTGTAAGGGTGTTCATCTCCTTGCATCATGGGCAAGTTGAATGCCACCCTTACATTTTCCGGACTAAAATCTAAGCATTTCCCCTGAACCATTGTAAGCCAATTCTTTGGGTCCGGGTTCACACTTTGATCATGGTTCTTGGTGATCCATGCATTGGCATAGAACTCTTGAACCATTAAGATTCTGACTTGTTGAATGGGGTTGGTAAGAACTTCCCAACCTCTTCTTCGGATCTCATGTCGGATCTCTGGATATTCACTCTTTTTGAGTTTGAAAGGGACCTCTGGGATCACCTTCTTCAAGGCCACAACTTCATAGAAGTGGTCTTGATGCACCCTTGAGATGAATCTCTCCATCTCCCATGACTCGGAGGTGGAAGCTTTTGCCTTCCGTTTCCTCTTTCTAGAGGTTTCTCCGGCCTTAGATGCCATAAATGGTTATGGAAAAACAAAAAGCAATGCTTTTACCACACCAAACTTAAAAGGTTTGCTCGTCCTCGAGCAAAAGAAGAAAGAAGAGAGTAGAAGAAGAAGAAATGAAGGAAATGGGGATGGCTTTGTTATTCGGCCAAAGGAAGATGAAGTGTTTAGGTTGTGTGAAAATGAGGGGGTGAAGATGGGTTTATATAGGGGTGGAGAGAGGGGTAGGGTTCGGCTATGGGAGGGTGGGTTTGGGAGGGAAAGTGGTTTGAATTTGAATGGTGAGGTAAGTGGGGTTTTATGAAGGATGGCTGTGAGTGGTGAAGAGAAAAATGGGATTTGATATGTGAGGGGTTTTTGGGGAAGAGTGGTTGAGGTGATTGGTGAATGGGTGAAGAAGAAGAGAGAGGGTGGTGGGGTAGGTGGGGATCCTGTTGGGTCCACAGATCCTGAGGTGTCAAAGAAAAGTCATCCCTGCACCAAGTGGTGAGCAAAAATGCTCTCTGTGCCAATTCTGGCGTTAAATGCCGGGCTGGTGCCCCTTTCTGGCGTTTAACGCCAGCTTCTTGCCCTTTTCTGGCGTTTAACGCCAGTCTGGTGCCCCTTTTCAGCGTTAAACGCCTAGAATGGTGCCAGACTGGGCGTTAAACGCCTATTTGCTGCCCTTACTGGCGTTTAAACGCCAGCAAGGTCTTCCTCCAGGGTGTGCTATTTTTTTTCTATTTTTCATTCTGTTTATGCTTTTTCAATTGATTTTGTGACTTCTCATGATCATCAACCTACAGAAAATATAAAATAATAAAGGAAAATAGATAATTATAACATTGGGTTGCCTCCCAACAAGCGCTTCTTTAATGTCAGTAGCTTGACAGAGGGCTCTCATGGAGCCTCACAGATACTCAGAGCAATGTTGGAACCTCCCAACACCAAACTTAGAGTTTGAATGTGGGGGTTCAACACAAAACTTAGAATTTGGTTGTGGCCTCCCAACACCAAACTTAGAGTTTGACTGTGGGGGCTCTGTTTGACTCTGTTTTGAGAGAAGCTCTTCATGCTTCCTCTCCATGGTGACAGAGGGATATCCTTGAGCCTTAAACACAAAGGATTCTTCATTCACTTGAATGATCAATTCTCCTCTGTCCACATCAATCACAGCCTTTGCTGTGGCTAGGAAGGGTCTGCCAAGGATGATGGATTCATCCATGCACTTTCCAGTCTCTAGGACTATGAAATCAGCAGGGATGTAATGGTCTTCAATCTTTACCAGAACATCCTCTACAAGTCCATAAGCTTGTTTTCTTGAATTGTCTGCCATCTCTAGTGAGATTCTTGCAGCTTGTACCTCAAAGATCCCTAGCTTCTCCATTACAGAGAGAGGCATGAGGTTTATGCTTGACCCTAGGTCACACAGAGCCTTCTTAAAGGTCATGGTGCCTATGGTACAAGGTATTGAAAACTTCCCAGGATCTTGTCTCTTTTGAAGTAATTTCTGCCTAGACAAGTTATCCCGTTCTTTGGTGAGCAAAGGGGGTTCATCCTCCCAAGTCTCATTACCAAATAACTTGTCATTTAGCTTCATTATTGCTCCAAGGTATTTATCAACTTGCTCTTCAGTGACATACTCATCCTCTTCAGAGGAAGAATACTCATCAGAGCTCATGAATGGGAGAAGTAAATCCAATGGAATCTCTATGGTCTCAGTGTGAGCCTTAGATTCCCATGGTTCCTCATTAGGGAATTCATTGGAGGCCAGTGGACGTCCATTGAGGTCTTCTTCAGTGACGTTCACTGCCTCTTTCTCCTCTCCTAGTTCGGCCATGTTGATCATGTTAATGGCCTTGCATTCTCCTTTTGGATTCTCTTCTATATTGCTTGGAAGAGTACTAGGAGGAAGTTCAGTAACTTTCTTACTCAGCTGTCCCACTTGTGCCTCTAAATTCCTAATGGAGGACCTTGTTTCAGTCATGAAACTTTGAGTGGTTTTGATTAGATCAGAGACCATGGTTGCTAAGTCAGAGTGGTTCTGCTTAGAATTCTCTGTCTGTTGCTGAGAAGATGATGGAAAAGGCTTACCATTACTAAACCTGTTTCTTCCACCATTATTGTTGTTGAAACCTTGTTGAGGTCTCTGTTGATCCTTCCATGAGAGATTTGGATGATTTCTCCATGAAGAATTATAGGTGTTTCCATAGGGTTCTCCCATGTAATTCACCTCTTCCATTGAAGGGTTCTCAGGATCATAAGCTTCTTCTTCAGATGAAGCGTCCTTAGTACTGCCTGGTGCAGCTTGCATTCCAGACAGACTTTGAGAAATCATATTGACTTGCTGAGTCAATATTTTGTTCTGAGCCAATATGGCATTCAGAGTATCAATCTCAAGAACTCCTTTCTTCCTATTTGTCCCATTGTTCACAGGATTCCTTTCAGAAGTGTACATGAATTGGTTATTTGCAACCATTTCAATGAGTTCTTGAGTTTCTGTAGGCGTCTTCTTCAGATGAAGAGATCTTCCAGCAGAGCTATCTAATGACATCTTGGATAGTTCAGACAGACAATCATAGAAAATACCTATGATGCTCCATTCAGAAAGCATGTCAGAGGGACACTTTCTGATCAATTGTTTGTATCTTTCCCAAGCTTCATAGAGGGATTCTCCTTCCTTCTGTCTGAAGGTTTGGACTTCCACTCTAAGCTTACTCAATTTTTGAGGTGGAAAGAACTTTGTCAAGAAGGCATTGACTAGCTTTTCCCAAGAGTTCAGGCTTTCTTTAGGTTGTGAATCCAACCATGTCCTAGCTCTGTCTCTTACAGCAAAAGGGAATAGCATAAGTCTGTAGACCTCAGGGTCAACCCCATTAGTCTTGACAGTGTCACAGATTTGCAAGAATTCAGCTAAAAACTGATGAGGATCTTCCAATGGAAGTCCAAGGAACTTGCAATCTTGTTGCATTAGAAAAACTAATTAAGGCTTAAGCTCAAAGTTATTTGCTCCAATGGCAGGGATAGAGATGCTTCTCCCATAGAAGTCGGGAGTAGGTGCAGTAAATCACCCAGCACCTTCCTTGCATTGTTGGCATTGTTGTTGCTTTTGGCTGCCATGTCTTCTTCTTGTTTGAAGATTTCTGTTAGGTCCTCTTTAGAGAGTTGTGCCTTAGCTTCTCTTAGCTTTCGCTTCAAAGTCCTTTCAGGTTCAGGGTCAGCCTCAACAAGAATGCTTTTGTCTTTGCTCCTGCTCATATGAAAGAGAAGAGAACAAGAAAATATGGAATCCTCTATGTCACAGTATAGAGATTCCTTGAGGTGTCAGAGGAAAAGAAAAGTGGAAGGAAGAGGTAGAAGAATTCGAACTTATCAAGTAAGATGGAGTTCGAATTGTGCATTAAGGAGGAGTGTTAGTCCATAAATAGAAGGATGTGAGAAGAGGGGAAGAAATTTTTGAAAATTAAGTAAAGAGATTTTAAAAACATTTTGAAAAATACTAATTGATTTTCAAAAACTAGGAGTGGAAAAGAAATCACGTGATTTTTGAAAAAGATTTTGAAATTAGAAATCAAAAAGATATGATTGAAAACTATTTTGAAAAAGATGTGATTAAAAAGATATGATTGAAAAGATATGATTTGAAAAATAATTTAAAATGATTTTTTTTAAAAAATAATGACTTGGCTAACAAGAATAGATATGATTCAGACATTAAACCTTTCTCAACAGAAAAGGCAACATACTTGAAATGTTGAATCAAATCATTAATTGATAGCAAGTATTTTTGAAAATGGAAAGAAATTGATTTTGAAAACATATGATTTAAAAGATATGATGTGAAAAAGATTTGATTTTGAAAAATTTTGAAAACTTGAAAAAAATTTGAATTGAAAACAAAATCTTCCCTCTTATGCCATCCTGGCGTTAAACTCCCAGAATGGTGCACATTCTGGCGTTTAACGCCCAAAGCTCTACCCTTTTGGGCGTTAAACGCCCAGCCAGGCACCCTGGCTGGCGTTTAAACGCCAGTTTGCCTTCTTCACTGGGCGTTTTGAACGCCCAGCTTTTTCTGTGTAATTCCTCTGCTGTATGTTCTGAATCTTCAATTCTCTGTATTATTGACTTGAAAAGACACAAATTAAAATTTTTTTGGATTTTTTTTATAATCAAAATGTAACTAAAAATAAACAATGCATGCAAGACACCAAACTTAGCAGTTTTGTATACCATTGACACTAACAAAATGGGAATGCATATGAAAAACAACAAAACACTCAAGACAAGAGAATTTAAAGATCAGAACAAGGAAATCATCAAGAACAACTTGAAGATTAATGAAGACACATGCATGAATTCGAAAAATGCAAGAAGAACAGAAACATGCAATTGACACCAAACTTAAAATGAGACACTAGACTCAACAAGAAGCATGAGAATATTTTTGGTTTTTATGATTTTATAATTTTTTTTTGGATTTTTCGAAAATTAAGTGAAAAATAAAATAAAGGTATCAAAATTCTTAATGAGAATTCCAGGAATCATGCAATGTTAGTCTAAAGCTTTAGTCTAAAGAAATTAGACATGGCTAGCCAAGCTTCAGCAGGACATTACATTCAAGAGCTAAATTGATGAGAATCAATCAGCTTTGGTGATGATAAGAACATCACCTTGAAACACTAGAATTCATTCTTAAGAACTCTGAAAAATACCTAATCTAAGCAACAAGATGAACCGTCAATTGTCCAAACTCAAAAAATCCCCGGCAACGGCGCCAAAAACTTGGTGCACGAAATTGTGATCATCAATGGCGCCATCAACATGGTACGCTCAATTGCAATCTCAACACTTTATCACAACTTCGCACAACTAACCAGCAAGTGCACTGGGTCGTCCAAGTAATAAACCTTACGCGAGTAAGGGTCGATCCCACGGAGATTGTTGGTATGAAGCAAGCTATGGTCACCTTGTAAATCTCAGTCAGGAAGATTCAAATGGTTATGGATGATATATGAATAAAACATAAAGTAAAGATAGAGATACTTATGTAATTCACTGGTGAGAACTTCAGATAAGCGAATGGAGGTGCTTTGTCCCTTCCGTCTCTCTGCTTTCCTACTGTCTTCATCCAATCCTTCTTACTCCTTTCCATGGCAAGTTGTATGTTGGGCATCACCGTTGTCAGTGGCTACAGTCCCGTCCTCTCAGTGAAAATGTTCAATGCACCCTGTCACGGCACGGCTAATCATCTGTCGGGTGCAGGGAGGTCTGAATCCAACAGCATCTGTAGTCCTTTTCAGTCTCTGAATCAGATTTTTGCTCAGGTCCCTCAATTCCAGCCAGAAAATACCTGAAATCACAAAAAAACACACAAACTCATAGTAAAGTCCAGAAAAGTGAATTTTAACTAAAAACTAATAAAAATATAATAAAAACTAACTAAAACATACTAAAAACATACTAAAAACAATGCCAAAAAGCGTATAAATTATCCGCTCATCAAATACTGACTGAATCAATTACTGTTGTTCCTTGTTGCTGTTTGGTGCTGTATGTAAGGCTATTGAGCGCTCCTTGCTACTCATTGCTAATTTGTTATGGCTTAATTGCTTATGGCTATTTTTTTATTGTATGTTGTTTTATTTGCTTATTTCATATGAATTCATATGTGGTTTAGGTATTGATGAGTGGATATTTTAGACGCTTTTTGGCATCATTTTCATACAGTTTTTAGCATGTTTTGTTTGATTTTTATTATATTTTCATAATTTTTAGTGTAAAATTAACATTTTTGGATTCTACTTTGACTTTGTGTATTTTTGTGCAATTTCAGGTATTTTCTGGATGAAATTGAGGAGTTGGAGCAAAAGTCTGATTCAGAGGCAGAGAAAGTGCTGCAGATGTGAAAGAGCATAATTGTCGGTTAAGAATTTCTTCTCGGTTAGAGGAAATAACTTCGCTGCAAGTATAGTTCCCAAGCAACAAGAAATGCTCAATCAAAGTTTTAATTTGGTTTTTTCACAAGTACAAACCCCAATGAAAATTAACTGAAGTATTTAAATCTCGGGTCGTCTCACAAAGAATTGTAATGAAGTTGTTAATTATTGGCTATGAAGGAACAAGGGAGTTTGATTTATAAAAAGGGCAAGAAAATAAATGACAAGGAAAGTAAATCAAGCAAACAAGTAAAGAAAGCAATTAATAAAGAGAGACATTCATGGCAAGAATTGAGAATATAGGCTTTCTATCCTAGTCACTACTCATAACAATAATTAACAAGAATTCATCTTATTTCGTCATCTCCAACAATGGAAGAAGGTATAATGTTATCTTCACATAGAGAGAAAGTCAAATAAGACTAGCTAATCTCAATCCAAAAGTCCTAATCAACTCACTAATTAAATTAGCAAGAGATTAGAGTCAATGGAAATAATTCGAGCAAACAACTTTAGATCAAGAACATAAAATGGGTATTCATGACTCAATATTTCCTATTTCTCTTTCCAAGCCAAGAATGCTCAAAAATCTACTCTAACATCTAACCAAGCATTTTGTCAAACACTTGGAAGGCATAAAAGGAAAGTATGCTAAATTGCAAGGAAAGATAAAATCTAACAACTACCAATTGCAAGGAGACAATAATAATAACTAAAATCAACAATAAAAGAACATCAAACATCAATTGCATTAAAAGGAAATTCAAATCCAACAAAAGTTTGTCAACATAAAAGAGAGGCACAAAAAGGGAAATTAACAAGAGAATTAAGGAGAACAAAGGTATAAGAACAAGAAATCATAAAGAAAACTAGATGAAAACATGAATTAAGCCCTAGATCTAAGATGCAATTATCCCAAGAACCCTAATTCTAGAGGAAAGAGGGAGCTTCTCTCTCTATAAAACTATCCTACATGATGCTAATCCTACGACTAATTGCTCCCCCTTTGCCCAAGGTTGAATTCTGGATGAAATAGCCTCAGAAACGAGTTGGATTTGGGCTTGGAAAGCTCAAAAATCGCCACCAGCGAATTCACTTTAAGTGGGTCACGTGCTGCTCGTCATGTGTGCGCGTGGACGATGCATGCGCGTCGCTGGCCAATTTTCTCCTCACGCGTACGCGTGGATTACGCGTGCATGTGGCTTGCAATTCTTCAACTCTCGCGTACGCATGGGTGACGCGTGCGCGTTTCATGAATTCTCCACTTTGCATGCTTTTCTTATCACTTCTTCCATCCAATATTTGTCTTTTGAACCTGAGATCACTCAACAATCACATCAAGGCATCAAATGTAATTAAGGTGCATTAAAATTTCCAATTTTAAGGCCTAAAATGCATGTTTTTATACCTAAGCACAAATCAAGGGAGAATTACAAAATTATGCTATTTCATTGAATAAATGTGAGAAAAGGTGATAAAATCCTCCCAAAATAAGCACAAGATAAACCACAAATTTGGGGTTTATCAAACCTCCCCACACTTAAACCAAGCATGTCCTCATGCTAAACTCAAGAAAGAAACAAAGGGTATCAACATTTATTCAATGTAAACTATTTAAATGCAACTACCTACATGCAAGCTATCTAAATGAATGCAATTATTTGGTCAAAATAAATCACCTTCCCCAGAAAAGCATCTATGAACACAAGGACTAAAGCATTAGAAATCAAATCAACCCACAATTGAATTGAATTATTGAAAGGATTTTACAAACTTCCAAGAAAAGAGATGATCATAGGTGGGAATATCTAATTGAGCGATCGAACCCTCACTAGATGTGTATTCCGCTCTAGTCACTCAAGTGTATAGGGTCGATTCA
Organism: Arachis stenosperma; assembly: GCF_014773155.1. Taxonomy (NCBI): domain Eukaryota; kingdom Viridiplantae; phylum Streptophyta; class Magnoliopsida; order Fabales; family Fabaceae; genus Arachis; species Arachis stenosperma. The sequence goes on along the minus strand of NC_080385.1, from coordinate 59,164,554 downwards.
CTCAATCCTCCCCTAATCATGCTTTCCAAGATTTGTTTTTCATCTAACAATCAACAATTATTTCATGCATGCATACAAATATCATGAGGACTTCCCCATAGGTTGTAATGGGGCTAGGGTCAAGGTAAGGGTGCATATGGTCAAGTGAGCTTGAAATTTCAATCTTTGATTAACTTAAACTTTCCACCTAACCTATATAACAATCTATACAATTCAAAGCAAACAGAACTACACATTCTTCACTTTTTTACACACTCATGCATTCCATTTTTTATCACCACACATATGCATTGATTTTTATTGAACTTCACTTTGGAGCATTTTGTCCCCTTTTTATTGCTTTTCTTTTTCTGTATATAATTTTTTCTTTTTTTCTATTTTTTTCTTTTTATTTTTCTTTTGATATATATTTTTTCTTTATTTTGTATTTTTTTTCTTTTTACAATAAAGTATATACAAAAGTATCAATGCATATGGTTTAACATTCAATTAATATATGAGTATGTACTCAATTCCCAATATTTTCAGTAGAAATACAAAAACACTCTGTTATCTCTACCCAATATTCCCAAATTTCCCATACTTAAATGATACACACACTGACTAGCCTAAGCTAATCAAAGATCCAAACAAGGGACATTTATTATTTTTCACTTAGGGCTTGTAATGTGCTAAAATTAAGAACAAATAGGTTTAGCATAGGCTCAAAGTTGGCTAACAATGGAAGATAAAAGGTAGGCTATTTGGGTAAGTGAGCTATTTGAAACAATGGCCTCAATTATATAAATGCATTCATACACAAAATAATGGACATATAGAATCAAACAAATCAAAGATTACAATCATAGAAAGAGAATAATGCACACAAGAATGAAAATAAGTGGTTATATGATGTAACCACACAATTAGGCTCAAATCTCACATGCTTGTATTCTTAGCTCAAAAACATGATCTACAATGTGTATAATTCAAGCAAGTTCTGAAAAAAAAATTTTCCAATTTTTTTTTCAAATCAATTAGGGGGTGCCCTATAGATAAATTTTTGCGAAAATTTCATTATTTTGACTAAGCTTATTATTTATATATATGCAAAACAAGAAAATACAACTAAAAATCCTAATAGACCTAAAAATGAAATACAAAAGTGTTGAGATTAGAAATTGTCACCCAAAAGCACTGACTAGTCGGACGACCTCCCCACACTTAAAAGTTTGCACCGTCCTCGGTGCATGCAATGATGAGCAAAGGGGTACGGCGACTTTTCGAGTTGCCACCTTCAGCTGGTAGGTCAACCGGTTGCTGCGTGTTCTTTCTCCCGCTTCCATTTTTTGCTTACGATAAATCATCCTGAAAATAAAAAATAGGACAGTAAGAAAGGTAAATGCAAAAGCAAGGAAGCATACAATGTTGGAATGAGGTAAATCACTAGAATTGAGTGAGTGAATTAGTGTGACATTGATGAAAAATAGGTGTGTGAGTCTTAAATTGCATGCGGTTTAGAACTCACACCCTAGTATTTAAAAACCATGTCACAATTATATAAAAGAAAGCATACACTTCACTCATTCTAGTGTGCTTGAGATACGTTAAAGAAAAAAAGACTTGTAAGTCAAGATACAAACAAGTAGTGAAGATGAATGAAATCATTCAAGCAATTAATCATGCAATTGTGAATTTGGATAATGCATGGACATTAATTGATGTGTAAGGAAACTTAGTGAACCAAATGAAATATAGAGCTCACACATCAAACAATAACACATATTGAAGTTGTTGCAACACCTAAGTGACATAGAGGTGGAACACATGGGAGCTATGGAACTTAGGAATAAGAAGATAGGAGTGGAAATCAATCACATAGCAATCATGGTCCACAAAGCTTTACAAAGCTAAAAAATATGTCACTAGGCAAGCTTGCGATCCAATTTCACAATTCTAAAATCTCAATGCATGAAATAGGTGGCGTAAATAAGGGACAATCATAAACAAGCATCCTCTAACAAAAAATCCATTGATAATACACTATTTCCTAACAATGGCTGATGAATGCATGGTGGCCAAAACATGCAATTCAAAAGAGTTGAGAAAGCTTAAAGGCATTGTCACATGTACTTGGCATTCAAAGAGCTTAAACATAAAAAATTCAAAACCAAGTAACAAGGTGTAACGTCAATAAAGGAATCCAGCAATGAAAATTAACAACAATGATGTTAAAATAACATCTTATCAATAATCAGCAGCAATAGATAGCAAACAAAGTTGGTAATCCAACACTTATCATAAAAAGTAGAAAATCAAACAAAAATTAAACTAACTAAATAACTAGCTATCTAACTAAACTAAGTAATGGTTGATGGTGTATGGCAGTGTTGGATGATGAGTGAGAGAAGGGAAGAAGAGAGGAGAAGAGAAGAAATGGAAAGAAGAAGAGAAAAGAAGGTGGGTGAAATAGGGTACAGTCATGCGTACGCATCATGTCACGCGTACACGTGAATTGCAGAAATGAGCTACGACGCGTACGCATCGGCGACGTGCACGCTTGGGTGAAGAGAGATCTAGGTGACGCATATGCGTGGATGGAAATTGTGCTAGAGGCACAATTCCAGCACATTCCACGTGCAACTTTCGGGTTTTTGTACTGGCCATGAAAAATTTTGATGTCACGCATATGCGTGGGCGAGGCGTACGCGTGGAGTGTTGAAAAACAGGGGGTCACGCATATGCGTGGGTGACGCATACGCGTGGCATGGTGCTCTGTTTTTCAAAAATTTTCAAGTTCTTGCACCAAACCAAGCATTCCAACCTCCAAATAGCTACCAAAATACCATAAAACCTTATTTAACCTACTAGACTACTAACTAAACCAAACAAACTAAACAAAACATGAAATTAAACTAATTTTACCAATATGTAGAAAAGGGAAAAATGAAAAGATGTTACCATGGTGGGGTGTCTCCCACCTATCACTTTTGTTTTTTGTCTTTAAGTTGGACTTATGGGGAGCTCTCATCAAGGTAGCTTGTGCTTGAATCCATCCTTGAACATCCACCAGTGCTTGGACTTCCAATAAGCTCCATCATTCAAAATTAATATCTCCAAGCTTTGATGGAGTTCTTCACAAACCATGAGCTCCCAAAGTTGATCCTCGTATTGTAATCCGGGGTCCCATACTTTGTTTTGACACCCGTCTTCAAGTTGATCATAGTAATTTCTCCCGGGTGGTGAGCAAGCCAAATTCTCATGAAAGCACCAAACTACCCTTCTAGACCCATCCAATTGAGCACTAGTCCAACCCTTGCTCCTAAATGTTGAGCTTCCAACCATAACGAGTCTAGACTTACAATGCTAACCACTAAACATCCTTTTCTTACGCTTAATTCCACAAAGCGCCCAAAGTTGGCCATCCGTTTCAAGCAAGTCAAATTTAAATGGGATAATAAAGCTAAGAGTTAGAAGTTTTAACCACGCAAATGAAGGATTAGATGTCAACTTAGGTAGAGGAGTTCCGAACAGTCTTGATAAAGCATGTTCCACTCCCGTCCATCCTCTTCTAGAGGCTTCCACCACTTAACAAAATGCTTCAAGCTTTACCTCTTGCCAAGCTTCCTCAAATTCAATTGCTTCTTTACAAATGTCCTGTAGATCTTCCCCATCACTCAAATCATAAATAGGAGGTTTAGTGAAATCTACCTCATCATTAATTCCAAGTCCAATGGGGAAGGATTCCTCAAACTCAAAAGAATCATATGTTGATGCAGAATCATCATAGATGGGGAAACTTAGTTCTTGCCACATTTCTTCCAATTCTTCAATCATATTATGCCTTGGAGGTTGTGCACTATCCTCCTTAACACCAACTTCAAACTCCATGGAAGAAGGCTCTTCAACTTGAGATTCCTCTTTGCACTCAACATCTCCTACATCCTCAACCACTTCCTTTGGTTCAATTATCTCTACCTCCTCCCCTTGTTGCACTTCTTGCTTTAACTCTTCTTCTTCACCTCGAAGCTCTAAATTCTCCTTCTCATTGTGCTCCTCAACTAATCCTCTACATTTAACAATAGGAGTGTCTTGGATACTTGAGCACATTGAGGCCAATTGGTCCATCACTTCGGTTAAGTTAGCCATAAATTCCCCTAGCATCTTTTGCTCTTCTTCTTGCTTTAGACACCTAGCTAGAAGTTCTTGTTTGTTCTTGCCATAGGGGTTGGAGAGATTGGTCCATTGAAGGTGGTTGTGGAAGACAGGGTTCATTGTTTGAGGGAATGGCATCGTAGTTGGAAGGTGGTTTATATTGGTGAAAGTCTTGAGGTGGTTTGTATGAAATTTGTGGTTTATGGGAGTATTGGTGTTAGAATGGTGGTGGCTCTAGAAATGATTTATACGGTAGTTGGTATGGTGGATATGGGTTAGGATCATATGGAGTTGAATGGTGGTATGAGTCTTGTGAGTATGGTGGAAGGCTATATTGAGGAGGGGGTTCATATGCATATGATGATTGTGGTTGACAACCACAATGAGGGTCACCACACACATTGGATTGGTATGCATCTTGAAATGGATCTTGTTCATAGCACGTTTGGGAAGGTTGTTGCCAAGAAGGGTGATCAAATCCTTGAGGCTCCTTCCATCTTTGGTTGTTCCTTCCTTGATACATGTTGTCATTGTAAATTTCATCTCCTACAACATAGTTATAACCACACTCATAGCCAAAGTGGTGAGAATTCATAGTGACAAGAGAAAATAAAAATAAATACTAATAAGAACTAATAAAAGCTAACTCCTAAACAAGCAAAAACTAACAAAAAAGCATATTAACATATATACAATAGCCAATAACATAGAACCGTTGCAATTTCCTGGCAACAGCGCCAAAAACATGAAAAAGCATAATCGTCGGTTAAGAATTTCTTCTCGGTTAGAGGAAATAACTTCATTGCAAGTATAGTTCCCAACCAACAAGCAATGCTCAATCAAAGTTTTAATTTGGTTTTGTCACAAGTACAAACCCCAATAAAAATTAACCGAAGTATTTAAACCTCGGGTTGTCTCACAAAGAATTGTAATGAAGTGGTCAATTATTGGCAATGAAGGAACAAGGGGGTTTGATTTATAAAAAGGGCAAGAAAATAAATGACAAGGAAAGTAAATCAAGCAAACAAGTAAAGAAAGCAATTAATAACAATAATTCACAAGAATTTATCTTATTTCGTCATCTCCAACAATAGAAGAAGTTATAATGTTATCTTCACATAGAGAGAAAGTCAAATAAGACTAGCTAATCTCAATCCAAAAGTCCTAATCAACTCACTAATTAAATTAGCAAGTGATTAGAGTCAATGGAAATAATTCTAGCAAACAACTTTAGATCAACAACATAAATTGGGTATTCATGACTCAATATTGCCTATTTCCCTTTCCAAGCCAAGAATGCTCAAAAATCTACTCTAACATTCAACCAAGCATTTTGTCAAACACTTGGAAGGTATAAAAGGAAAGCATGGTAAATTGCAAGGAAAGATAACATCTAACAACTACCAATTGCCAGGAGACAATAATAACAACTTAAATTAACAATAAAAGAACATCAAACATTAATTGCATTAAAAGGAAATTCAAATCCAACAAAAGTTCTTCAACATAAAAGAGAGGCACAAAAAGGGAAATTAACAAGAGAATTAAGGAGAACAAAAGTATAAGAACAAGAAATCATAAAGAAAACTAGATGAAAACATGAATTAAACCCTAGATCTAAGATGCAATTATCCTAAGAACCCTAATTCTAAAGAGAAGAGGGCGCATCTCTCTCTAGAATTCTGCATGAAATAGCCTCAGAATCGAGTTGGATTTGGGCCTGGAAAGCTGAGAAATAGCCCCCAGCGAATTCGCTTTAAGTGGGTCACATGCTGCTCGTCACGCGTGCACGTCGCTGGCCAATTTCCTCCTCACGCGTACGCATGGATGACCCATGCGCGTGGCATGCAATTCTTCAACTAACGCGTACATGTGGGTGACGCGTGCGCGTGGGCTTCAATACCCCAAATGCTCATTTCTTCATGAATTCTTCACTTTGCATGCTTTTCTCATCACTTCTTCCATCCAATATTTGCCTTATGAACCTAAGATTACTCAACAAATACATCAAGTCATCGAATGTAATTAAGGTGAATTAAAATTAACAATTTTAAGGCCTAAAAAGCATGTTTTTACACTTAAGCACAAATCAAGTGAGAGTTATAAAACCATGCTATTTCATTGAATAAATGTGAGAAAAGGTGATAAAATCTCCCAAAATAAGTACAAGATAAACCACAAAATTAGGGTTTACCAAGATGCTGTCAGGATCTGACCTCCTTGTACTTGAAAGAGGTTTTCTAGAGCTACAAAAGTCCGAATGGAGCGTTCTGAATAGCTATGGAAAGCTAATATCCAGGAATTTCCAGAAATATTTAATAGTCTATACTTTGCTTCAGAATCGAAGGTCCAAAACTAGCATCCAAACGCACAAGAAGGATCCCCAAGAAGGCGTTCAATGACAAAAGAGTCTTCTAGCTCGTGGATCTCATCAAAGCTCAGCCCAAACACTCACCAAGTGGACCCAAAAGTGGATTTTCACACTAAAAGACTGTTTTATCCTTTCTTATGTAATCCGTAATCATTAGTCTAGTATTTATTTGAGAACTTTTACACTTTTCAAGATTTCTTCTACCACTTTACACGTTTATCATTGTATTTTCTGTCAGTATGAGTTTCTAAACCTCCTAGGTTGAGGGGAGGAGCTCTGTTGAGTTTTATGGATCATAAAGTACTACTATTCTATCTCAAAACGTGTTTGATTCTCTATTCTTAAACGTATATCCATTCTTCATCCATATGAATGCGTTGAACCGGCACAAGGTTTTCTCATTCTACATGCATTTGGAGTGAGTTTTTCACCGAATAATAATGAACCACTAGCTTGATCATACATCTCTTAGACGGCTAATCCACGACTTTGTTGGGGACTTCTCAAGGCACCAGTTTAGCCGAGGTACGGGGAGATTAGAGTCTTTGTAGTAGAGGCTAGAACCAAAGGCGCAGTATTCTCTGATTCAGAAGATTCGACCTTGTCCGTGGCATTTGAGTAGGATCATTAAAGAGAATGAACTGCAGGAGCTTCACCCTCAATCATACTGGATCCGGACTAACCCTGGGGTTCATATCTGAAGTAGTATTGGCGATCTCTTAAGAAAGGCGCTGATCACATACAGCCTGTCATAGAACAAATCATTCACAGTTGAAGAAGACAGTAAGACCGAATTGATCCAGAAGAACAAAGCATCTCCAAGCCTTAACCATCTTCATATCATTGCATTCACCATCAACTGAGTAACATTTTATTTATTTTCCTTTTATGCGAATTAAACAAAAAATAACTCTTCTGTCCGCTTGACTAAGATCTACAAGATAACCACAGCTTGCTTCAAATCACAATCCCCGTGGGATCGACCCTGACTCACTCAGGCATTACTTGGACGACCCAGTGCACTTGCTGGTTCAGTTGTGCGAAGTGTAATTCCGTGCACCAAGTTTTTGGCGCCGTTACCTGGGATTGTTTGAGTTTGGACAACTGACGGATTATCTTGTTGCTTAGATTAGGTAATTTCCTTTTCTTTACGGGTTTAGTTTTATTTCATCTGAGTCTTTTATTTTCTTTTGAAAAAGCTTTCAAAAATATTTTCTTTTCTTTATTAATCTTGATCTTTTGTTTTAATCTTTGTTCTTGTTCTTGTTTGAGTCTTTTTCGAATTTCTTGAGTCTTTTTCAAAAAAATTTTCAAAAATAGTGTCTTTTCTTTGAGTCTTGTGTCAATCTTTAAGGTTCGTGTCTTCTTGAATCTTTTCTTTTAAAATTTTCAAAAGTTGTGTCTTTGGTTTTCAAAATCTTTAAATTTGGTGTTCTTTGCATGTTCTTGTTTTCTTTGAATTCTTTGAATTTTGTTCTTGGTGTTCTTCTTGATCTTCAAAGTGTTCTTGTTTTTTTTTTTTATCTTAAAATTTTTATGTTTGGTGTCTCTTGGTTGTTTTTCTCTGCAATTTGAAAACTAGGTGTCTTAGATTTAAAAATTTTAAGTTTGGTGTTTTTGGGTTGTTTTTCTCTTTCTTCATTATGTCAAAAAAAAAAAAATCTTTTCTATCTTTTTACTTCAATTTCAAAAACTCTTAACAAATTTTTCAAATTTTAATTTCAAAATCATTATCTTATCTTATCTTTAGTTTTAAATTTCAAATATTTTAAAAATCAAATCTTTTCAAAAATCATATCCTTTTCAATTTACTATCTTATCTTTTTATCTTCCTTCAAAATTCAAAAATATTATCTGATTTCAAATTCAAATTTTAAAATTCAAAAACAAATTTTTTTCAAATCTTTATCTTATCTTTTCTAATTTCAATTTTTAAATCAAATATTTTTCAAATCTTTTCAATTTCAATCTTATTTTCTCAAATTTTAACTTTTAAATTCAAATCTTTCCTAATCTTTTATCTTATCTTAATTCAAATCCAAATTTTCAAAATTCAAATTTTAATATTCAAAATTCTAGATTCAAATTTTAAATTTCAAATTTAAATCTTTTTCAAATTTAATCTTAATTTCAAATCTTTCTTAATTAGTTACTTGTTTTTTCTTTCTTCTTTTTCAAAACTTCCTAACTAATTCCTCCCTCTCCTAATTTTCGAAAACTTCATGCTTCTTTCTCTCTTTTCTTTTTCGAAGTTCATTAATTAATTCTCAAACATTTTTAATTAATTAAATTTTATTTTTTAATTAATTGAATAAATAAAACAAATATAAAAATATTTTAATCATAATTTACATTTTTATCATTAATTCTTCTTATTCTCCTTTCTTCATCATGAACCCAAATGGAAATGAAGAGTTTAGATGAACTCTGGGTGCCTATACAAATCCCATTGCTGACTTCTATGGAAGAAGTATTAGCATACCTTCCATCAGAGTAGTTAGCTTTGAACTAAGCCCTCAACCTATTACTTTGGTGCAGCAAAACTGCCAATATTCTGGACTTCCACAAGAAGAACCTACAGAGTTCCTGGCATATTTCTTAAAGATTGCTGACACATTATACAATGAGGAAGTAGACCAAGATGTCTACAAAGTATTGCTCTTTCCTTTTGCTGTAAAGGACCAAGCAAATAGGTGGTTAGATAACTAGCACAAATCTAGCTTGAAAACTTGGAAACAGCTAGTGGACAAGTTTTTAAATTAATACTTTCCTCCATGGAAACTGGTGTGCGAAATTGTGATCACTACTTTTCACAACTCAAATAATCCCTAGTAATGGCCCCAAGAACTTGGTGCTCAATACCATGGCATAAACACAACTTTGCACAACTAACCAGCAAGTGCACTGGGTCGTCCAAGTAATAAACCTTATGCGAGTAAGGGTCGATCCCACGGAGATTATTGGTATGAAGCAAGCTATGGTCACCTTGTAAATCTTAGTCAGGCAGACTCAAATGGGTATAGATGATATATGAATAAAACATAGAGATGAAGATAGAGATACTTATGTATATCATTGGTGAGAGCTTCAGATAAGCGTATGAAGATGCTTTCCCTTCTGTCTCTCTACTTTCCTACTGTCTTCATCCAATCCTTCTTACTCCTTTCCATGGCAAGCTTATGCAAGGGTTTCACCGTTGTCAGTGGCTACCTCCCATCCTCTCAGTGGAAATGTTCAACGCACCCTGTCACGGCACGGCTATCCATCTGTCGGTTCTCGATCAGGCCGGAATAGAATCCAGTGATTCTTTTGCGTCTGTCACTAACGCCCCGCCTTCAGGAGTTTGAAGCACGTCACAGTCATTCAATCATTGAATCCTACTCAGAATACCACAGACAAGGTTAGACCTTCCGGATTCTCTTGAATGCCGCCATCAGTTCTTGCCTATACCACGAAGACTCTGATCTCACGGAATGGCTGGCTCGTTTGTCAGGCGAGCACTCGGTTGTCAGGCGATCACCCATGCATCGTGTATCAGGAATCCAAGAGATATTCACCCAATCTAAGGTAGAACGGAGGTGGTTGTCAGTCACACGTTCATAGGTGAGAATGATGATGAGTGTCACGGATCATCACATTCATCAAGTTGAAGAACAAGTGATATCTTGGACAAAGAACAAGCGGAATTGAATAGAAGAACAATAGTAATTGCATTAATACTCGAGGTACAGCAGAGCTCCACACCTTAATCTATGGTGTGTAGAAACTCCACCGTTGAAAATACATAAGAACAAGGTCTAGGCATGGCCGAATGGCCAGCCCCCAAATGATCTAAGAACTAGATGTCCAAAGATGATCTAGAGATCTAAAGTGATCAAAAGATGAAAAATACAATAGTAAAAGGTCCTACTTATAGGAAACTAGTAGCCTAAGGATTACAAAGATGAGTAAATGACATAAAAATCCACTTCCGGGCCCACTTGGTGTGTACTTGGGCTGAGCAATGAAGCATTTTTCGTGTAGAGACTCTTCTTGGAGTTAAACGCCAGCTTTTATGCCAGTTTGGGCGTTTAACTACCATTTTGGTGCCAGCTCCGGCGTTTAACGCTGGGAATTCTGAAGGTGACTTCGAACGCCGGTTTGGGCCATCAAATCTTGGACAAAGTATGGACTATCATATATTGCTGGAAAGCCCAAGATGTCTACTTTCCAACGCCATTGAAAGCGCGCCAATTGGGCTTCTATAGCTCCAGAAAATCCACTTCGAGTGCAGGGAGGTCAGAATCCAACAGCATCTGCAGTCCTTTTCAGTCTCTGAATCAGATTTTTGCTCAGGTCCCTCAATTTCAGCCAGAAAATACCTGAAATCACAGAAAAACACACAAACTCATAGTAAAGTCCAGAAAAGTGAATTTTAACTAAAAACTAATAAAAATATACTAAGAACTCAACTAAAATTACTAAAAACATACTAAAAACAATGCCAAAAAGCGTATAAATTATCCGCTCATCACAACACCAAACTTAAATTGTTGCTTGTTCTCAAGCAACTGAAAATCAAATAAGATAAAAAGAAGAGAATATGCAATGAACTCCAAAAACATCTATGAAGATCAGTATTAATTAGATGAGCGGGGCTTTTAGCTTTTTGCCTCTGAATAGTTTTGGCATCTCACTTTATCCTTTGAAATTCAGAATGATTGGCTTCTTTAGGAACTCAGAATCCAGATAGTGTCATTGATTCTCCTAGTTAAGTATGATGATTCTTGAACACAGCTACTTTATGAGTCTTGGCTGTGGCCCAAAGCACTCTGTCTTCCAGTATTACCATCGGATACATACATGCCACAGACACATAATTGGGTGAACCTTTTCAGATTGTGACTCAGCTTTGCTAGAGTCCCCAATTAGAGGTGTCCAGGGTTCTTAAGCACACTCTTTTTGCCTTGGATCACAACTTTATTTCTTTCTTTTTCCTTCTTTTTCTCTTTCTTTTTCGTTTTTTTTTTGCCTCTTTTTTTTTTGTATTCACTGCTTTTTCTTGCTTCAAGAATCATTTTTATGATTTTTCAGATCCTCAGTAACATGTCTCCTTTTTCATCATTCTTTCAAGAGCCAACATTCATGAACCACAAATTCAAAAGACATATGCACTGTTTAAGCATACATTCAGAAAACAAAAGTGTTGCCACCACATCAAAATAATTAAACTGTTATAAAATTCAAAATTCATGCAATTCTTATCTTTTTTAATTAAGAACATTGTTTATTTAAGAAAGGTGATGGATTCATAGGACATTCATAACTTTAAGGCATAGACACTAAGACACTAATGATCATAAGACACAAACATAGATAAACATAAGCACTAAAATTCGAAAAACAAGAAAATAAAGAACAAGGAGATTAAAGAACGGGTCCACCTTAATGATGGCGGCTTGTTCTTCCTCTTGAAGGTCTTATGGAGTGCTTGAGCTCCTCAATGTCTCTTCCTTGTCTTTGTTGCTCCTCTCTCATGATTCTTTGATCTTCTCTAATTTCATGGAGGAGGATGGAATGTTCTTGGTGCTCCACCCTTAGTTGTCCCATGTTGGAACTCAATTCTCCTAGGGAGGTGTTCAGTTGCTCCCAATAGTCTTGTGGAGGAAAGTGCATCCCTTGAGGTATCTCAGGGATCTCATGATGAGAGGGGTCTCTTGTTTGCTCCATCCTTTTCTTAGTGATGGGCTTATCCTCATCAATGAGGATGTCTCCTTCTATGTCAACTCCTACTGAATAACAGAGGTGACAAATGAGATGAGGAAAGGCTAACCTTGCTAAGGTAGAGGACTTATCCGCCACCTTATAGAGTTCTTGGGCTATAACCTCATGAACTTTCACTTCTTCTCCAATCATGATGCTATGGATCATGATGGCCCGGTCTAGAGTAACTTCGGACTGGTTGCTAGTGGGAATGATTGAGCGTTGGATAAACTCCAACCACCCTCTAGCCACGGATTTGAGGTCATGCCTTCTCAATTGAACCGGCTTCCCTCTTGAATCTCTCTTCCATTGGGCGCCCTCTTCACAAATGTCAGTGAGGACTTGGTCCAACCTTTGATCAAAGTTGACCCTTCTAGTGTAAGGATGTTCATCTCCTTGCATCATAGGCAAGTTGAATGCTAACCTTACATTTTCCGGACTAAAATCCAAGTATTTCCCCCGAACCATAGTAAGCCAATTCTTTGGATCCGGGTTCACACTTTGATCATGGTTCTTGGTGATCCATGAATTGGCATAGAACTCTTGAACCATCAAGATTCCGACTTGTTGAATGGGGTTAGTAAGAACTTCCCAACCTCTTCTTCGGATCTCATGTCGGATCTCCGGATATTCACTCTTTTTGAGTGAAAAAGGGACCTCGGGGATCACCTTTTTCAAGGCCACAACTTCATAGAAGTGGTCTTGATGCACCCTTGAGATGAATCTCTCCATCTCCCATGACTCGGAGGTGGAAGCTTTTGCCTTCCCTTTCCTCTTTCTAGAGGTTTCTCCGGCCTTGGATGCCATAAATGGTTATGGAAAAACAAAAAGCAATGCTTTTACCACACCAAACTTAAAAGGTTTGCTCGTCCTCAAGCAAAAGAAGAAAGAAGAGAGTAGAAGAAGAAGAAATGAGGAAGAAGGGAATGGCTTTGTGTTCGGCCAAAGAGGGGGAGAAGTGGTGTTTAGGTTGTGTGAAAATGAAGGAGTGAAGAAGGGTTTATATAGGAGAGGGGGGCTCATGGTTCGGTCATGTATGGGTGGGTTTGGGAGGGAAAGTGGTTTGAATTTGAAGGGTGATGTAGGTGGGGTTTTATGAAGGGTGGATGTGAGTGGTGAAGAGAAAGATGGGATTTGATAGGTGAAGGGTTTTTGGGGAAGAGGTGTTGAGGTGATTGGTGAATGGGTGAAGAAGAGAGAGAGTGGTGGGGTTGGTGGGGATCCTGTGGGGTCCACAGATCCTGAGGTGTCAAGGAAAAGTCATCCCTGCACCAAATGGCATGCAAAAACACGTTTTTAGCCAATTCTGGCGTTAAACGCCGGGCTGGTGCCCATTTCTGGCGTTTAACGCCAGGTTCTTGCCCTTTCCTGGCGTTTAACGCCAGTCTGGTGCCCCTTTCTGGCGTTAAACGCCCAGAATGGTGCCAGACTGGGCGTTAAACGCCCACCTGCTAGCCTTACTGGCGTTTAAACGCCAGTAGGTTCTTCCTCCAGGGTGTGTTATTTTTCTTCCTGTTTTTCATTCTGTTTTTGCTTTTTCAATTGATTTTGTGACTTCTCATGATCATCAACCTACAAAAAAAACATAAAATAGCAAAAGAAAATAGATAAAATATAACATTGGGTTGCCTCCCAACAAGCGCTTCTTTAATGTCAGTAGCTTGACAGAGGGCTCTCATGGAGCCTCACATTTTCTCAGAGCAATGTTGGAACCTCCCAACACCAAACTTAGAGTTTGAATGTGGGGGTTCAACACCAAACTTAGAGTTTGGTTGTGGCCTCCCAACACCAAACTTAGAGTTTGACTGTGGGGGCTCTGTTTGACTCTGATTTGAGAGAAGCTTTTCATGCTTCCTCTCCATGGTGACAGAGGGACATCCTTGAGCCTTAAACACAAAGGATTCTTCATTCACTTGAATGATCAATTCACCTCCATCAACATCAATTACAGCCTTTGCTGTGGCTAGGAAGGGTCTGCCAAGGATGATGGTTTCATCCATGCACTTCCCAGTCTCTAGGACTATGAAATCAGCAGGGATGTAGTGGTCTTCAATCTTCACCAAAACATCCTCTACAAGTCCATGAGCTTGTTTTCTTGAGTTGTCTGCCATCTCTAGTGAGATTCTTGCAGCTTGCACCTCAATGATTCCTAGCTTCTCCATTACAGAGAGAGGCATGAGGTTTACACTTGACCCTAACTCACACAGAGCCTTCTTGAAGGTCATGGTGCCTATGGTACAAGGTATTGAAAACTTCCCAGGATCTTGTCTCTTTTGAGGTAATTTCTGCCTAGACAAGTCATCCAGTTCTTTGGTGAGCAAAGGGGGTTCATCCTCCCAAGTCTCATTTCCAAATAGCTTGTCATTTAGCTTCATGATTGCTCCAAGGTATTTAGCAACTTGCTCTTCAGTGACATACTCACCCTCTTCAGAGGAAGAATACTCATCAGAGCTCATGAAGGGCAGAAGTAAGTCCAATGGAATCTCTATGATCTCATTTTGAGCTCAGATTCCCATGGTTCCTCATTGGGGAACTCAGTGGAGGTCAGTGCACGCCCACTGAGGTCTTCCTCAGTGGCGTTCACTTCCTCTCCTTCCTCTCCAAATTCGGCCATGTTGATGGCCTTGCACTCTCCTTTTGGATTTTCTTCTGTGTTGCTTGGGAGAGTACTTGGAGGGAGTTCAGTAACTTTCTTGCTCAGCTGTCCCACTTGTGCCTCCAAATTCCTAATGGAGGACCTTGTTTCAGTCATGAAACTTTGAGTGGTCTTGATTAGATCAGAGACCATGGTTGCTAAGTCAGAGGGGTTCTGCTTAGAATTCTCTGTCTGTTGCTGAGAAGATGATGGAAAAGGTTTGCCATTGCTAAACCTGTTTCTTCCACCATTATTGTTGTTGAAACCTTGTTGAGGTCTCTCTTGATTCTTCCATGAGAAATTTGGATGATTTCTCCATGAAGAATTATAGGTGCTTCCATAGGGTTCTCCTAGGTAATTCACCTCTTCCATTGAAGGGTTCTCAGGATCATAAGCTTCTTCTTCAGATGAAGCATCCTTAGTACTGCTTGGTGCATTTTACATTCCAGACAGACTTTGAGAAATCAAATTGACTTGTTGAGTCAATATCTTGTTCTGAGCCAATATGGCATTCAGAGTATCAATCTCAAGAACTCCTTTCTTCTGACTTGTCCCATTGTTCACAGGATTCCTTTCAGAAGTGTACATGAATTGGTTATTTGCAACCATTTCAATTAGCTCTTGAGCTTCTGTAGGCGTCTTCTTCAGATGAAGAGATCCTCCAGCAGAGCTATCCAAAGACATCTTGGATAGTTCAGACAGACCATCATAGAAAATGCCTATGATGCTCCATTCAGAAAGCATGTCAGATGGACATTTTCTGATTAATTCTTTGTATCTTTCCCAAGCTTCATAGAGGGATTCTCCATCCTTCTGTCTGAAGGTTTGGACTTCCACTCTAAGCTTACTCAATTTTTGAGGTGGAAAGAACTTTGCCAAGAAGGCATTGACTAGCTTTTCCCATGAGTCCAGGCTTTCTTTAGGTTGTGAGTCCAACCATGTCCTAGCTCTGTCTCTTACAGCAAAAGGGAATAGCATAAGTCTGTAGACCTCAGGGTCTACCCCATTAGTCTTGATAGTGTCACAGATTTGTAAGAATTCAGCTAAGAACTGATGAGGATCTTCCAATGGAAGTCCATGGAACTTGCAATTCTGTTGCATTAGAGAAACTAATTGAGGCTTAAGCTCAAAGTTGTTTGCTCTAATGGCAGGGATAGAGATGCTTCTCCCATAGAAGTCGGGAGTAGGTGTAGTAAAGTCACCCAGCACCTTCCTTGCATTGTTGTTGTTTTCGGCTGCCATGTCTTCTTCTTTGAAGATTTCTGTTAGGTCCTCTACAGCGAGTTGTGCCTTAGCTTCTCTTAGCTTTTGCTTCAAGGTCCTTTCAGGTTCAGGGTCAGCTTCAACAAGAATGCCTTTGTCTCTGCTCCTGCTCATATGAAAGAGAAGAGAACAAGAAAATATGGAATCCTCTATGTCACAGTATAGAGATTCCTTGAGGTGTCAGAAGAAGAAGAAAAATTAGAAGGAAGAAGGAGAAGAATTCGAACTTAGTCAGATAGAGTTCGAATTGTGCATTGAGGAGGAGTGGTACTCCATAAATAGAAGGATGTGAGAAGAGGGGAAGAGATTTTTCGAAAATTAATTAAAAAGGTTTTAAAAACATTTTGAAAAACTTTAATTTGATTTTCGAAAATCAAGAGTGAGAAAGAGATCAAGTAATTTTTGAAAAAGATTTTGAAATTAGAAATCAAAAAGATATGATTAAAAACTGTTTAGAAAGAGATGTGATTAAAAAGATTTGATTGAAAAGTTATGGTTTGAAAACAATTTAAAAAAAAAAGATTTGATTTTAAAAATTGATGACTTGCCTAACAAGAAAAGATATGATTCAAACATTAAACCTTTCTCAACAGAAAAGGCAACAAACTTGAAATGTTGAATCAAATCATTAATTGATAGCAAGTATCTTTGAAAAAGGAAAGAAATTGATTTTGAAAACAATTGATTGAAAAGATATGATTTGAAAAAGATTTGATTTTGAAAAACTCGGAAAACTTGAAAAAATTGATTTTGAAAACAAAATCTTCCCTCTTGTGCCATCCTGGCGTTAAACGCCCAGAATGGTGCACATTCTGGCGTTTAACGCCCAATGCACTACCTTTTTGGGCGTTAAACGCCCAACCAGGCACCCTGGCTGGCGTTTAAACGCCAGTCTGTCCTTCTTCACTGGGCGTTTTGAACGCCCAGCTTTTTCTGTGTAATTCCTCTGCTGCATGTTCTGAATCTTCAGTTCCCTGTACTATTGACTTGAAAATAGAACCAAGATCAAATAAACAATGCATGCAAGACACCAAACTTAAAATTAGACACTAGACTCAAACAAGAAACATAAAATATTTTTGGTTTTTTTATGATTTTGAAATTTTTTTTTGGATTTTTCGAAAATTATATGGAAATAGAAAATAAAGGTTTCAGAATTCTTAATTTGGATTCCAGGAATCATTGCAATGCTAGTCTAAGACTCCGGTCCAGGAATTAGACATGGCTTCACAGCCAGCCAAGCTTTCAAAGAAAGCTTCGGTCCAAAAGACTAGACATGGCCAATGGCCAGCCAAGCCTTAGCAGATCATTGCTCCAATAGCCAGATTGATAGAGATCAACAAGCTCTTGTGATGATCAGTTGAAACCTTGGTCCAATAAGATTAGACATGGCTTCACAGCCAGCCAGATTTCAACAGATCGTCATGAAACTCTAGAATTCATTCTTAAGAACTCTGAAGAAAAATACCTAATCTAAGCAACAAGATGAACCGTCAGTTGTCCATACACGAAACAATCCACGGCAACGGCGCCAAAAACTTGGTGTGCAAAATTGTGATCACTACTTTTCACAACTCAAATAATCCCTAGTAATGGCCCCAAGAACTTGGTGCTCAATACCATGGCATAAACACAACTTTGCACAACTAACCAGCAAGTGCACTGGGTCGTCCAAGTAATAAACCTTACGCGAGTAAGGGTCGATCCCACGGAGATTGTTGGTATGAAGCAAGCTATGGTCACCTTGTAAATCTTAGTCAGGCAGACTCAAATGGGTATAGATGATATATGAATAAAACATAGAGATAAAGATAGAGATACTTATGTATATCATTGGTGAGAGCTTCAGATAAGCGTATGAAGATGCTTTCCCTTCCGTCTCTCTGCTTTCCTACTGTCTTCATCCAATCCTTCTTACTCCTTTCCATGGCAAGCTTATGCAAGGGTTTCACCGTTGTCAGTGGCTACCTCCCATCCTCTCAGTGGAAATGTTCAACGCACCCTGTCACGGCACGGCTATCCATCTGTCGGTTCTCGATCAGGCCGGAATAGAATCCAGTGATTCTTTTGCGTCTGTCACTAACGCCCCACCTTCAGGAGTTTGAAGCACGTCACAGTCATTCAATCATTGAATCCTACTCAGAATACCACAGACAAGGTTAGACCTTCCGGATTCTCTTGAATGCCGCCATCAGTTCTTGCCTATACCACGAAGACTCTGATCTCACGGAATGGCTGGCTCGTTTGTCAGGCGAGCACTCGGTTGTCAGGCGATCACCCATGCATCGTGTATCAGGAATCCAAGAGATATTCACCCAATCTAAGGTAGAACGGAGGTGGTTGTCAGTCACACGTTCATAGGTGAGAATGATGATGAGTGTCACGGATCATCACATTCATCAAGTTGAAGAACAAGTGATATCTTGGACAAAGAACAAGCGGAATTGAATAGAAGAACAATAGTAATTGCATTAATACTCGAGGTACAGCAGAGCTCCACACCTTAATCTATGGTGTGTAGAAACTCCACCGTTGAAAATACATAAGAACAAGGTCTAGGCATGGCCGAATGGCCAGCCCCCAAATGATCTAAGAACTAGATGTCCAAAGATGATCTAGAGATCTAAAGTGATCAAAAGATGAAAAATACAATAGTAAAAGGTCCTACTTATAGGAAACTAGTAGCCTAAGGATTACAAAGATGAGTAAATGACATAAAAATCCACTTCCGGGCCCACTTGGTGTGTGCTTGGGCTGAGCAATGAAGCATTTTTCGTGTAGAGACTCTTCTTGGAGTTAAACGCCAGCTTTTATGCCAGTTTGGGCGTTTAACTCCCATTTTGGTGCCAGCTCCGGCGTTTAACGCTGGGAATTCTGAAGGTGACTTCGAACGCCGGTTTGGGCCATCAAATCTTGAGCAAAGTATGGACTATCATATATTTCTGGAAAGCCCAGGATGTCTACTTTCCAACGCCGTTGAGAGCGCGCCAATTGGGCTTCCGTAGCTCCAGAAAATCGACTACGAGTGCAGGGAGGTCAGAATCCAACAGCATCTGCAGTCCTTTTCAGTCTCTGAATCAGATTTTTGCTCAGGTACCTCAATTTCAGCCAGAAAATACCTGAAATCACAGAAAAACACACAAACTCATAGTAAAGTCCAGAAAAGTGAATTTTAACTAAAAACTAATAAAAATATACTAAGAACTCAACTATAATTACTAAAAACATACTAAAAATAATGCCAAAAAGCGTATAAATTATCCGCTCATCAGAAACTGACCCTACTGAGACTGGACATCCAAGGCTTCAAACAATGGAGATAATGAATCTCTTCATATTGCCTAGGGGAAGTATAAAAGGATGCTAAGGAAATGTTCCATTGAAATATTTTTAGAATGGGTATTGTTCCGAGGGTTACCTGAAACTGTAGGCAGATCTCAGGCGAGATCTTCGGTACTGATCGGAGCTGTTGAGTCCGACTTGATGATGGTGGCCAGAGCCGTCGTGTCCAACTTGGTGGGCCTGGTGGTGGTGCTGATCCTTCGTCACTAGAGGGTGGTGGTACCCACAAGAGACTCCGATGCTTAAGTTAGCAAGGGTATTAAGCAGGTTTTTTGTAGAATCAGAGTATGAGTTATACTTGGGTGCTCCAGTGTATTTATAATGGTGTGGAGTGACCTTTCTGAAGATAAGATAGTTATCTTATTTTATCTTTGAGTAGAGTTATCTTCATCTTTAAGGGAACTGCCCTTATCTTCCTAGGTTTGGGCTGCCTTTGGACTTGGGTCGTGTTCCTCTATTTGGGCCCTTTTTGGGCTCCTCTGACGTTTTGGCCGAACTCTTTGAGAAGAGGTCGGATAATCCTGACCTGAAGAGGTCTGTCGACTTGTCGTCAATCAGCCCGTGTCATACAGCTCGACCCAGGGCATGAACAGTGCCCCTGCTTGAGCGTGGTCTTTTTATGGTTGAGTCCTTTGGTCTTCGATCCTTTTCGGAGAAGCCGAGCTCGAGCATTTTGGTTGTCTGGATCTTTCTTGAATGCGAAGCATTTTCCTTCACTCCTTTTAGTTTAAAACGTGCGTTTCTTGCTTTGGAAACGTGCGAGGGTTTTTAAAGCCCATTAACTCCTCTTTTTGTCGTTTCCCTCTTTTCATTTTGAATTGCCAAAAGACTTTGCTTTCAGTTTTTTCTCTTGCTTCCATCCTTTACCCTTCAGTTCTTGTGTTTTCTGTCTCGTCTGTGACTTTTCACTTTCGCTTGCTCCCAAGTTTTCATGTTTTTGCATTTCTCCTTGCTTTCGGAGGTGACTATTGGTGCTTCATTTTTTGTTCGAAAGGTGATCGTTGATGTGCGGAAAACGATCCGACACAAAACTCACCGACAAGTGTACCGGGTCGCATCAAGTAATAATAACTCACATGAGTGAGGTCGATCCCACAGGGATTGAAGGATTGAGCAATTTTAGTTTAGTGGTTGATTTAGTCAAGCGAATCAAGTATTGGTTGAGTGATTTGTGTTTAACAGGAAGTAAATGACAGTAAATGTAAAGGGCGAAGGGAAAATTGCAGAAATTAAAAGAAACTGAAAGTAAAAGGACTGAATCTTAAAGAACAAGAAAATAAATGACTGAAACTTAAAGTGCAAGAAATGTAAATTGCAGTAACTTAAATTGCAAGGAATATAAATTGCTTGAATGTAAAAGGGATTTGAGGACAGGGATTGCAGAATTTAAACAAGAGAAATTGAAGTGCTACAATTAATAGAACAGAAATTGATTTAGAAGCAATGAGGATTCAAACAGAAATTGAAATTAAAGTGCAGCAAGGTTCACAGAAGAACCAAAAGTAAATTGGGATCTCAGGGTTCAAGAGACTAGGTAGCAGAGCCTAGATCTCAATTACCTTCCTAGATCCAAGTGTTCAAAGCAATTAACAGGAAATTGAAGAAGAAGCAGTAAAGGAAATTGAAATTCAATTGAATTTTGTAGAAAGGAATTAAAGAAATTTTGAATGGAGGTTGAGACAGAATTTCCTCAACTCTTCACACCCAAAACTCAAAACAAGAAAATTAAAAGTGCTCAGGCAAGAATGAGGAAGAAGAGAGATCAATTCTCCTTCCCAATTCTCTGAACTCTCGGTCAAGTTTCTCAAGGAAAGTGCAAAAGCTAAAAGCTCAAAGAAAGTGCAAAATTCAAAAGCCAAGCTAAAAGTCCTAATTACATCAAACTAGCTCCTATTTATACACTTTCTATTCTTGGATTTTGGGATTTGGATGGGCTTTTGATTTGGTGAAGAATTGAATTAAATTGGATTTTTAATTCAATTTTTGGCCTATGAGAAGTTGCTTCCAGGAGGCTGCCCTGCCCTTGTGGAGGGCAGGGCAAAAAATGGTGCTTGGTGCGTGCATGGTGCGGCTTGGTGCGGTCTTGGTGCGCAGAACGCTGCCCTGCCCGCGCGGAGGGCAGGGCAGGAAAAGTTGGTGCGCGCTGGTGCTGCCAGGATCGTGCTGTGGTGCGCGCTGGTGCTACCAGGATCGTTCCTTGGTGCGCCAGAATCATGCCACACACAAAATGCTGCCCTGCCCTCGCGGAGGGCAGGGCAGTGTTTCCAAAATGAAGTCCCGCGTTCGAATCCTAGCAGAAACACACTTCACTTAATTTCCTTGGCTTTCTTGGCACGGTGATGGCACTTAGTTCCTTGCTTCCTCATGGTCCCGTGTTCAACTCTTGTGGCAAGCATTTGGAGACATTTTCCTTTGATTTTCTCCCCTTGTGAGCCCGATACTGCCCTTGTGGAGGGCAGGGCTGATGTGCGGAAAACGATCCGACACAAAACTCACCGGCAAGTGTACCGGGTCGCATCAAGTAATAATAACTCACATGAGTGAGGTCGATCCCACAGGGATTGAAGGATTGAGCAATTTTAGTTTAGTGGTTGATTTAGTCAAGCGAATCAAGTTTTGGTTGAGTGGGTTGTACTTAACAGAAGATAAATTGCTTGGAATGTAAAGGGATAGGGGGATTTTGCAGTAAATTAAAGAACAGGAAAATAAAATTGCTGAATCTTAAAGAACAAGAAAGTAAATGACTGAAACTTAAAGTGCAAGAAATGTAAATTGCAGTAACTTAAATGGCAAGAAATGTAAATTGCTTGAATGTAAAAGGGTTTTGAGGACTGGGATTGCAGAATCTAAACAAAGAGAAAGTAAATTGCAACAATTAATCAAGTAGAAGATGAATTGGAATAAACTAAAATTCAAACAGAGATGGAAATTAAAATGCAGCAGAGGTTCACAGAAGAACCAAAAGTAAATTAGGATCTCAGGGCTCAAGAGACTAGGTAGCAGAGCCTAGATCTCAATTTCCTTCCTAGATCCAAGTACTCAAAGCAATTGACAAGAAATTTAAGAAGAAGCAGTGAAGAAATTGAAATTCAATTTAATTATGCAGAAAAGAATTAAAGAGATTTTGGAATGGAGGTTGAGACAGAAGTTCCTCAACTCTTCTCACCCAAAACTCAAAACAAGAAAAGGAAAAGTGCTCAGGCAAGAATGAGGAAGAAGAGAGATCAATTCTCCTCCCCAATTCTCTGAACTCTCGGTCAAGTTTCTCAAGGAAAGTGCAAAAGCTCAAAGCTCAAAGAAAGTGCCAAATTCAAAAGCAAAGCTAAAAAGTTCAAAGTAAAGGTAAAGGTAAAAGTCCAAAAGTCCTAATTACATCAAACTAGCTTCTATTTATACACTTTCTATTCTTGGATTTTGGGATTTGGATGGGCTTTTGATTTGGTGAAGAAATGAATTAAATTGGAATTTTAATTGAATTTTCGGCCCAAAAATAATAGCTCCCAGGAGGCTGCCCTGCCCTTGTGGAGGGCAGGGCAGGATTTGGTGCGTGTTGGTGCTTGCTTGGTGCGGGCTGGTGCGGTCTTGGTGCGCAGAACGCTGCCCTGCCCTCGCGGAGGGCAGGGCAGGAAAAATTGGTGCGCCAGAGATGTGCCACGGTGCGTGCTGATGCTGCCAGACTCAATCCTTGGTGCGCCAGAATTGACCTTGGTGCGCCAGATTCATGCACCAACAAAATGCTGCCCTGCCCTCGCGGAGGGCAGGGCAGTGTTTCCAAAATGAAGTCCCGCGTTCGAATCCGGGCAGAAACACACGCTCATTCATTTTCCTTGGTTTCTTGGCACGGTAATGGAACTTAGTTCCTTGCTTCCTCATGGTCCCGTGTTCAACTCTTGTGGCAAGCATTTGGAGATATTTTACTTTGATTTTCTCCCCTTGTGAGCCCGATACTGCCCTTGTGGAGGGCAGGGCAACATTTTCTTCTTCTTGATTCCAAGGCACAAATTTGTGCTCTGCCCTTGTAGTGGGCAGGGCAGAGTTGCCTTCTTTGCCTTGTTCCCTTATGTTGCCCTCCTAGAGGGCAGTGTGCCCTTGTGGAGGGCAATGCCTGCCTCCCCCATTGCATGCGGCACACTTTTCCTTCTTTTGACCACGCTTCCTTCTCCTTGGGCCACATTTCCTTAGGCCACGCTTTTCCTTTTTTTTTCTTTTCTTCACCTACAATAAACCAAAACAACCACTCAAAGTATCACTAAATTCATAAGGCTTATAAATCAATTAAAATTCAATTAAAACTAGCTTAAACCTCATGAGTTTACATTAATTTCATAGTGGTTGCTTGATTTAAACAAGTTATGCATTTTCACTCCAAATCACTTACTTAGGATGCAAGAAAGTGCATAAATGCTAACAAAACAAGTGAAATTAGCTTGAAAAATGGGTATATGATGACTTGTCATCAAGGGCAACATTTTCTTCTTCTTGATTCCAAGGCACAGATTTGTGCTCTGCCCTTGTAGTGGGCAGGGCAGAGTTGCCTTTTATGCTTGGTTCCCTTATGTTGCCCTCCTAGAGGGCAGTGTGCCCTTGTGGAGGGCAATGCTTGCCTCCCCCCATTGCATGCGGCACACTTTTCCTTCCTTTGACCACGCTTCCTTCTCCTTGGGTCACGCTTTCTTAGGCCACGCTTTTCCTTTTTTTTCTTTTCTTCACCTACAATAAACCAAAACAACCACTCAAAGCATCAGTAAATTCAAGAGGCTTATAAATCAATTAAAAATCAATTAAATTTAGCTTAAACCTCATGATTTAACATTAATTTCATGGTGGTTGTTTGTTTTAAAGAAGTTATGCATTTTCACTCCAAATCACTTACTTAGGATGCAAGAAAGTGCATAAATGCTAACAAAACAAGTGAAATTAGCTTGAAAAATGGGTATATGATGACTTGTCATCAATCGTCTAGCGCAGCCTCGTTATTGCTTCAATCTCTTCAGCGTTTATCGTTTCTTCCCTGCTACAGGTTGGTCTTCTTTTTCCTTTGTCGTTCTTTTCTCGTCTAATTTTGAGAAAGTTTTGATCTTGGAAAAAGTTTGAATCTTTCTGCTTTCGCTATGTCTGATTATTGCTGTAATGTGTGCTCTTGGAGTTTCTTTCGACTTTGTATGAACCTTTTCGTGTTTCCTGATAGTTGATGCTTCTAGGGCTTGGAAGTTTATTTTTGTTTCTTGATTGTGTCCTCTGATTTGAAGCTTTTGGAATAGTGAACTGTTTGATTTCTGAAAAAAGGTTGCATCTTTGATGATTTCCATTTGGCGTGTTTGATGTATGGTAGTTTCTTTTTCTGGTAGACTTTTTGATTTTGCGATTTTGATGACTTTTTGATTCGTGACTTTCTTTTCGGAGTGTCGCTTGTTAAAAGAGGTTATTTTCTTGTTGAGAGATGTCGAGACGTAGATTTGTAGATTTTTCTGAGTTCTTACTCTGTTACTGCCTCCAAAGGATGCCCCTGGACCTTGGTGTGAGTCATGGGGTCTCCTTTTGTTATTTTTAGTCTGAGTTGTATCCATATTTGTCTGAGCTGATTTTTGATTTGCCCGAGCCATTTTGGTTAGTAACCCATTTTTCTTTTTCTTACTGTAGGACTAGTTGACCCATGTCTTCTCGCAAAAATATTGTCGAGACATCCTCCAATGTCCCCGAGGGCATGTCTGACTGGCTGGACTCCCTCGTCTTGATGTGCGTTTCGGTGGTTAACTCTGAATACTGTGCGGAGCTTAGAAAACATCACCAGATCTGTAGTAGCAGGGATCAGGAGAAAAACTACAAGTTGGTAGCGGCTGACTTCGACGAGAGGGTTTGCTTTCCTTCTCTGTCCCAGGAGGAATACCCCTTCTTTTATGCTTATGATTACTTTTTTAGCCAGATGAACATTACCCTTCTTTTTACCTCTTTCGAGACCAACTTGCTGTGGTCATGTAATGTAGCACCTTCCCAGCTCCATCTGAACTCCTGGGGCTTTATTAAGATCTTTCAGCTGTTGTGCCAAGAATTGGACGTCAAGCCTTCTCAAACTCTCTTTCTTTACCTCTTTTTTTACCAAACCTGGGACTTCCAAAAAGAAAGCTTCTTGGATATCTTTCTGGTCTGCCCAAGGAAAGAAAGTGTTTTCTATGTATGATGAGTCCTTTAGGGACTTTAAGAACTACTTTTTTAAGGTCCGAGCTATTGAGAGAGCTCAACCATTTTTCTTAGAGTCAAATAATGAACTTGCCTTCCCCTTATGCTGGCAAAAGAATGTTGTGGTGTCTAGATATTCGTGGGAGATGCTTGATGAGGTTGAGCAGGCTTTTGTAAGTGTGTTGGAGGAAATTTGGGGGCAACCCCCCATCTCGACACAAAGAAATTCTTAGGGGATCCCTCCCTTCTCCGAGCTAAACTGGGTAATGGTCGACTTCTTTCTTCTTCGCTTTGTTTACTTGCTCTTTTGTTTCTTTTCTTCCAATTTTGTAACTTGGTTTTTTGCTGTGTTTTTTCAGAGATGGTTAAGAACAATGATTCCATGAAGGCCTTTAAGAAGGCGAGAAAAGCTACAGCTGCCCAGAACTTCTCGGCCAAGGCCACTGGGGAAGGATCCTCTCAGGTCCCTCCTAAGAAGCCGACCTTGAGCACTTCTGGGCTGAGGAGGGTGATCCATACTCCCTCGGTTCATTTGGTTGATCCTCCCCAAACTTCTGCTGCTAACTCTTCTCCCACTGCCGGCCCCCTTCCTAAAAGACAGAGGACCGTTGAGCCTTTTGAGCTCGATGCCCTTGACTTTGATGCTGTGGGGTTTGTTGACCATCAAATCGCCCCTTATGGCTGACTTCCTATGAACGATGTGTCCATTCTTCACCACCTGAATTTCATCACCAGTAGTAGTGTTAAGATGGCACATATAGGTGCAGCCTTGTTCTGAATTGCTCAGGATATCCCGATTCATGCAACAAAGTCTTTTATAAAGGAGGCCAAGTCAGAATTTGACAGGATTAAGGGGTTGAAGGAGGAACTTAAGAAGAAGGTGGCAAAGCTGGAGAAAGAGTTGGTGGGTAAGAAGATTCGGGCTACTATTGCGGTGGCTTCTGCAAATCTGGTTGAGGAGATGGCGCAGAAGCAAAAAGAGGGCTATATCCAGACTTATGGTGAGATGGTGGAGCTTAGAGAGAGGCTGGAATCTGCTCATGCTGATTACGCCGAGCTCCAGGGCCATCTCGTGGGCAGTGTGACTTCTGCCTACAAGAACTTGAAGGCTCAGGTCCGAGTTCTTGCGCCCGAGCTTGACCTGACTCTCTTCAGTTTGGACAATATTATAGAAGATGGGAAGATCGTCCCTGCCCCCAATGATGATGATGATGATAATGATGATGTAGATCCTCCTCCTGTGCAACCTGCCAAAGCTTCTGTTGCCCTGACTTCTCCAACTCCTACACCCGAGGTTGGCCGTCCCGAGTCAGATCCTAATGTTCAAATTTTGAATCGTCCAGATGGAACAGTTGATGCCATCCCTCTTGCGACTCGTCATCCTTCACCTTGGGATGCCGCTGATAAACCCATATTTCATGGTTCATCTTGTGCTCAATTGAGTGGTTTTTATCAACTCTTTACCCATTTATTCATATTAATCGCATGTTTTACATTTTTCTTCCTGATTTTGTGCTATGATTGAAAACATGCTTCTTAGATCTTATATTTTCTTATTATTAATCCGCTCTTATTACCATTAGATGCCTTGATATGTGTGTTAAGTGTTTTCAGATATTATAAGGCAGGAATGGCTTGGAGGATGGAAAGGAAGCATGCAAAAGTGGAAGGAATACAAGAAGTTGGAGAAATTGCTAAGCTGTCCAGCCTGACCTCTTCGCACTCAAACGGCTATAACTTTAGCTACAGAGGTCCAAACGACGCGATTTCAGTTGCGTTGGAAAGCTAACGTCCGGAGCTTCGATTTTATATATAATTTGCCATAGCTGTCTCGATTCCAGGCGACGCGAACACGTGACCTGACAGGAACACAACCCGCGCGGCCGCGTGAGCCATGCGGCCGCGTCACCTTTCCGCGACCTGTACGGACCAGAAAGCGCTGGAAGTGATTTCTGGGCTGTTTCTGACCCAGTTTTCGGCCCAGAGAACACAGATTAGAGGCTATAAAGTGGGGGTATGCATCCATTTATAAGGAGAGCTCTCATAATTTACTTTTCATGATTTAGATCTAGTTTGGAGAGAGGTTCTCTCTCTCTCTCTCTTTAGGATTTAAGTAGTGTTTTTAGAAATTAGGATTTAGGACTTCTCTTAGCTTTTAAGAGTGACTCTCGATCCAGGTTTTATATTCCTTTGTTTTAAGATTCCTTTTCACTTTATTTATTTATTCCAGCATTTGAGTTAATTATATACTTTTATAATTTAATTTCAGAATTATTCCATGTCACAGATTATTGTTTGAATTAATGATAATTGAGGTATTTTCAGTTTATGATTGCTTGCTTTTATTTACGTTACCATTGCTTCCGATATGAAGATATTTTATTCCAGCAATTTACTTTTCCCCCTTTTGGTCTTGGTTAAGAAATCAGTAACTCAACAGTTATCAAACTCAGCGTAAGTGATAATCGTTATCATGCTAATTGAACTGAACTTCAATAATCCCAACTTTTTCTTAGGAAATAAATAGGATTCGAAGGTCAAACTAATTAGTCCCTTGACTTACCTTTGCTTCAAAGGTTAACAAAGTGGAATTAAGATACAACTTTCATTATTGTTGAGGGGGATAACTAAGTTGGACTTCTAATTTCTCTCATCTTGCCAAAAGTTGCTTTACAGTATTTATTTATTTTAATTGCCATTTAATTTATTTGCCATATTTATTCTTCACTCTCAAAACCCCAATTTTACCTTTTTCATAACCAATAATAAGAACATACCTCCATGCAATTCCTTGAGAAGACGACCCGAGGTTTAAATACTCGGTTAACAATTTATTTAGGCGTTTGTTACTTGTGACAACCAAAACGTTTGTACGAAGGGATTTCTGTCAGTTTAGAGACTATATCTACAACCCGACTGTTTTTATGAAATTCTTTACTGGCAAAAATCTCGACGTCAGCCGCCACTTGGGGATCTTTGCCTCCTTTGTAGTTTCTATTTTTGGTATCTTATGGCTCGGTTTGTGGGTCTTTACATTCTAGATTTTTGTAACTTTTATTTCTTTTGGCTTTGACATTTTAGTTGCTTTTGTTAGTAACTTTTGTTTAGAAAAACAAATGCTTTTGAACTCTTGAGGTCGACTCTTGGGTGGCCTTCTGAGTTTTTATTATAGTAGCTTGGTTTCCTTTGAATGTGTTTGTTTGCAATCTTTTGGAACTTCCAGGAATCGCAAGAGTGCTAGAGCTTTTACTGTCCGACCTCTTTTTCGATTGCCTTTTGTTTTTGTTTATTTTCTGCTTTGGTCGAAGTGACCTTTTGAGGCTACCCTTGTTCGACTGCTCTTCTTAGTATTCTCATAGAACACTTGTGACTTGATTTTGGGTAAGGTCGTGGCTTTCTTTGGGTCGAGCTGTATCCCTTCTAGCGCACGCCTTCTGTCGGTCGACTACTTTCGTTGAATCTT
This sequence comes from Arachis stenosperma, assembly GCF_014773155.1. Taxonomy (NCBI): domain Eukaryota; kingdom Viridiplantae; phylum Streptophyta; class Magnoliopsida; order Fabales; family Fabaceae; genus Arachis; species Arachis stenosperma. The sequence continues at coordinate 59,135,427 of NC_080385.1, read as the reverse complement.
TCAAGTTATTTCTAGTAATCAATTTTTAGTTGGACCTTGCCAGGTCTCTTTTTATGGATTTACTTTTTATAACTCTGTCGCTTTTGATCGGCTTCGGCTGACTTCTTCGTGTCGGTCCCTTTGTAGTTATTTCTAGTAATCCACTTTTGATAAGGGCTGATTAGACCTCTTTCTATGGATTACTCTTTATAACTTTGTCGCTTTGATCAGTCGGGTCCGACTTCTTCATGTCGGTCCATTTTAAGTTATTTTTAGCAATCTATTTTTTCTCAAACCTCGTCAAGCCTCTTTCTATGGATTACTTTTTATAACTTTTGTAGCTTTCGTGTCGATTGCTCCGACTTCTTCACGTCGATTCGTTCGAAGTTATTCCTAGTAATCCCTTTTTGCGGGTTACTTTTCATAACTTTTTGTCACTTTGGTCGATTGGTCCGACTTCTTCATGTCGGTCCGTCTCGAGTTATTTCTAGTAATCCATTTTTTAGTTAGGGCTGGCCAGGCCTCAACTTATGGATTACTTTTTATAACTTTGTCGATTTTGTCGCGATCGAACGATGAATTTGATCTTCACCTTGCTGACCTGTAGCTTTGTCTTGATCGAACAGTGAATTTGGTTTTCACTTTTGTCGATCTTTTGTCGAGACTAGACGATGAATTCGGTTTTCATCGTGGTCGGTCGACGAATTTGATTTTCACCTTGCCGACCTGTAGAGAGGCTTTGTAGAAAAAATCTGAAAAGTTTATTCAGGAAAAAGAGTGCACCTTTGGCCTAAGATCTTTTTATTTCCTCCTAACTATAATACCTTCTTAGGTTGCAGGCGTGCCATGACCTTGGTAGCTCTAGCCCCTCGAGTTCGGTCACCTTGTAGAGCCTTTCCCCAGTACCTCCGTTACTCGGTAGGGTCCTTTCTAGTTAGCCGCTAATTTGGCTTCTCTAGGTCGACTTGCTCTGACATCATTTCAGATTAAGATGAGGTAATTGTTGGCAAAATTTTGCTGTACTACCTTTCGATTGTATCTTAAGGCCATTCGACGTTTAACGCCTCCTCCCTGATTCGAGCTCTTTCCCGAATTTCTGGGAGTAGGTTGAGCTCTTCCCATTGAAGTTGGGAGTTGGCCTCTTCATTATAGAGGATCGTTCTGGGAGATCCTTCTTCAACTTCCACTAGGATCATTGCCTTTATTCCGTAAGCCAGTCAGAAAGGTGATTCCCTGGTCGTGGAGTGTGGGGTTGTCCGATATGCCCACAGGATTGTGGGAGCTCTTCAGCCCAGGCTCCCTTTGGATCCTGTAATCTCCATTTTAGCCTGGCTAATATGACTTTATCCGTGGCTTCTGCCTGTCCGTTAGCCTGGGGGTGTTTTACGGACGTGAATTGGTGCTTTATGTTCAAGTCAGCCACCAATTTTATTAACCCTGCGTCTGGGAATTGAGTACCATTGTCCGTGGTAATGGAGTAAGGGACCCCAAACCTTGTGACAATATTTCTATATACGAATTTTTGACTTCTTTGAGCAGTGGCGTTAGCTAGGGGCTCTGCTTCTATCCATTTCGTGAAATAGTTTACCCCTACAATGAGAAACTTGACCTGTCCCGATCCTTGGGGGAAGGGTCCGAGGAGGTCGAGTCCCCATTTTGCAAATGGCCAGGGTGAGGTTTCGCTGATAAGTTCCTCTGGTGGGGTGATTTCGAAATTAGCATCTTTTTGGCATGGTGGACATGTCTTTACGAACTCTGTTGCCTCCTTTTGTAAGGTCGGCAAAAGAATCTGGCTTAGAGTACTTTTTTGGCGAGAGCTCATGCTCCGAAATGGTTGCCACATATGCCACTGTGTACTTCTTCTAAAACTTCCTTTGTGTTAGAGGTAGACACACATTTTAACAGTGGTGTTGAAATCCCTCTCTTGTATAGAGTGTTGTTTATCATGGTGTAGTATTGTGCCTCCCGTTTTAATCTTTTTGCCTCTTTCTTATCTGTAGGGAATGCCTCTATTTTGAGGTAGTTAATTATGGGAGTCATCCATCCTTGATCCATACCTGTTATGGCTAGGACCTTTCCTTCTTCCAAGATTGACGGGTTCTGCAGTACTTCTTGGATGAGGCTCCTATTGTTGCCCCCTGATTTAGTGTTGGATAGTTTTGAGAGTGCATCAGTTCGAGCATTCTATTCCTGAGGTATATGGAAGACCTCATATTCCCCGAGTTGTCCGAGTTGTTCCTTGGTTTTGTCCAAGTACTTTTTCATGGTACGGTCCTTAGCATGGTAGTTTCCTGCTATATATGAAGTGACTACCTGTGAGTCACAGAAGATGACAAGCTTTTGTGCTCGAACCTCCTTAGCCAACTTCAAACCAGCTAGTAGTGCCTCGTATTCGGCCTGGTTGTTTGAAGCAGAGAACCCGAATTTGAGGGAGAATTCGATTTGGGTTTCCTGATCGCTTTCTATTATCACCCTTGCGCCACTTCCGATTTTGTTTGAAGAGCCGTCTCCGTAGAGATTCTATTCTGTGGGAGTTCCCAGAGTGTTAGTGTACTCAGCAATGAAGTCGGCCGAATATTGGGACTTGATGGCCGTCTGAGTTTCGTATTGAAGATCGAACTCAAATAGCTCGACTGCCCATTGTAGAATTCTTTCAGCTAAGTTTGTCTTCTGGAGAATGCCTTTCATGGGTGGGTTAGTCCGAACCTTGATGGTGTGAGCCTGAAAGTAGGGGCGAAGTCGTCGAGAAGTTAGTATGAGGGCATGAGCAAACTTCTCTATCTTTTGATAGTTCAGTTATGCCCCTTGTAGAGCTTTGCTAACGAAATAGATGGGTTGTTGCCCAGTTTCGTCTTCTCTAACCAGTGCCGATGCTATTGCCCGACTTCCTACTGTGAGGTACAACACAAGTGGATCTCATTCTTGCAGTCAAGTTAGAATAGGTAGTTGTCCCAAAAACCTTTTGAAATCCTGGAAAGCCTGCTCGCACTCTATTGTTCATTCGAACCTCTTTCCCTTACTTAAGGTGGCATAGAAGGGGAGAGATCTTATGGCCGATCTGGCTAGAAATATGGACAAGGCTGCCAGTCTCCTGTTGAGTTGTTGTACCTCTTTGACACAGGTCAGACTCTTCATGTCAAGTATGTCCCGGCATTTGTCTGGATTCGCCTCAATTCCTTGTTGTGTTAACATGAAACCCAGGAATTTTCCCGCCTCTACTGCGAAGGTGCATTTTGCGAGATTAAGTCGCATGCCATGATCTCTTATGGTGTCGAACACTATGGTGAGGTCGGACAGTAATGATTTCTCACTTTGTGTTTTCACCAATATGTCGTCCACATATACCTCCATGAGTTTCCCGATATGGCCTTCGAAGACTTTATTCATTAATCTTTGGTAAATAGCTCATGCATTTTTGAGTCCGAATGGCATGACGTCGTAACAATATTTTGCTTTTGGGGTCAATAATGAGGTATTCTCTTGATCAGGGGGATACATCGGGATTTGATTATATCCCAAATAAGCATCCATGAAAGAGAGGTACTTGTATTCGGAAGAGGCATCTACTAGAACAACATTGGCTAGCTTTGTTGAGATCAGTATAGTCGGTGCACATCCGCCACTTCCCATTTGATTTTTTCACTAAAACAACATTGGCTAGCCATAATGGGTATTTTACCTCTCTTATGAACCCTGCCTCTAGTAAATCTTACACATGTTCTTCCACAGCTTGAGATCTTTCTGGTCTGAGCTTCCTACGCTTCTATTGTATTGGCCGAGATCCTGTGTATACTGCCAGCTTGTGGCACATTAATTTGAGGTCTATGCCCGGCATATCTGCGACTTTCCAAGCAATGATATCAGCATTATCCCTTAAGATTTGTATCAGATGGCCTTTTGTATCTTGTTTCAAAGTTTTCCCGATGTTTGTTGTTTTGTCTGGGGTGTCTCCGATCTGGACTTTTCCGATCTGAACTCCACTGAGCTCGATGGTGTGGATTTCTTTCCCTTTGCCTCTGAGGTTCATACTTTCATTGTAACAGCGTCGCGCTATTTTCTGTCCTTTTATCGTAGCGATCTCTTCTGGAGTTGGGAACTTCATGCATAAATGTGGAGTTGAAACTACTGCTGCGAGCTGATTCAATGTTGCCTGACCTATCAGGGCATTGTAGGTTGAGCCTACGTCGACTACAATGTAGTCTATGCTGAGTGTCCTTGATTGGGTTCCTTTTTCGAAGGTTGTGTGTAGCGAGATGTATCCAAGCGATTGGATTGGAGTGTCTCCTAGTCCAAACAAGCTGTCTGGATATGCTCTGAGTGCTTTCTCTTGTAGGCCGAGTTTATCGAAAGCTGGTTTAAACAAGATGTCTCCCGAGCTCCCTTGGTCCACCAGTATGTGGTGGAGGTTAGCATTGGCCAATACGACAGTGATGACCATAGGATCGTCATGTCCCAGAATGATGCATGCCGCGTCCTCTTAGGTGAAAGTAATAGCGGGGAGGTCGGGTGATCCTTCTCCTTCCTGGCGCTAGAATGAGGGCATGAATAGGTACAATTAGACATTTTCTACTATGGACTTTCAGACACGGCTAAAATGTCTTTGGACCACTCTGCTGGTGGTTCGATACATATGAGAAAGACCATTAAAGAGGCTCATGAGCTTATTGAGACAATTGCCATTAATCAACATCTGTACTCATCTGCTGAGACTCCTATGAAAATAGCATGGTGAATATCTACTATGAAAGGTTAAGGCAATATCTACTGAACCTAACCCTCCAAAACAGGATGGTGAATTGACTTAGCAACTACACGTCCTTGTCCATCAAATACTGGAATCGCAAGGGCTGTGCGCAAAACTCTGGCTTCTAATAGGAATATAGAAGCACAGCTGAATCAAACAAGGAAACAGTTATCCAAGCAGATAACAGAGGAATGCCAGGCTATGCAACTGAGGAGTGGAAAATCCCTAAAGACCCAACCTCAGTGCAACAAGATATCAAAGAAAGAAAAGCCAACAGATGAAAACCAGACTATTGTCCAAGACATCTCCGAGGATGTTGAATGCCCAAAGAGGAATGTCATTGGCGTTCAATGCCAAGAAGTGGTATTCTTCGCTGGTGTTAAATGCCCAAATGGGGGCAGCAACCTTGGTGTTGAACGCCCAAGCAAGAGTGGTCAGACACTGGTGCACGAATTTGTAATTCGCACAACTAACCAGCAAGTGCACTGGGTCGTCCAAGTAATACCTTACGTGAGTAAGGGTCGATCCCACAGAGATTATTGGCTTGAAGCAATCAATGTTTATTTTATTAATCTTAGTCAGGAGGCCAATAGGGATTTAGTGAAATTACTAGATTTGATTATAAAAATAAAAGAGAATAACAGCGTTACTTGTAATGCAGTAATGAGAAATATGTTGGAGTTTTGGAGATGCTTTGTCCTTTGACTTCAACTCTTCCTTGAAATCCTTCAACACACGCAAGGCTCCTTCCATGGCAAGCTCTATGTAGGGTGTCACCGTTGTCAATGGCTACTTCCCATCCTCTCAGTGAAAACGTTCCTATGCTCTGTCACAGCACGGCTAATCATCTGTCGGTTCTCAATCAGGTTGGAATAGAATCCATTGATTCTTTTGCGTCTGTCACTAACGCCCAGCCCTCAGGAGTTTGAAGCACGTCACAGTCATTCAATCTCGAAATCCTACTCGGAATACCACAGACAAGGTTTAGACTTTCTGGATTCTCATGAATGCCGCCATCAATCCGGCTTATACCACGAAGATTCTGATTAAGGAATCTAAGAGATATTCATTCAATCTGATGTAGAACGGAGGTGGTTGTCAGGCACACGTTCATGGATTGAGGAAGGTGATGAGTGTCACGGATCATCACCTTCTTCACAATTAAGCGCGAATAAACATCTTAGATAAGAACAAGCGTGTTTGAATGGAAAACAAAGGAATTGTATTAAATCATCGAGACGCTGCAGAGCTCCTCACCCCCAACAATGGAGTTTAGAGACTCATGCCGTCACAAAGTATGTAATTCAGATCTGAAAAATGTCATGAGGTGCAAGATAAGTCTCTAAAAGTTGTTTAATAGTAAACTAGTAACCTAGGTTTACAGAAAATGAGTAAACAAAGATAATTGGTGCAGAAATCCACTTCTGGGGCCCACTTGGTGTGTGCTGGGGCTGAGACTAAAGCTATCCACGAGTAGAGGCCTTTCTTGGCGTTAAACTCCAGGTTATGACGTGTTTTGAGCGTTCAACTCCGGATCATGACGTTTTTCTGGCGTTTAACTCCAGACAGCAGCATGAACTTGGCGTTCAACGCCAAGTTACGTCGTCTATCTTTGCGCAAAGTATGGACTATTATATATCGCAAAAAATCCATTCCGAGTGCAGGGAGGTCAGGATCCAACAGCATCAGCAGTCCTTTTTCAGCCTAAGTCAGATTTTTGCTCAGCTCCCTCAATTTCAGCCAGAAAATACCTAAAATCATAGAAAAATACACACACTCATAGTAAAGTCCAGAAATATGATTTTTGCCTAAAAACTAATAATATTCTACTAAAAACTAATTAAAACATACTAAAATCTACATGAAATTACCCCCAAAAAGCGTATAAAATATCCACTCATCACAACACCAAACTTAAACTGTTGCTTGTCCTCAAGCAACTAGATGAATAAAAGAGGATAAAAAGAAATCAAGAGGCAATAATATCTCAGAGTTTTAAGTGAAGCTCAGATTCTAATTAGATGAGCGGGGCAAGTAGCTTTTTGCTTCCAAATAGTTTTGGCATCTCACTTTATCCTTTGAAATTCAGAATGATTGGCATCCATAGGAACTCAGAAGTCAGATAGTATTATTGATTTTCCTGGTTAAGTATGTTGATTCTTGAACACAGATACTTTTATGAGTCTTGGCCGTGGCCCTAAGCACTTTGTTTTCCAGTATTACCACCGGATACATAAATGCCACAGACACATAACTAGGTGAACCTTTTCAGATTGTGACTCAGCTTTGCTAGAGTCCCCAGTTAGAGGTGTCCAGAGCTCTTAAGCACACTCTTTTTGCTTTGGATCACGACTTTAACCACTCAGTCTCAAGCTTTTCACTTGGACCTTCATGACACAAGCACATAGTTAGGGACAGCTTGATTTAGCCGCTTAGGCCTGGATTTTATTTCCTTGGGCCCTCCTATCCATTGATGCTCAAAGCCTTGGATCCTTTTTACCCTTGCCTTTTGGTTTTAAGGGCTATTGGCTTTTTCTGCTTGCTTTTTCTTTTTCTTTCTAATTTTTAATTTTTTTTTCACAAGCTTTTGCTTTTTCACTGCTTTTTCTTGCTTCAAGAATCAATTTCATGATTTTTCAGATCATCAATAACATTTCTCTTTGTTCATCATTCTTTCAAGAGCCAACAATTTTAACATTCATAAACAACAAGATCAAAAATATGCACTGTTCAAGCATTCATTCAGAAGACAAAAAGTATTGCCACCACATATAAATAATTAGAATTTTCCTTATTAAGAACTCGAAAAAATTAAATTGCCTCTTTATTCTACAAATCTACTATTTTATTCATGTTTGATGATGATGGGAAAAATAAATTATAACTTAATTGGAAATAAAACCAAAATAGATATGCTAATTACTACTACTCCTATATAACTTCTAAGGTAAAATCCTATAATAATACTATCACATAGTTAAAGCTAGAATTAGAACTTAACAACCTGTATTTTGGGAAGTGGATGTTCCTCTAGTCTGTAGGGTGCCTTCAAGAATTAATTTCTGACGCTTCAGCTCCCTTAAGTTCACATCCTTGCTCTTCTTGTTCCCTTAGGTGCCATGATCTTGATGAGTTTTAGCCCAGTGATCATGGCAACTCACACCAAACTTAGAGGTTTGCTTGTCCTCAAGCAAAAGAAATGACAGGAGAGGAATAGAGGGAGAGGCATTTTCGAAATCCAAAAGATATGATGAGTTGAAAAAGATTTGAATTGGAAAAAGATTTGGGTTTATGAATTAAGATATATTTGATATTTTTGAAAAAGGGATTTTAGAAATTAGTGTTTTTAGAAATTAGGATTAAAAATTTTGGAATTGAAGGATGACATTTTGAAACATGTTTATGCAAGAAATCATGAATTGAAACATAAAAATTTAGAAAAATTATAAAGGAAAACGAATTTTACCTCCTCCCCACCATCCTGGTGTTAAACGCCCAACTGGTGCATGGTTTGGGCGTTTAACGCCCAAATGCTGCTTCTCCTGGGCGTTCGACGCCCAGCTGATGCATCTTTCTGGCGTTGAACGCCAGGAAGGCCTTTGTCACTGGGCGTTTTTCTAAACGCCCAGGATGCTAACAATCTGGCGTTAAACGCCCAGAAGGTGCTTCTTTCTGGCGTTTAACGCCCAGATGCTACCCTTACTGGCGTTAAACGCCCAGTGGGTGCTTCTCATGGGCGTTCAACGCCCAAATTGTTTCTTACTGGCTTTTTCACGCCAGTGAGCTTCCAATTTTCCCTGTAACTCTGTGACTTCAATCAATTGCTATTTCACCTTTTGAAGATACTCTAGCATCTACCTGTAAAACTTGATCAATTAAATAAACAAATAAAATTAAATTTTGTGATTTGGCTGGGTTGCCTCCCAGCAAGCGCTTCTTTATTGTCTTTAGCTGGACTACCACTGAGCTCTAATCAAGTCTCAGTTTTGAGCGGTCTTGCTCAAAATTACCTTCAAGATAATGTTTAACTCTTTGTCCATTAACAATGAACTTTTTGTTAGAGTCATTATCCTGAAGCTCTATGTATCCATATGGTGATACACTTGTAATTACATATGGACCTCTCCACCGGGATTTTAATTTCCCAGGGAATAATTTGAGCCTAGAATTAAATAGCAGAACTTTCTGCCCTGGCTCAAAGACTCTGGATGACAATTTCTTATCATGCCATCTTTTTGCTTTCTCCTTGTAAATTTTTGCATTCTCGAAAGCATTGAGTCTAAATTCCTCTAGCTCATTTAACTGGAGCAATCGTTTTTCTCCAGCTAACTTGGCATCAAGGTTTAGGAATCTGGTTGCCCAGTAGGCCTTGTGTTCCAGTTCCACTGGCAAGTGACATGCCTTTCCATACACAAGCTGGTATGGAGAGGTCCCTATAGGGGTCTTGAATGCTGTTCTGTATGCCCACAGAGCATCATCCAAGCTTCTTGCCCAATCCCTTCTACGGTTAATTACAGTCCGTTCCAGGATTCTTTTGAGTTCTCTATTTGAGACTTCAGCTTGCCCATTAGTTTGTGGGTGATATGGAGTAGCTACCCTGTGGCTAACCCCATAACGTACCAGAGCAGAGTAAAGCTGTTTATTGCAGAAATGAGTGCCCCCATCACTGATTAATACTCTAGGGATACCAAATCTGCTGAAGATGTGTTTCTGGAGGAATTTTAACACTGTTTTAGTGTCATTAGTGGGTGTTGCAATAGCCTCCACCCATTTGGATACATAATCCACTGCCACCAGAATATAAGTGTTTGAGTATGATGGTGGGAAAGGTCCCATGAAGTCAATACCCCATACATCAAACAACTCAATCTCCAAGATTCCTTGTTGAGGCATGGCATAACTGTGAGGTAAGTTGCCTGATCTTTGGCAACTGTCACAATTAAGCACAAATGCTCGGGAATCTTTATAGAGAGTGGGCCAGTAGAAGCCACTTTGGAGGACCCTTGTGGCTGTTCGCTCACTTCCAAAATATCCTCCATACTGTGATCCATGGCAGTGCCATAAAATCTTTTGCACTTCTTCCTTAGGCACACATCTACGGATTACTCCGTCTGCACATCTCTTAAAGAGATACGGTTCATCCCAAAGATAATACTTTGCATCTGTGATCAGCTTCTTTGATTGCTGTCTACTGTACTCTTTGGGTATGAATCTCACTGCCTTGTAGTTTGCAATGTCTGCAAACCACGGCATTTCCTGGATGGCAAACAGTTGCTCATCCGGAAAGGTTTCAGAGATCTCAGTGAGAGGGAGGGACGCCCCTTCCACTGGTTCTATTCGGGACAGGTGATCTGCTACTTGATTTTCTGTCCCTTTTCTGTCTCTTATTTCTATATCAAACTCTTGCAGAAGCAACACCCATCTTATGAGTCTGGGTTTTGAATCCTGCTTTGTGAGTAGATATTTAAGAGCAGCATGATCAGTGTACACAATCACTTTTGATCCTACTAAATAGGATCTGAATTTGTCAATGGCGTAAACCACTGGAAGTAGCTCTTTTTTTGTGGTTGTGTAATTCTTCTGTGCGTTATTTAGAACACGGCTGGCATAGTAAATGACGTGCAGAAGCTTGTCATGCCTTTGTCCCAACACTGCACCAATGGCATGGTCACTGGCATCACACATCAATTCAAATGGTAATGTCCAGTTTGGTGCAGAGATGATTGGTGCTGTAACCAATTTAGCTTTCAGAGTCTCAAATGCCTGCAGACACTCTTTATCAAAGATAAATGGCGTGTCAGTGGCGAGCAGGTTGCTCAGAGGTTTAGCGATTTTTGAAAAATCCTTTATAAACCTCCTATAGAATCCTGCATGCCCCAGAAAGCTTCTGATTGCCTTAACATTGGCAGGTGGTGGTAATTTTTCAATTACCTCTACCTTAGCTTAATCCACCTCTATTCCCTTGTTCAAAATTTTGTGCCCAAGGACAATTCCTTCAGTCACCATAAAGTGACACTTTTCCCAGTTTAAAACCAGGTTAGTCTCTTGGCATCTTTTCAGAACAAGTGCTAAGTGGTTAAGGCAGGAGCTGAATGAGTCTCCAAATACCGAAAAGTCATCCATGAAGACTTCCAGGAATTTTTCCACCATATCAGAGAAAATTGAGAGCATGCACCTCTGAAAAGTTGCAGGTGCATTGCACAGGCCAAATGGCATCCTTCTGTATGCAAATACTCCGGATGGGCAGGTGAATGCCATTTTCTCCTGATCCTGGGGATCTACTGCAATTTGATTATAACCTGAATATCCATCCAGGAAGCAGTAGTATTCATGACCTGCTAGTCTTTCTAGCATCTGGTCTATGAATGGTAAAGGAAAATGATCCTTTCTGGTCTATGTATTGAGCCTTCTATAATCAATGCACATACGCCACCCTGTAACTGTTCTTGTAGGAACCAGTTCATTTTTTTCATTATGAATCACTGTCATGCCACCTTTCTTAGGGACAACTTGGACAGGGCTCACCCAGGGGCTGTCAGAAATAGGATAAATAATCCCAGCCTCTAGTAATTTAGTGACCTCCTTCTGCACCACTTCCTTCATGGCTGGGTTCAGCCGCCTTTGTGGTTGGACCACAGGCTTGGCGTCACCTTCCAATAGGATCTTGTGCATGCATCTGGCTGGACTAATGCCTTTAAGATCACTGATGGACCACCCAAGAGCTGTCTTGTGTGTCCTTAGCACTTGAATTAGTGCTTCCTCTTCCTGTGGCTCTAAGGTAGAGCTTATGATTACAGGAAAGGTATCACCTTCTCCCAGAAATGCATATTTTAGGGATGGTGGTAATGGTTTGAGTTCGGGTTTTGGAGGTTTCTCCTCTTCTTGAGGGATTTTCAGAGGTTCTATTATCTTCTCTGATTCCTCCAAATCAGGCTGAACATCTTTAAAGATGTTCTCTAGCTCTGATTCAAGACTCTCAGCCATATTGACTTCTCTTACCAGAGAGTCAATAATATCAACACTCATGCAATCATTCGGGGTGTCTGGATGTTGCATGGCTTTGACAACATTCAACTTAAACTCCTCCTCATTGACTCTCAAGGTTACTTCCCCTTTTTGGACATCAATGAGGGTTCGGCCAGTTACTAGGAAAGGTCTTCCTAGAATGAGAGTTGCACTCTTGTGCTCCTCCATTTCCAGCACCACAAAGTCAGTAGGAAAGGCGAATGGCCCAACCTTGACAATCATGTCTTCAATCACTCCTGATGGGTATTTAATTGAGCCATCAGCAAGTTGAAGACATATCCTGGTTGGTTTGATTTCTTCAGCTAAACCAAGCTTTCTGATAGTAGATGCAGGTATTAGGTTGATACTTGCCCCAAGATCACATAAAGCTTGCTTGGTACTGATGAGCGGATAATTTGTATACTTTTTGGCATTGTTTTTAGTATGTTTTTGTTATGATTTAGTTAGTTTTTATTATATTTTTATTAGTTTTTAATTAAATTTCACTTTTCTGGACTTTACTATGAGTTTGTGTGTTTTTCTGTGATTTCAGGTATTTTCTGGCTGAAATTGAGGGACCTGAGCAAAAATCTGATCCAGAGACTCAAAAGGACTGCAGATGCTGTTGGATTCTGACCTCCCTGCACTCGAAGTGGATTTTCTGGAGCGACAGAAGCCCAATTGGCGCGCTCTCAACGGCGTTGGAAAGTAGACATCCTGGGCTTTCCAGCAATATATAATAGTCCATACTTTGCCCAAGATTTGATGGCCCAAACCGGCGTTCAAAGTCACCTCAAGAAATTCCAGCGTTAAACGCCGGAACTGGCACCTAATTGGGAGTTAAACGCCCAAACTGGCACTAAAGCTGGCGTTTAACTCCAAGGAGAGTCTCTACACGAAAAAGCTTCATTGCTCAGCCCAAGCACACACCAAGTGGGCCCGGAAGTGGATTTTTATGTCATTTACTCATCTATGTACTAGTTTTCTATAAGTAGGACCTTTTACTATTGTATTAAAAAGACTTTGGGGGTAGCTATCTTTGTTTTATGCTATCTTAGACCTTTGGGAGGCTGGCCATTCGGCCATGCCTCGACCTTGTTCTTATGTATTTTCAACGGTGGAGTTTCTACACACCATAGATTAAGGTGTGGAGCTCTGCTGTACCTCGAGTATTAATGCAATTACTATTGTTCTTCCATTCAATTCCGCTTGTTCTTTATCCAAGATATCACTTGTTCTTCAACATGATGAAGGTGATGATTGACGCCCATCACCATTCTCACTCATGAACAAGGTGACTGACAACCATTCTTGTTCTACAAGCATCTGAGGCTTAGTGAATATCTCTTGGATTCCTGATTGCACGATGCATGGTTGATCGCCTGACAACCGAGTGCTCGCCTGACAAACGAGCCAACCATTCCGTGAGATCAGAGTCTTCGTGGTATAGGCAAGAACTGATGGCAGCATTCAAGAGAATCCGGAAGGTCTAACCTTGTCTGTGGTATTCTGAGTAGGATTCAATGACTGAATGACTGTGACGTGCTTCAAACTCCTAGCAGGCTAGGGCGTTAGTGACAGACGCAAAAGTATCAATGGATATTATTCCGGCCTGACCGAGAACCGACAGCTGAATTCCGCTATGCCGTGACAGGACATATGCAATCGCTTTCACTGAGAGGATGGGAGGTAGCTGCTGACAACAGTGAAACCCTACACAAGCTTGCCATGGAAAGGAGTAAGAAGGATTAGATGAAGGCAGTAGGAAAGCAGAGAGACGGAAGGGAAGGCATCTTCATACACTTGTCTGAAGCTCTTACACCAATGATATACATAAGTATCTCTATCTTTATCTTTATATTATTTTCATTCATCATCATATACATTTGAGTTTGCCTGACTAAGATTTACAAGATGACCATAGCTTGCTTCAATGCTAACAATCTCCGTGGGATCGACCCTTACTCACGTAAGGTATTACTTGGACGACCCAGTGCACTTGCTGGTTAGTTGTGCGAAGTTGTGTAATGCCATGGTATTGAGCTACCACGTTTTTGGAGCCATTACCGGGGATTATGAGAGTTGTGAAAAGTATTGTTCACAATTTCGCGCACCAAGTTTTTGGCGCCGTTGCCGGGGATTGTTCAAGTTTTGAGCAAGCTTTTGGTAACAATGCCTGGGATTGTTCTAGTTTGGACAACTGACGGTTCATCTTGTTGCTTAGATTAGGTATTTATTTTTTTTTGAAATTCTTGAAGATGAATTCTAGAGTTTCATGATGATTTGTTGAAATCTGGCTGGCTGAGAAGCCATGTCTAATCTGATTGGACCGAGGTTTCAACTTATCACCACAAGAGCTTGTTGATTTTCATCAATTTTGCTTTTGGAGCAGTGATCCGCTAAGGCTTGGCTGACCTTTGGTCATGTCTAGTGTTTTGGACCGAAGCTTTCTTTCAAAGCTTGGCTGGCTGTGAAGCCATGTCTAATTCCTGGACCGGAGTCTTAGACTAGCATTGCACTGATTCCTGGAATTCTCATTAAGAATTTTGATACCTTTTTCCACTTAATTTTCGAAAAAAAAAACACAAAAAAATTACAAAATCATAAAAACCAAAAAAATTATTTGCTGTTTCTTGCTTGAGTCTAGAGTCTCATCTTAAGTTTGGTGTCAAATGCATGTTTTTGTTACATTTTTCGAATCCATGCATATATTTCTTTGTTTTGATCTTTGAATTCTTTTGGCTTGAGTATTTATGTGTCTCATATAGTGTCAGTAGTACACAAACTGCTAAGTTTGGTGTCTTGCATGCATTGTTATTTGATTCTTGTTGCATTTTGATTACTAAAAAATCCAAAAATATTTTTAATTTGTGTCTTTTCAAGTCAATAATACAAAGAATTGAAGATTCAGAACATACTGCAGAGGAATTATACAGAAAAAGCTGAGCATTCAAAAATGCCCAGTGAAGAAGGCAGACTGGCGTTTAAACGCCAGCCAGGGTACCTGGTTGGGCGTTTAACGCCCAAAAAGGTAGCATTTTGGGCGTTAAACGCCAGAATGTATACCATTCTGGGCGTTTAACGCCAGGATGGTGCTAGGGGGAAGATTTTGTTTTCAAATCAATTTTTTTTTCAAATTTTCAAAGTTTTTCAAAACCAAATCTTTTTCAAATCATATCTTTTCAATCAAATGTTTTCAAAATCAATTTCTTTCCTTTTTCAAAGATACTTACTATCAATTAATGATTTGATTCAACATTTCAAGTATGTTGCCTTTTCTGTTGAGGAAGGTTTTATGTTTGAATCATATCTTTTCTTGTTAGGCAAGTCATCAATTTCTTTTTAAATCATATCTTTTCAAATTGTTTTCAAAATTGTTTTCAAAACAAATCTTTTTAAAATGTTTTTCAAATCATATCTTCTCAATTATATCTTTTTAAAACCATAACTTTTCAATCAAATCTTTTTAATCACATTTTTTTTTTCAAAATAGTTTTCAAATCAAATCTTTTTAATTTCTAATTTCAAAATCTTTTTTAAAAATCACTTGATTTCTTTTTTACTTTTAATTTTCGAAAATTATCAATCAAATTTTCAAAATGTTTTCAAAATCTTTTAATTGAATTTTCGAAAATTCTCTTCCCTCCTTCCCACATCCTTCTATCTATGGAGTACCACTCCTTCTAAATGCACAATTCGAACCTTATCTAATTAAAGTTCGAATTCTTCTTCTCCTTCTTCTTACTATTTCTCTTTTCCTCTGACACTTCAAGGAATCTCTATACTGTGACATAGAGGATTCCACATTTTCTTTTTCTCTCCTCTTTCATATGAGCAGGAGCAGAGACAAAGGCATTCTTGTTGAAGCTGACCCTGAACCCGAAAGAACCTTGAAGAGAAAGCTAAGAGAAGCTAAAGCACAACTCTCTTTAGAGGACCTGACCGAATTCTTCAAGGAAGAAGAACACATGACAGCCGAAAACAACAACAATGCCAACAATGCAAGGAAGGTGCTGGGTGACTTCACTGCACCTACTCCTGATTTTTATGGGAGAAGCATCTCTATCCCTGCCATTGGAGCAAACAACTTTGAGCTTAAGCCTCAATTAGTTTCTCTAATGCAACAGAATTGCAAGTTCCATGGACTTCCAATGGAAGATCCTCATCAGTTCTTAGCTGAATTCTTGCAATTCTGTGACACAGTCAAGACTAATGGGGTTAACCCTGAGGTCTACAGACTGATGCTATTCCCTTTTGCTGTAAGAGACAGAGCTAGAATATGGTTGGATTCTCAACCTAAAGAAAGCCTGGACTCTTGGGAAAAGCTAGTCAATGCCTTCTTGGCAAAGTTCTTTCCACCACAAAGATGGAGTAAGCTTAGAGTGGAAGTCCAAACCTTCAGACAGAAGGATGGAGAATCCCTCTATGAAGCTTTGGAAAGATACAAACAATTAATCAGAAGATGTCCCTCAGACATGCCTTCTGAATGGAGCATCATAGGTATTTTCTATGATGGTCTCTCTAAACTATCCAAGATGTCTTTGGATAGCTCTGCTGGAGGATCTCTTCATCTGAAGAAGACGCCTGCAGAAGCTCACGAATTGATTGAAATGGTTGCAAATAACCAATTCATGTACACTTCTGAAAGGAATCCTGTGAACAATGGGACTAGTCAGAAGAAAGGAGTTCTTGAGATTGACACTCTGAATGCCATATTGGCTCAGAACAAGATATTGACTCAACAAGTCAATTTGATTTCTCAAAGTCTGTCTGGAATGCATAATGCACCAAACAGTACTAAGGATGCTTCATCTGAGGAAGAAGCTTATGATCCTGAGAACCCTTCCATGGAAGAGGTGAATTACCTAGGAGAACCCTATGGAAACACCTATAATTCTTCATGGAGAAATCACCCAAATCTCTCATGGAAGAATCAAGAGAGACCTCAACAAGGTTTCAATAACAATAATGGTGGAAGAAACAGGTTTAGCAATAGCAAGCCTTTTCCATCATCTTCTCAGCAACAGACAGAGAGTTCTAAGCAGAATACTTCTGACTTAGCAACAACGGTCTCTGATCTAATAAAAACCACTCAAAGTTTCATGAATGAAACAAGGTCCTCCATCAGAAATTTGGAAGGACAAGTGGGTCAGCTGAGCAAGAAAGTTACTGAACTCCCTCCTAGTACTCTCCCAAGTAATACAGAAGAAAATCCAAAAAGAGAGTGCAAAGCCATAACCATGGCCGAATGTGGAGAGGAAAGAGAGGAGGAGGACGCCACTGAGGAAGACCTCAGTGGGCGTGTACCAATCTCCTCTGAGTTCCAATGGGAATCTGAGGCTCAAAATGAGACCATAGAGATTCCATTGGACTTACTTCTGCCATTCATGAGCTCTGATGAGTATTCTTCCTCTAAAGAGGATGAGTATGTCACTGAAGAGCAAGTTGCTAAATACCTTGGAGCAATCATGAAGCTAAATGACAAGTTATTTGGAAATGAGACTTGGGAGGATGAACCTCCCTTGCTCACCAAAGAACTGGATGACTTGTCTAGGCAGAAACTGCCTCAAAAGAGGCAAGATCCTGGGAAGTTTTCTATACCTTGTACCATAGGCACCATGACCTTCAAGAAGGCCTTGTGTGACTTAGGGTCAAGTGTAAACCTCATGCCCCTCTCTGTAATGGAGAAATTAGGGATCTTTGAGGTGCAAGCTGCAAGAATCTCATTAGAGATGGCAGACAATTCAAGAAAACAAGCTCATGGACTTGTAGAGAATGTTTTGGTGAAGATTGAAGACCATTACATCCCTACTGATTTCATAGTCCTAGAGACTGGGAAGTGCATGGATGAATCCATCATCCTTGGCAGACCCTTCCTAGCCACAGCAAAGGCTGTGATTGATGTTGATAGAGGAGAGTTGATCATTCAAGTGAATGAAGAATCCTTGGTGTTTAAGGCCCAAGGACATCCCTCTATCATCATGGAGAGGAAGCATGAAGAGCTTCTCTCAAAACAGAGCCAAGCAGAGCCCCCACAGTCAAACTCTAAGTTTGGTGTTGGGAGGCCACAACCAAACTCTAAGTTTGGTGTTGAACCCCCACATTCAAACTCTAAGTTTGGTGTTGGGAGGTTCCAACACGGTTCTGAGCATTTCTGAGGCTCCATGAGAGTCCTCTGTCAAGCTAATGACATTAAAGAAGCGCTTGTTGGGAGGCAACCCAATGTTTTATAGTTAACTATTTTCTTTTGTTATTTTATCTTTTTTGTAGGTTGATGATCATAAGAAGTCACAAAAACAATGAAAAAAGCAAAAACAGAATGAAAAATAGGAAGAAAAACAGCACACCCTGGAGGAGAAGAAGCTGGCGTTCAAACGCCAGTAATACTAGCTGTTGGGCGTTTAACGCCCAGTCTGGCACCATTCTGGGCGTTTAACGCCAGAAAGGGGCACCAGACTGGCGTTAAACGCCAGTAAAGGGCAACAACCTGGCGTTAAACGCCAGGAATGGGCACCAGCCCGGCGTTTAACGCCAGAAATGGCTCAAAACGTGATTTTGAGCAACATTTGGTGCAGGGATGACTTTTCCTTGACACCAAAGGATCTGTGGACCCCACAGGACCCCACCATCACTTTCTCTCTTCTTCCCCCATTCACCAATCACCTCAATACCTCTTCCCCAAAAACCCTTCACCTATCAAATCCCATCTTTCTCTTCACCACTCACATCCATCCTTCATAAATCCCCACCAACCTCACCCTTCAAATTCAAACCACTTTCCCTCCCAAACCCACCCATCATAGCCGAACCATTACCCCCCTCTCTCCTATATATACCCTTCTTCAACCCTTCATTTTCACACAACCTAAACACCCCTTCTTTCCCTTCTTGGCCGAACACACCACCTTCCCCCTCTTCCTCATTTCTTCTTCTTCTACTCTCTTCTTTCTTCTTTTGCTCGAGGACGAGCAAACATTTTAAGTTTGGTGTGGTAAAAGCATTGCTTTTTCGTTTTTCCATAACCATTTATGGCATCCAAGGCCGGAGAAACCTCTAGAAAGAGGAAAAGGAAGGCAAAGGCTTCCACCTCCGAGTCATGGGAGATGGATAGATTCCTCTCAAGGGTGCATCAAGTCCACTTCTATGAAGTTGTGGCCTTGAAGAAGGTGATCCCCGAAGTCCCCTTTTCACTCAAAAAGGGTGAATATCCGGAGATCCGCCATGAGATCCGAAGAAGAGGTTGGGAAGTACTTACCAACCCCATTCAACAAGTCGGAATCTTGATGGTTCAAGAGTTCTATGCCAATGCATGGATCACCAAGAACCATGACCAAAGTGTGAACCCGAATCCAAAGAATTATCTCACTATGGTTCGGGGGAAATACTTGGATTTTAGTCCGGAGAGTGTGAGGGTGGCGTTCAACTTGCCTATGATGCAAGGAGATGAGCACCCTTACACTAGAAGGGTCAACTTTGACCAAAGGTTGGACCAAGTCCTCACAATCATATGTGAAGAGGGCGCACAATGGAAGCAAGATTCAAGAGGAAAGCCGGTTCAATTGAGAAGGCATGACCTCAAGCCCGTGGCTAGAGGATGGTTAGAGTTCATACAACGCTCAATCATTCCCACTAGCAACCGGTCCGAAGTTACCATAGACCGGGCCATCATGATCCATAGCATCATGATTGGAGAAGAAATAGAAGTTCATGAGGTTATAGCCCAAGAACTCTACAAGGTGGCGGACAAGACCTCCACTTTGGCAAGGTTAGCCTTTCCTCATCTCATCTGTCACCTCTGTTATTCAGTTGGAGTTGACATAGAGGGAGATACCCCCATTAATGAGGACAAGCCCATCACCAAGAAAAAGATGGAGTACACAAGAGACCCCTCTCACCAAGAGATCCCTGAGATTCCTCAAGGGATGCACTTTCCTCCACAAAACTATTGGGAGCAACTAAACACCTCCCTAGGAGAATTGAGTTCCAACATGGGACAACTAAGGGTGGAGCATCAAGAACACTCCATTCTCCTCCATGAAATTAGAGAAGACCAAAGAATCATGAGGGAGGAGCAACAAAGACAAGGAAGAGACATTGAGGAGCTCAAGCACTCCATAGGATCTTCAAGAGCAAGAAAGAGCCGCCATCACTAAGGTGGACCCGTTCCTTGATTTCCTTGTTCTTTATTCTTCTGTTTTTCAATTTTTATGCTTTATGTTATCCATGTTTGTGTCTTGTGATCATTAGTGTCTTAGTGTCTATGCCTTAAAGTTATGAATGTCCTATGAATCCATCACCTTTCTTGAATAAAAATTGTTCTTAATTGAAAAGGAGAAGAATTGCATGAATTCTGAATTTTATAATAGTTTAATTATTTTGATGTGGTGGCAACCCTTTTGTTCTCTGAATGTATGCTTGAACAGTGCATATGTCTTTCGAACTTGTGGTTCATGAATGTTGGCTCTTGAAAGAATGATGAAAAAGGAGACATGTTACTGAGGATCTGAAAAATCATTAAAAATGATTCTTGAAGCAAGAAAAAGCAGTGAATACAAAAAAAAAAAGAAAAAGCAAACGAAAAAAAAAAAAGAAAGAAAAAGAAAGAAATAAAGTTGTGATCCAAGGCAATAAGAGTGTGCTTAAGAACCCTGGACACCTCTAATTGGGGACTTTAGCAAAGCTGAGTCACAATCTGAAAAGGTTCACCCAATTATGTGTCTGTGGCATGTATGTATCCGGTGGTAATACTGGAAGACAGAGTGCTTTGGGCCACAGCCAAGACTCAATAAATAGCTATGTTCAAGAATCATCATACTTTACTAGGAGAATCATTAACACTATCTGGATTCTAAGTTCCTAAGCAAGCCAATCATTCTGAATTACAAGGGATAGAGTGAGATGCCAAAACTATTCAGAAGCAAAAAGATAAAAGCCCCGCTCATCTAATTAATACTGATCTTCATAGATGTTTTTGGAGTTCATTGCATATTCTCTTCTTTTTATCTTATTTGATCTTCAGTTGCTTGGGGACAAGCAACAATTTAAGTTTGGTGTTGTGATGAGCGGATAATTTGTATACTTTTTGGCATTGTTTTTAGTATGTTTTTGTTATGATTTAGTTAGTTTTTATTATATTTTTATTAGTTTTTAATTAAATTTCACTTTTCTGGACTTTACTATGAGTTTGTGTGTTTTTCTGTGATTTCATGTATTTTCTGGCTGAAATTGAGGGACCTGAGCAAAAATCTGATCCAGAGACTCAAAAGGACTGCAGATGCTGTTGGATTCTGACCTCCCTGCACTCGAAGTGGATTTTCTGGAGTTACAGAAGCCCAATTGGCGCGCTCTCAACGGCGTTGGAAATTAGACATCCTGGGCTTTCCAGCAATATATAATAGTCCATACTTTGCCCAAGATTTGATGGCCCAAACCGGCGTTCAAAGTCACCTCAAGAAATTCCAGCGTTAAACGCCGGAACTGGCACCTAATTGGGAGTTAAACGCCCAAACTGGCACTAAAGCTGGCGTTTAACTCCAAGGAGAGTCTCTACACGAAAAAAGCTTCATTGCTCAGCCCAAGCACACACCAAGTGGGCCCGGAAGTGGATTTTTATGTCATTTACTCATCTATGTACTAGTTTTCTATAAGTAGGACCTTTTACTATTGTATTAAAAAGACTTTGGGGGTAGCTATCTTTGTTTTATGCTATCTTAGACCTTTGGGAGGCTGGCCATTCGGCCATGCCTCGACCTTGTTCTTATGTATTTTCAACGGTGGAGTTTCTACACACCATAGATTAAGGTGTGGAGCTCTGCTGTACCTCGAGTATTAATGCAATTACTATTGTTCTTCCATTCAATTCCGCTTGTTCTTTATCCAAGATATCACTTGTTCTTCAACATGATGAAGGTGATGATTGACGCCCATCACCATTCTCACTCATGAACAAGGTGACTGACAACCATTCTTGTTCTACAAGCATCTGAGGCTTAGTGAATATCTCTTGGATTCATGATTGCACGATGCATGGTTGATCGCCTGACAACCGAGTGCTCGCCTGACAAACGAGCCAACCATTCCGTGAGATCAGAGTCTTCGTGGTATAGGCAAGAACTGATGGCAGCATTCAAGAGAATCCGGAAGGTCTAACCTTGTCTATGGTATTCTGAGTAGGATTCAATGACTGAATGACTGTGACGTGCTTCAAACTCCTAGCAGGCTAGGGCGTTAGTGACAGACGCAAAAGTATCAATGGATATTATTCCGGCCTGACCGAGAACCGATAGCTGAATTCCGCTATGCCGTGACAGGACATATGCAATCGCTTTCACTGAGAGGATGGGAGGTAGCTGCTGACAACAGTGAAACCCTACACAAGCTTGCCATGGAAAGGAGTAAGAAGGATTGGATGAAGGCAGTAGAAAAGCAGAGAGACGGAAGGGAAGGCATCTTCATACACTTGTCTGAAGCTCTTACACCAATGATATACATAAGTATCTCTATCTTTATCTTTATATTATTTTCGTTCATCATCATATACATTTGAGTTTGCCTGACTAAGATTTACAAGATGACCATAGCTTGCTTCAATGCTAACAATCTCCGTGGGATCGACCCTTACTCACGTAAGGTATTACTTGGACGACCCAGTGCACTTGCTGGTTAGTTGTGCGAAGTTGTGTAATGCCATGGTATTGAGCTACCACGTTTTTGGAGCCATTACCGGGGATTATGAGAGTTGTGAAAAGTATTGTTCACAATTTCGCGCACCAGGTACAAACACCCTCTAATGTGCATGGTATCATAAAGCTCCCAGGATCTTTAAGCTTCTCAGGTAAGCTTTTCAGAATGACTGCACTGCATTCTTCATTGAGGTAAACTTTTTCAGTTTTCCTCCAATCCTTCTTATGACTTAAGATCTCTTTCATGAACTTAGCATAAGAGGGTATTTGCTCAAGTGCTTCTGCAAACGGAATCTTTATTTCAAGAGTCCTGAGATAGTCTGCAAAGCGGGAAAATTGCTTATCCTGTTCCGCTTGGCGGAGTTTTTGAGGATACAGCATTTTGGCTTTGTATTCCTCAACCTTAGTTGCTGCAGGTTTATTACCTACAGGAGTGGATTGGGAAGCCTTTTTAGAAGGGTTGTCATCAGCACTTGCATGTGGCTGATCCCCCACTGGCATTTGAATGCCAGGGGTGGAAGCTGGAGTGGCGTTAGACGCCACCTCCTTGTTTGTTACTGGCGTTTGAACGCCAGAACCATGTTCCCTTTGGGCGTTCAACGCCAGATCCATGCTTGTTTCTGGCGTTGAACGCCAGGAATGAGCATGGGCTGGGCGTTCAGCGCCAGCATTATTCTTCTCTGGGCTCTGATTGTCCTCAGAGGGATTTTGATTGGCCATCTGTTCATTTCTTAGCTTCCTGTTGCTTTGAAGTGAGGTATTTAATGTTTTCCCACTTCTTAATTGAACTGCTTGGCATTCTTCTGCTATTTGTTTTGACAGTTGCTTTTCTGTCTGCTTTAATTGCACTTCCATATTCCTATTAGCCATTCTTGTTTCCTGTAATATTTCCTTGAATTCGGCTAGCTGTTTGGTTAGAAAGTCTAATTGCTGATTGAATTCATTAGCCTGGTCCACTGGACTGAGTTCTGCAGTTACTACTTTAACTTCTTCTTTCATGGAAGATTCACTGCTTATGTACAGATGTTGATTTCTAGCAACTGTATCAATAAGCTCTTGAGCTTCTTCAATTGTCTTTCTCATATGTATAGATCCACCAGCTGAGTGGTCTAGAGAAATATGAGCTTTTTCTGTAAGCCCATAGTAGAAGATGTCTAATTGCACCCATTCTGAAAACATTTCAGAGGGGCATTTTCTTAGCATCTCTCTGTATCTCTCCCAGGCATCATAAAGGGATTCATTATCTCCTTGTTTGAAGCCTTGGATGTTTAGCCTTAGCTGTGTCATCCGTTTGGGAGGGAAATAGTGATTCAGGAATTTTTCTGACAGCTGTTTCCATGTTTTTATGCTGTTCTTAGGCTGGTTATTTAACCACCTCTTAGCTTGATCTTTTACAGCAAATGGAAACAGTAATAATCTGTAGACATCCTGACTCACTTCTTTATCATGTACTGTGTCAGCAATTTGTAAAAATTGTGCCAGAAACTCTGTAGGTTCTTCATGTGGAAGACCAGAATACTGGCAGTTTTGCTGCACCATGATAATGAGCTGAGGATTCATCTCAAAGCTACTAACTCCAATGGAGGGTATACATATACTACTCCCATATGAAGCAGTAGTGGGGTTAGCATATGACCCCAGAGTCCTCTTGGACTGTTCATTCCTACTTGCTTCCATGATGGAATACAAGAGATAATTTATATGTTGATTTTTTTATTTTATAGAAGTGGAATAAATAAAAATGGAATATATATATAAAAAAAAATTTAAAAATATTTTATGAAAATTTTTCGAAAAAAATTGAAATTGAAATTTGAATTTTATATTAAAAATTTCGAAAATGTAGTTTTAAAATTAGTTAGAAAATAATTTTTTTTTTTTGAATTTTGAATTTTATGATGAAAGAGAAACACACACAAAAGGCACAAGACTTAAAATTTTTAGATCTAATGCTCCTTATTTTCGAAAATTTTCGGAGGGAAAACACCAAGGAACACCAAACTTAAAAATTTTAAGATCAAGACACAAGAAAAACTCAAGAACACCAAGAACAAAAGGAAGAATACCAAACTTAAAATTTTTAGAAAACTTTAATAAAATTTTCGAGAATTATAAAAAGATTAACAAGAAAACACACCAAACTTAAAGTTTGGCACAAGATTAAATCAAAGAAAAATTAGTTTTGAAAAAGATTTTCAAAAGTATTGGTGCTCCCTCATCAAGAATATAAACCAATATTCTAGCCAAATGGGCAGAAAAGGTAACAATTGTTCTGAATGGGTATATTCTTTTTGGAAGACTAATGCTTTGGATTAGTATAAGAAAAACAAGAAAAGACACAGAACAAGAAAAATTAAAGATCAATCAAGAAAAATGAACAAGAACAACTTGAAGATCAAGGAAGAACCAAGAACACTAACACGAAAATTTTTAAAGAAAATATAAAATATGCAATTAACACCAAACTTAGAATAAGACACTAAACTCATGAAAAATTAACAATTAATTAAGAAAAATAATATTTTTGAAAAGAAATTTTTGAAAAGAAACTATCCTATCAAAATTTAATGACTCTGTAACAACAAAAATAAATTATTCCTAATCTAAGAAATAAAATAAGCCTTCAATTGTTCAAACTCAATAATCCCCGGCAACGGCGCCAAAAACTTGGTGCACGAATTTGTAATTCGCACAACTAACCAGCAAGTGCACTGGGTCGTCCAAGTAATACCTTACGTGAGTAAGGGTCGATCCCACAGAGATTATTGGCTTGAAGCAATCAATGTTTATTTTATTAATCTTAGTCAGGAGGCCAATAGGGATTTAGTGAAATTACTAGATTTGATTATAAAAATAAAAGAGAATAACAACGTTACTTGCAATGCAGTAATGAGAAATATGTTGGAGTTTTGGAGATGCTTTGTCCTTTGACTTCAACTCTTCCTTGAAATCCTTCAACACACGCAAGGCTCCTTCCATGGCAAGCTCTATGTAGGGTGTCACCGTTGTCAATGGCTACTTCCCATCCTCTCAGTGAAAACGTTCCTATGCTCTGTCACAGCACGGCTAATCATCTGTCGGTTCTCAATCAGGTTGGAATAGAATCCATTGATTCTTTTGCGTCTGTCACTAACGCCCAGCCCTCAGGAGTTTGAAGCACGTCACAGTCATTCAATCCCGGAATCCTACTCGGAATACCACAGACAAGGTTTAGACTTTCTGGATTCTCATGAATGCCGCCATCAATCCGGCTTATACCACGAAGATTCTGATTAAGGAATCTAAGAGATATTCATTCAATCTGATGTAGAACGGAGGTGGTTGTCAGGCACACGTTCATGGATTGAGGAAGGTGATGAGTGTCACGGATCATCACCTTCTTCAGAATTAAGCGCGAATAAACATCTTAGATAAGAACAAGCGTGTTTGAATGGAAAACAAAGGAATAGTATTAAATCATCGAGACGCTGCAGAGCTCCTCACCCCCAACAATGGAGTTTAGAGACTCATGCCGTCACAAAGTATGTAATTCAGATCTGAAAAATGTCATGAGGTGCAAGATAAGTCTCTAAAAGTTGTTTAAATAGTAAACTAGTAACCTAGGTTTACAGAAAATGAGTAAACAAAGATAATTGGTGCAGAAATCCACTTCTGGGGCCCACTTGGTGTGTGCTGGGGCTGAGACTAAAGCTATCCACGAGTAGAGGCCTTTCTTGGCGTTAAACTCCAGGTTATGACGTGTTTTGGGCGTTCAACTCCGGATCATGACGTTTTTCTGGCGTTTAACTCCAGACAGCAGCATGAACTTGGCGTTCAACGCCAAGTTACGTCGTCTATCTTTGCGCAAAGTATGGACTATTATATATTTCTGGAAAGCCCTGGATGTCTACTTTCCAACGCCGTTGAGAGCGCGCCAATTGGACTCCTGTAGCTCTAAAAAATCCATTCCGAGTGCAGGGAGGTCAGGATCCAACAGCATCAGCAGTCCTTTTTCAGCCTAAGTCAGATTTTTGCTCAGCTCCCTCAATTTCAGCCAGAAAATACCTGAAATCACAGAAAAATACACACACTCATAGTAAAGTCCAGAAATATGATTTTTGCCTAAAAACTAATAATATTCTACTAAAAACTAATTAAAACATACTAAAATCTACATGAAATTACCCCCAAAAAGCGTATAAAATATCCGCTCATCAGACACCTACTGACAACACCTCTCATAAAGCTAGTAAACCCCCTTCCAATACATGAGGCACTCAGCGTTCATCAACCAAGATTGATGAGTATAAGGCTAAGATGCCATTCCCTCAGAAACTCTGCCAAGCGGAAAAAGATAATTAGTTTACCCGCTTTACGGATTATCTCAGAACATTAGAGAGAAAGATCCCTTTTGCAGAGGTTCTTAAATAGATACCTTCTTATGCTAATTTTATAAAGGACATCTTAAGTCATAAGAAGGATTGGAGAGAGACAGAAACAGTCCACCTCACTGAAGAGTGCAGTGCAGTCATTCAAAATAACTTACTAGAGAAACTTAAGGATCCTGGAAGTTTTACAATACCATGCACTCTAGGGAATGCTTGCACAAGGATAGCTCTATGTGATCTTGGAGCAAGCATTAACCTAATACCTGCTTCATTAATAAAGAATCTTTGCTTGACTGATGAAGTCAAACCAACCCGCATATGCCTTCAACTTGCTGATGGTTCTATTAAGATACCATCAGGAGTGCTTGAAGATATGATTGTTAGGGTTGGATCCTTTGTTTTTTTCACTGACTTTGTGGTGTTGGATATGGATGGGAGTGTGCATCCCTTATCCTAGGAAAACCCTTCCTAACTATAGGAAGAACCCTCATTGATGCAAAAAGGGGAAGTAACCTAAGAGTCATTGAAGATGAATATGTGCTGAATGCTGTCAAAGCCATGCAGCATCCAGACACCCCAGAGGAGTGCTTGAGCATTGATATCATTGACTCCCTGGTGGACAAGGTAAACATGGTTACCAGACTCGAGTTGAGGGAAGTAGATGAAATATAGTAAATTATAAGTGCTCCTAAAGAAGATGATAAGCCTGCAAAACCCGAGCGCAAGCCATTACCATCTTCCCTGAAATATTCATTTTTGGGAGATGGAGAATGATGACTTACATCATATACCCTTTTTCTTGCATAAAAAGGACCATGAAAAAGGCATAATCTCATTTGATCAGTGCAATTCATGCCTTACTTGATGAATATCATAGTACATTGCTTTGAAATGAGTTTTTGTTGGATTTCAGGTGGAGAAGACATCAAAAATAGGAAAGAAAACAACAAAACAAGTGGGGCGTGTGAAGCAGGCGTGCCACTTGGAACAAACGCCACAAAAATGTATTGGCGTGGCACGCCAGAAGCTGGGCGTGGCACGCTGGTACAACATTCCAGAGAGCAAAAATGAAGACCATCAAAGGGGCGTGGCACGCCAGAAGAAGGGCGTGGCATGCTAATTCTTTACTAGAAGAACCATCACTATTGCGTGCCACTTTGTTTCGAAGGCGTGGCACGCCAGCCCCAGAGTTCACTTGGGCGTGCCACTTGAGGACCAAGGCGTGGCACGCCAAGCCTATAAGACCCACAATTGAATGGGTGTGCCACTTGAACAACAAGGCGTGGCACGCCAGTGAACAAGGAGACAATGCAAAAGCTGGCCATGCCACTTGGTATCGAAGGCGTGGAACGCCAGCTCAAGAAGTCCCACTAAGGCGTGCCACTTGAGTGATGAGGCGTGGCACGCCAGCACCTAAGGAGGCCAAATAAAGCTGGCCGTGCCACTTGGTATTGAAGGCGTGGCACGCCAGCTCAATCATCCCACTTTGGCGTGCCACTTGAATATCCAGGCGTGGCACGCCAACCTCTGGGACCATGGCAAATGAAGGACGTGACACGCCAGTCTCATGGTGTGGCACGCTGGTAGTGTTTTCCAGAGGAGGAATTAAATGGCCAGTGAACTCAAGCGTTCCACTTGGGAGATGAGGCGTGGCACGCCAGCAAGAAGAAGAAGCAAATGAAGGGCGTGACACGCCAGTCTCATGGCGTGGCACGCTGGTAGTATTCTCCAGAGAGGAAGAAGATAAGCCAATGAACTCAGGCGTGCCACTTGGATGATGAGGCGTGGCACGCCAGCAAGATGGTGAAGCTTTAAGAAGGGCGTGGCACGCCAAACCCTGGGCGTGCCACGCTGGTACAAATTTCCAAAAGCATGGAGATAAGGAAGATGACCTTGGGCGTGCCACTTGGTGTCGAAGGCGTGGAATGCTAGGTTACCTGGCCATTTAAAATGTCCTGGGCATGCCACTTTGGCTCGAAGGCGTGGCACACCAATGGGTTAAATAGAGGACGGCGTGCCACTTGAATGGTGAGGTGTGGCACGCCAAATCAGAAACAGAAGGAGCGTGACATGCCAGAAAAGTGCCAGTCACACGCCAGCTGGAATATCATATTTGTTGAGCTTCTTTTCCCTCCAAATTGTAATTTTCTTTTCACTTTTGTAATTTTCCTTTATTTTCTAGATCTAGGAGTAGTATAAATACCCTTGGAAGTATTGGAAAAGGGGTTAGCAAGTCACAGAGTTTAGTTTTGGATTTCACTTTTTACTTTTCACACTTTATCTCTTCCATCTTTTGTACTTTTTCTCTGAGCTATGAGTAGCTAAATTCCCTCTCATTAGGAGAGGGAGCTCTATTGTACTTAATGGATTAATGATAGTGAATTTCTTCTTCTCTTCATCATCTCTTTAATTTGTTAGAGGGAATTTTGATTTTCATGCGTAGTGTTCAATTAACTTGAAAAGAGATTGAATGCAAAATGGGTTCCATGGGAACCTTGGAAAAGGAAACATGAAACCATGCTAGAAATCCCTTCTCACACTTTAGTAGAATCTGGGTTTTGGTGTTTGGATATGGTGACATACAATCCTCCCTCTACTTGGACCTATGATGATGTGTAGTATAATCAGGGACCAAGCATATCTCTCTTCATGAGCAATTAGACCAAGGAATTGGCTATTGATCAAGATCTGAGAGATTGAGTCACCAAGGGATTGGGGCTCAATCAATCATGATTTCCAAGAGGTCAATGAGTAGCATGATTAAAGAGGATATGAGGTGGATTTAATCCAGAGAGACAATATCTCCTGATCTCAATGATTCCCCCATTCTTATCTCTTCCATTCTTTTATAGCTTTACTTACATTCTGCAAAATCCCATTCACCTTTACATTCCTGTTATTTCCATTTCTGCATTTTATTGGTTTCTTTTATTCCTTTGCCATTTATGTTTCTGCCATTTATAATTCTGCACTTACAAGTTATTCTGTTGAGTTTGACTAATTCACCAATTGATTAAAATTGCTGAAATCTACCAATCTCTGTGGATACGATCCCACTCCACTGTGGGTTAATACTTGACGATAAATTTGGTGTGCTTGCCAAGAGCGGATTCATCAATATTATTGGGAAAGGGTAGTGAATTCCGCCCATCAAGTTTTATGGCGCCGTTGCCGGGGATTGGTTTGAATTTGACAATGAATAAACTGATTGGAGAGCTAGATTAATCATTTTTTTATTTTTATTTTTCCTTAATTGTTTTCTTATGCATTTCCTAGTGTAACCTTTAAATTCCTTTCTAATCTCTATTTTTCTTTCTTGTCTTTCTAAGATTTCTTTAGCTATTCATTGTTTATACTTTTACTCTTCTAACTGTTTGAGTAATTGCATCACTCAAGCTAATCACTAATTTTAACTAAGGAGATTCCTTCACTTGCTCTTTTTTTGCTGTGTGTTGACTGTATGACAGGTAGAAGAGGAGAGACTTCATCCTCTTTTGATAGTGAACCTGAGAGAATCTTCCTTAGATTAAGGAGGAAGGCTAGAGGCAAGGGTATAGTTGGAAAAGAACCAGTAGAAGAAGAACTAACAACCACCATAGAAGACGAAGTGCACGAAGATGTTGGAGGAGGAGCTGGAAATCAAGCTGGGCAAGAGAGGAGAGTCTTGGGCTCATACATCAACCTAAATCTAGGAAACTGTGGCAGCAGCATTGTCAAGCCAACAATCCATGCCAACAATTTTGAGTTGAAACCTTAACTCATCACACTAGTATAGAATAACTACTCATATGGAGGAGGTGCTCAAGAAGATCCAAATCAACATTTCAACACATTCTTGAGGATATGCGATACTGTAAAGTCCAATGGTCTACACCCTGACACCTACAAACTACTTCTGTTCCCTTTCTTGCTCAGAGATAAGGCAACAAAGTGGTTAGAATCATTCCCCAAGGAGAGCCTAACCACATGGGAGGATGTTGTGAACAAATTTCTAGCAAGATTTTACCTTCCACAAAGGATCAACAGGCTAAGAGCTGAGGTGCAAACCTTCAAACAGCTAGATGGTGAAACACTCTTTGAGGCTTGGGAGAGATTCAAAGATCTAACAAGAAAATGCTCACCAGATATGTTTAATGAGTAGGTGTAGCTCCACATTTTCTATGAAGGATTAACCTATGAATCGAAGAAGGCTGTGGACCACTCTTCAGGGGGTTCACTCATCAAGAAGAAGACCATTGAGGAAGCCATAGATTTCATTGAAATTATAGCTGAGAATGACTACTTCTATGCTTCAGAAAGAGGCCAAAAGAAGGGGGTGCTGGAACTCAATTCTATGGATGCCCTGTTGGTACAAAATAATACAATTGTAGCACAATTTGCAGCCTTAACAAAGAAAATAGAAAATAATGAAGTTGTAGTTGTCCAAGCTCAAGCACCACCCCAAGATGAAAATGAACCAGAAGTTGAATGTGAGCAAGCAAACTATGTGCATAACCCCTCTCGACCACCATATGACCCTAACTCCAAGACATATAACCAAAGATGGAAGAACCACCCAAATTTTGGGTGGGGGAACCAACAAAATCACAACCAAGATCACAACAAACCATACCAAGCCAATCAATACCAGAATTACAACTCCAACCATCAGTCAAATAACAACAGACCTTACCACAATCTACCTCACACATCATATCCTTCCAACCAGCAAACACACCATCATCAAGACACACTAACCCCAACCACACAACTATGTGAAATTAAGGGTAACTTTGAGAGATTAGAGGCTACAATAGCACAGCTATCATCAAAGCTCACAGGGGCCATTTCCACCCTCTTGGAAAGGCAAGCACAAGCTGAAAAGAAGATAGATGCCAACCAAGAAGAATACAGGTCGAATTTGAAGAACCAAGGTGTAACAATCTCAAAAGTAGAAGCACAAGTGGGGTTCTTATCCAAGCAAATTCCAATGCCTACACATACATTTCCAAGTGACACCATTGCCAACCCAAGAGGGGAGTGCAAGGCCATCACACTTAGAAGTGGAAAAGTGGTAGAAGAGGTCACCCCAAACCAAGAGAACCACGAAGAAGAAGCTGCAAAAAAGCCTAAAAATAGGAAGAAAGAAGAGGTCCCTAGCCCGTCTTCACCAAAGCCAATCTTGAAACCTTATGTGCCAAAGGCACCATAACCAAAAAGGCTAAGGAAGGATGGAAAGGACAACCAGTTTTCCAGATTTTTGGAAATCTTCAAAAATCTCTAAATCAATATACCATTTGCTGAAGCACTGGAGCAAATGCCCCCTATGCAAAGTTCCTAAAGAAGCTCTGACAAAAAATAAAAAGAAACTGGGGAGAAAAGGAGACTATAGTCCTAACTGAGGAGTGTAGTGCCATCATACAAAAGAAACTCCCCCAGAAAATAAAGAACCCATGGAGTTTCCAAATCCACTGTGATGTGTGGAAAATAATCCAGCACAAAACTCACCGGCAAGTGTACCGGGTCGCATCAAGTAATAAAACTCACGGGAGTGAGGTCGATCCCACAAGGATTGAGGGATTGAGCAATTTTAGTTTAGTGGTTGATTTAGTCAAGCGAATCAAGTTTTGGTTGAGTGATTTTGTATCCAATAAGTAAATGACAGAAAATGTAAAGGGGGAGGGAAGAATTGCAGAAATTAAAGAGAACTGAAAGTAAAAGAGCTGAATCTTAAAGAACAAGAAATTAAATGACTGAAACTTAAAGTGCAAGAAATGTAAATTGGAGTAACTTAAAGTGCAAGAAATATAAATTGCTTAAATGGAAAAGGGATTTGAGGACTGGGATTTTAGAATTCAAGCAAGGGAAATTAAATTGCAACAATTATCAAAGCAAGAAATGATTTGAGTTCTGTTAGATCTCAAACAGAAAGGGGAATTAAATTGCAACAGGGGTTCACAGAAGAACCAAAAGGAAAATGGGATCTCAGGACTCCAGAGACTAGATAGCAAAGTCTAGATCTCAATTGCCTTTCCAGATCCAAATTCACAAAGCAATTAACAAGAAATTAAAGAGGAAGCAGTAAAGGAAATTGGGATTCAACTCAATTATGCAGTAGAGAAATCAAAGAGATCTTAAATGGAGATTGAGACAGAAATTCCTCAATTCTTCACACCCAAGACTCAAACAAGAAAAGTAAAAAGTGCTCAAGCAAGAACGAGGAAGAAGAGAGAGATCAATTCTCCTTCCTAATTCTCTCAAATCTCAGTTCAAAGCTCTCAGAGAAGATGAAGATTCAAAATGTAAAAATTCAAAAATCAAAAGAAGATCCTAATTACATCAAACTATCTCCTATTTATACACTTTCTATTCTTGGATTTTTGAATTTGGATGGGCTTTTGATTTGGTGAAGAAATGAATTAAATTGGATTTTTAATCCAATTTTCAGCCCATGAGAAAGTAGCTTCCAGGAGGCTGCCCTGCCCTTGTGGAGGGCAGAGCAGGAAATTATGTGATGAAGCCTCATTACGTGCTCGTGCTGCGTGTGATGCTACAGGATGCTGCCCTGCCCTTGTGGAGGGCAGGGAAGAGTTGCCATGGTGTGCCAAGTGCTGCCCGTGCGTGCATGCTGCTGACCGAGTGCTCAAGTCCTGGCCGTGCCAAGATGCTGCGCCATGCACCAAGAAATGCTGCCCTGCCCTTGTGGAGGGCAGGGCAATGTGCCAATGGTGAAGTCCGACGTTCGAAACTCGGTGGAGGCTCATGCTGCTCCTTTTTCCTTGGTTTTCTTGGCACCAAAGTAACGCTTAGTTCCTTGCTTCCTCATGGTGCCGTGTTCGATTCTTGGAGACTGAAAGCAAGCCAATTTTTGCTTGTTTTCCTTGTGTTTGAGCGCTACTCCTTTCCTCCTTGTTCTTGGGTTCGAAACCCATAGGAAACACTAGGAAGCAATTTCCTTTGATTTTTTCTTGCATGGAGCCCGATATTGCTCTTGATGAGGGCAGGGCAGAGTTTTTGCTTCCTTTGGTCCTTAGCATCAAATTGTGCTCCGCCCTTATTGTGGGCAGGGCAGTGATGCTTTTCAAGGCTTGGTTCTATATGCTGTTTGATGTGCGGAAAATGATCCGACACAAAACTCACCGGCAAGTGTACCGGGTCGCATCAAGTTTTTGGCGCCGTTGCCGGGGATTGAATTAGATTGACAATGATTAAGTAAGGTGGTGGTGTAGATTAAGCATTTTTTTTAACTAAGCACATTAACTGTTTGACACATTGTGTCACCTAACCCTCTAACCACATTCTAGCATTAGAATGTCCATGTTTCATTTGGTTTGTTTGTGATTCTTGCAAGTCATGAATGCTGAGGTGCGTGAAGAGGGAGTGAGCAACAATACCCAGCCTGCAAGAAGGGTGTTGGCCTCTTACACTATCCCCAATGCAAGAAACTGCGGGAGTAGCATACTCACTCCCAACGTTAATGCAAATAATTTTGAGTTAAAGCCTCAACTTATCACTCTGGTGCAGAACAATTGCTCCTATGGAGGAAGTCCACTTGAAGATCCAAACCAACACTTATCCATCTTCCTCAGGATTTGTGAAACTCTCAAAACAAGTGGTGTGCATCCAGACATCTACAAGCTACTGCTATTTCCATTCTCTCTGAAGAATAAGGCCACTCAATGGCTAGAGACATTTCCCAAAGAAAGCATCAATAATTGGGAAGACTTAGTGAGCAAATTCCTAGCCAAGTTCTATCCTCCCCAATGGATTATCAAGCTGAAAACAGAGGTGCAAACATTCATTCAAATGGATGGAGAGTCGCTGTATGATGCTTGGAAGAGATACAAGGCCTTAATCAGAAAATGTCCCCCAGAAATGTTTAGTGAGTGGGATAGACTCCAAAACTTCTATGAAGGGTTGACTCAGAAAGCTCAAGAAGCATTAGATCATTCAGCAGGAGGCTCATTGCAGCTAATGAAGACAGCAGAGGAAGCCCAAAACCTCATAGAGATGGTGGCAAACAATCAATATTTCTTTGCTCATCAAAGACAACGCCAACCAGCCCAGAGAAGGGATGTGCTGGAGCTTGAAAGTGTTGACGTTCTCTTGGCACAAAACAAACAGATGCATCAACAACTTCAGCAACAAATAGAAATAATGGCCAAGAAAATTGATGGACTGCAAGGTGTTGCAGTAAACACACAACGCCAATCTCAAACCCCACATGGGTGGAATCAATCTGAAGAAAGTTTTGGGACATTCAATTTTGAGCAACAAAGCCCTGAGCAGGTGCAATGCATGAACAACACTTCAAGTTCATTTCAACACAATTTTCATGGTGATGCACACAAGACACCCTAGAAGATTCATTCTAATTCAAGGTGGGGTGAGCATCAGAATCAAGGACAAAGGGACTTCAACTCTGGCAGCCTCAGCAACACAAGCAACCATAACCATTCATCCAATAATACTAACCAATTCAAAAATTCACAAAACACATATCACCAACCCCATAATAACTTACAAAACCACCAGAATAACTTTTCCACATCCATATCCCACCCACAAAGTACCCCCACAATTAATTCAAACAACTTCCAACAACAACTATCTCATTTCACACAACCACAACCAAATCCAGACTCTCAAAGAATCTCAAGTCTAGAGAAAATGATGGAGAAACTCATGAAAAATCAAGAGATGGCAAGACAAGATCAGGAAGCTGCAAGGAAAGATCAGACCCTGGCATTCAAAAACCAAGAAACCTCAATCAGAAACCTTGAGAGACACATGGGGCAAATGGCTAAGCAAATTTCAGAAATGGATGAGAAGAGAGCAAATGCCTTCCCCAATGTCACTGAAGAACACCCAAGGGACAAAGGAAAAGCCACAAAATGGGAGGAGTGCAAAGTAATCACAGTGGGAAGTGAGAAGACTATGAAGAAGGAAGCCATCAATCAGGACAAACACAACAGAGAAGTTCCACAAGAAGAGACAGAAGGGAAAAGTAAAGAGGATCAAGAAACCAAAAATGTACAAATTTCAAAGGGATACAAGAACACCCTTGAATCACAACTACAAGAGAAGAGGGAAGGAGTGAATCCTTATGTCCCCAAACTTCCATACCCTCAGAGGTTTAAAAAA
The DNA here is from genome assembly GCF_014773155.1 of Arachis stenosperma. Classification (NCBI taxonomy): domain Eukaryota; kingdom Viridiplantae; phylum Streptophyta; class Magnoliopsida; order Fabales; family Fabaceae; genus Arachis; species Arachis stenosperma. The sequence continues at coordinate 59,099,527 of NC_080385.1, read as the reverse complement.
GAAAATGAGGATAAGCAATACTCAAAATTTCTAGACAAATTCAAGACACTCAGCATCAATATTCCTTTCTTGGAAGCACTTGAACAGATGCCACTATATGCCAAATTCATGAAGGAAGTACTGACAAAGAAAAGATCCCTGAAGGAAAGACAGATTGTTGAGATGACAAAGGAATGTAGTGCTATCCTCCAAAGAGAGTTGCCAGAGAAGAAAGATGATCCTGGGAGTTTTTACATACCTTGCACCATAGGAAACATAACAACTGAGAAGTCATTCTGTGACCTCGGTGCAAGCATAAACTTGATGCCTTTGTCTCTAATGAGGAAACTTAAAATTTCTGAGCTGAAGTCCACACGAATAGTTCTCCAAATGGCTGACAAATCCACTAAGCAAGCACTGGGAGTTGTGGAGAATGTGTTGGTAAAAGTGGGAAAATTCTTTCTTGCAAAAACTTGATGTGCGGAAAACGATCCGACACAAAACTCACCGGCAAGTGTACCGGGTCGCATCAAGTAATAATAACTCACATGAGTGAGGTCGATCCCACAGGGATTGAAGTCCCACGTTCGAAACTCGGTGGAGGCACATGCTGCTCCTTTTTCCTTGGTTTTCTTGGCACCAAAGTAACGCTTAGTTCCTTGCTTCCTCATGGTGCCGTGTTCGATTCTTGGAGATTGAAAGCAAGCCAATTTTTGCTTGTTTTCCTTGTGTTTGAGCGCTACTCCTTTCCTCCTTGTTCTTGGGTTCGAAACCCATAGGAAACACTATGAAGCAATTTTCTTTAATTTTTTCTTGCATGGAGCCCGATATTGCTCTTGAGGAGGGCAGGGCAGAGTTTTTGCTTCCTTTGGTCCTTAGCATCAAATTGTGCTCTGCCCTTGTTGTGGGCAGGGCAGTGATGCTTTTCAAGGCTTGGTTCTATATGCTGCTCTTCTGGAGGGCAGTGTGCTCTTGTGGAGGGCAGTGTTTGCTTCCTCCTTCTATGTTGCACCACACTTCTCATCTCTTGGTCACACTTCTTAAGCCACGTTTTTCTTGTTTTCTTCCTTTCTTCACCTACAAGAAACCAAAACAACCAATCAAAGTATCTCTAAACTCATAAGGTTTATAATTCATTAAAATTCAATTAATTTTAGCTCAAACCTCATGATTTAGCATCAATTTAATGGTGGTTGTTTGATTTAAAGAAGTTATGCATTTTCATTCCAAATTACTTACTTAGGATGCAAGAAAGTGCATAAAGACTAGTAAAACAAGTGAAATTAGCTTGAAAAATGGGTATATGATGACCTGTCATCACCCTGCATCATAGGGGATATCATTATTGAAAAGGCTTTATGTGACTTGGGGGCTAGCATCAATCTCATGTCCTTGAACATGATGAGAAGGATGAGAATTGAGGAAGCCAAACCAATAAGAATGGCACTCCAACTAGCTGACAGGACATTCAAGTTTCCACATGGAGTGGTGGATGATTTATTGGTGAAAGTGGGAGAATTCATCTTCCCAGCTGACTTTGTTGTGCTGGATATGGAAGAAGAGACAAACGCTTCAATTATCCTAGGAAGGCCATTCCTAGCTACTGCTGGAGCCATAATTGATGCGCAAAAAGGAGAACTAGTCTTGAGACTACATGAGGAAAAGATGGTTTTCAACATCTTCAAGGCAATGATTTATCCCAAGGAAGCAATAGGATAATGCATGATGGTGGACACCATAGAACAAATAGTCCAAGGAGTCTTGGAAGAAGAGCAATATGAAAGAAGTATGGAATTAGGGCAACAAGCAACACGTGAAGAACCACCACAAGGAACCATGGAAAGTTCAATTATGACAACCCACATAGACAACAATGGAGAAGAGGCACCAAAACTAGAGCTAAAAACCCTACCTCCAAGCTTGAAATATGCCTATCTAGGTGACAACAGCACCTACCCAGTGATCATCAACTCAAGCTTGAGTAAGGAGCAAGAAGAAGAGCTCATCCAAGTGTTGAAATAACACAAGGATGCTATAGGATGAACACTCACAGACTTAAAAGGGATCAGCCCTTCAATGTGTATGCATAAGATCCTTCTTGAGGAGGGTGCTAAGTCCTCAAGGCAACAACAAAGAAGGTTGAATGCAACCATGAATGAGGTAGTCCAAAAGGAAGTGTTGAAGTTATAGCAAGCTGGGTTGATCTACCCCATCTCAGACAGCCCTTGGGTGAGCCCGATACAAGTAGTTCCAAAGAAAGGAGGAGTCACTGTTGTACCAAATGAGAAGAATGAGCTGATACCAACAAGAACAGTGACTGGTTGGCGCATATGCATCGACTACAGGAAGCTCAATGAAGCCACCAAGAAGGACCACTTCCCCCTACTATTCATGGGCCAAATGCTTAAGAGGCTGGCTAGACATGAATACTACTGCTTTCTTGACGGTTATTCAGGTTACAACCAAATAGTTGTGGACCCAAAGGACTAGGAGAAAACTTCATTTACTTGTCCATATGGTGTCTTTGCTTACAAGAGGATGCCCTTTGGACTGTGCAATGCACTTGTAACATTTCAAAGGTGCATGCTCTCCATATTTTCATACATGAGAAAGGTTTATTGAGGTGTTTATGGATGACTTCTCTGTATTTGGTAACACATATTCTAATTTCTTACATCACTTAGCCCTGGTGCGAAAGAGATGCCAAGAGACCAACCTTGTTTTAAACTGGGAAAAATACCATTTTATGGTTACAGAAGGAGTGGTCCTTGGTCATAAAATCTCAAAGAAGGGCATAGAAGTGGACAAAGCAAAAGTGGTGGTGATTGAAAAGTTACCCCCTCCTTACAATGTCAAAGCAATTAGAAGCTTTTTGGGACATGCTGGTTTCTATATGAGATTTATTAGAGACTTCTCTAAGGTTGCCAAGACATTGAGCAACTTACTTTTCTCTAATGTGCCTTTTGTTTTTGATAATGAATGCATGTTAGCCTTTGAGGAGCTTAAGAACAACCTTTCCTCTGCACCTATCATAGCACCACCATGTTGGGATCTACCCTTTGAGTTGATGTGTGATGCATCAGATTTTGCTGTGCGTGCTATTTTAGGACAAAGGAAGGATAAATTGGTGCATGTTATTTATTATGTCAGCAAGGTCCTTAATGAGAATCAAAGGAACTACACCACTACGGAGAAGGAATTACTTGCCATTGTCTTTGCTTTTGATAAATTTAGATCATATCTCATTGGTTCTAAAGTAATTGTATTCACTGATCATGCATCACTCAAATACTTGCTTACCAAACAAGAGTTCAAGCCAAGGATAATAAGATGAATCCTGCTACTCCAAGAGTTTGACATCGAAATTAAGGATAGGAATGGAGCAGAGAACAAAGTTGCTAACCACCTCTCAAGGATCCTACAAGAAGAAGAAGGAGCACACCATCTTACAGTGAATGAAAGCTTCCCGGATGAGCAATTGATGATGATGCAAGAGACCCCTTAGTTTGCTGACATAGCCAATTTCAAGGCCATTGGGGAACTACCAACCAACATCAATAAACACATGAGGAGAAAGCTCATCAAAGATGCCAAATACTATATCTGGGATGAGCCATATTTGTTCAAAAAGTGTGCTGATAGGATCTTGAGGAGGTGTATATCCCATGGAGAAGGACAAGAGGTGCTTTGGCAATGTCATGGATCTGCATATGGAGGCCATTTTAGTTGAGAAAGAACATCAGCCAAGGTGCTCCAATGTGGATTCTACTGGCCAAGCATTTTCAAGGATGCAAAGGACTTGGTGTCAAGGTGTGATGAATGCCAAAGGGCTGGCAATCTACCCAGGAGTAATGAGATGCCAAAGAGATTTATAATGGAGCTAGAACTATTCGATGTATAGGGGATTGACTTCATGGGGCCTTTCCTATCCTCCTACTCAAATAGTTATATACTTGTGGCTGTAGATTATGTGTCAAAGTGGGTAGAGGCTATTGCCACCGCCACAAATGACAACAAGGTCGTAATGAGCTTCTTAAGAAAGAACATTTTCACCAGGTTTGGAGTTCCCAGAGCACTCATTAGTGATGGAGGGACACAATTCTGCAATAAACAACTGGAAGCACTCCTTCTCATATATGGAGTCAAACACAAGGTGGCAACCCCTTATCATCCACAGACCAATGGGCAAGTAGAGATTTCCAACAGGGAGCTAAAAACAATTCTTGAAAAATCTGTTGGAAACTCAAGGAAGGACTAGTCTAAGAAGCCATACGATGCTTTATGGGCCTACAGGATAGCCTTCAAGACCCCCATTGGGATGTCACCATACCAACTGGTATTTGGCAAGGCTTGCAACTTACCAGTTGAACTAGAGCATAGAGCCTTCTAGGCTCTAAAACTACTGAATTTTGATGAGCAAGCTGCTGGAGAAAAGAGGCTAAGGCAACTCAATGAGCTGGAAGAATTTAGGAACCAAGCATATGAGAATGCAAGGATCTACAAAGAGAACACAAAAAGATGGCATGATCAAAAGATAGCAAGGAGGGAGTTCACTGAAGGACAAAAGGTGTTATTGTACAATTCTAGACTTAGGTTCTTCCCTGGGAAGCTTAAGTCTAGATGGTCTGGACCTTTCACCATCATCAAAGTGTACCCCTATGGTCAAGTGGAGCTCATGGAGGTCAAAACACAGAGAACCTTCACTGTAAATGGCCATAGACTCAAGCATTACCTGGGGGATTCACTGGATGAAAGGAGAGTGAGCTACCACCTCAACTGAAAAAAGAAGAACGTCAAGCTAGTGACGATAAAGAACCACTAGTTGGGAGGCAACCCAACACTTTATATCCTTTTGATTTATTGTTTTATTAGAAGTGGATTGTGAATATTAGCTTAGGAAGTTAATTTCAGTTTTGAAAGTTAAGATAGCTTTGTGAGTTAATTTGTCTCCTATTTTTGGAAGTGCAGCTGGATGAAAGCATTTACTAATGATGATGAGTGATTGGGCTAAGAACTAGCTAAAAAGCTAAGTTTGGTGTGGCCACTCACCAACTTGATCTAGGCTTACAACTATTTGGATAAATTAAATTTTTAAGAAGTAAGCCCAGAGATTAAGTTTGGTGTGGCCACCACCATACGAGAATCAATCAGCAAGCCCAATACCACTCAATTTGGAAGCATTTAATATATTGGTGGAGGCTTGAATGAGAATTTTAATGTGTTCAGGGGAGATTAGAAGCAAGGAATGTGAAAGGATTTGAATTACTTCTTCCCCATGAACACATTAAAAACCTAATGATGAACCCAATTTATTGAGATGCAAATGAATTAAGTTTGGTGTCCCAAGGGACACCCATCAGTTGCAACTCCATTCACTAGCATTGAAAAGGAATGTGGAGGATCATTTTGTCATTACTGATGGGGTTTTTGGTTTCTTTTTTTTCCAGGAGATTGAACGGGTGATGAGCGGATATTTTATACGCTTTTTGGGGGTAATTTCTTGTAGATTTTAGCATGTTTTAATTAGTTTTTAGTTAAATATTATTAGTTTTTAAGCAAAAATCATATTTCTGGACTTTACTATGAGTGTGTGTATTTTTCTGTGATTTCAGGTATTTTCTGACTGAAATTGAGGGAGCTGAGCAAAAATCTGACTTAGGCTGAAAAAGGACTGCTGATGCTGTTGGATCCTGACCTCCCTGCACTCGAAATGGATTTTCTGGAGCTACAGGAGTCCAATTGATGCGCTCTCAACGGCGTTGGAAAGTAGACATCCAGGGCTTTCCAACAATATATAATAGTCCATACTTTGCGCGAAGATTGATGACGTAACTTGGCGTTGAACGCCAAGTACACGCTGCTGTCTGGAGTTAAACGCCAGAAAAACGTCATGATCCGGAGTTGAACGCCCAAAACACGTCATAACCTGGAGTTTAACGCCAAGAAAGGCCTCTACTCGTGGATAGCTTTATTCTCAGCCCCAGCACACACCAAGTGGGCCCCAGAAGTGGATTTCTGCACCAATTATCTTAGTTTACTCATTTTCTGTAAACCTAGGCTACTAGTTTACTATTTAAACAACTTTTATAGACTTATCTTGTACCTCATGACATTTTTAGATCTGAATTACATACTTTGTGACGGCATGAGTCTCTAAACTCCATTGTTGGGGGTGAGGAGCTCTGCAGCGTCTCGATGATTTAATACAATTCCTTTGTTTTCCATTTAAACACGCTTGTTCTTATCTAAGATGTTTATTCGCGCTTAATTGTGAAGAGGGTGATGATCCGTGACACTCATCACCTTCCTCAACCCATGAACATGTGCCTGACAACCACCTCCGTTCTACATCAGATTGAATGAATGTCTCTTAGCTTCCCTAATCAGAATCTTCGTGGTATAAGCTGGATTGATGGCGGCATTCATGAGAATCCGGAAAGTCTAAACCTTGTCTGTGGTATTCCGAGTAGGATTCCGGGATTGAATGACTGTGACGTGCTTCAAACTCCTGAGGGCTGGGCGTTAGTGACAGACGCAAAAGAATCAATGGATTCTATTCCAACCTGATTGAGAACCGACAGATGATTAGCCGTGCTGTGACAGAGCATAGGAACGTTTTCACTGAGAGGATGGGAGGTAGCCACTGACAATGGTGACACCCTACATAGAGCTTGCCATGGAAGGAACTTGCGTGTGAGAAGAGGATTTCAAGGAAGAGTTGAAGTTCAAAGGACAAAGCATCTCCAAAACTCCAACATATTTCCCATTATTGCACAACAAGTAACGCTGTTATTCTCTATTATTTTAACTTACAATTTTAAGTAGTTTGTAGTTTGGCATTTTACAAATAAATCCAAATAACTTCATTAGCCTCCTGACTAAGATTAATAAAATAACATTGATTGCTTCAAGCCAATAATCTCTGTGGGATCGACCCTTACTCACGTAAGGTATTACTTGGACGACCCAGTGCACTTGCTGGTTAGTTGAACGGAGTTGTGGACATACTAAAGATCAAAAGATAGAATTTACAATTTCGTCCACCAATGGGGCCCACTAGATAGATAACAAGGAGGTCAAAGTGTACTTATACTTTGGAACTTAACATATTCAGAAGGCACAGTGTGATAAGGGTTGGCGCCTCTTCCCACGCTAGGCGCCACTCCCCAAGTGGAAAACATTGAATTCCCTTCTTTTTCCACCATTCGAACCACACCCTTCACTCCTATAAAACCCTCACCTTTCCCATTCCCTCCTACTTCAGAACCCATTCCATACACAAAGCAAACTCACACAGACCCTTCTTTTTTCTTTTCTCGTTCTTCTTTCTATCTATCTTTTTACTTGATTAAGACAATCAAGTGCTAAGTTTGGTGTTGGGGCAAAATTTTATTTTGCTTGTGTTTCTTTGCAACACTCCATTAATATCTCAGAACCCTAAAACGCTCTCTCTCTCTCTCCACCCAATCGCACCACCAAGATCCTCAACTTCAAAGAAAAGAAAGACCAAAGAACCAACCTCAGGTTCCTCAAGCTCAAACTTCAATGAGTACAAATTCCTCTCAGCATTCAACCAAAACCAATTCTATGGTTGGGTGAGTAAGAGGGAGATCATCCCAGAGGTCGGCTTCCAACTGGGAAGGAATGAGCACCTTGAAATCAACATTGAGATCAATAACAGGGGCTGGGCACTCTTCTGCAACCCACCAAAGAAAGTGGTGGAAGGAGTGGTAAGGGAGTTTTATGTAAATGCCGTGCTACAGCCAGGGCAAACTTATGGGTATATTAGCTATGTGAGGGGGAAGTCCATTGACTATAGTCCCTCTAACATAGAAAGGGTGCTAATGGTGAAAAGGATAAACTCCACTCGGAGTTATGAGGAGAGGATGAAGCAACCAGACCCAGGATTTGATGAAATCTTAAATGAAATCTGTTCCGAGGGTTACCTGAACGTGTAGCTCGGTCCTTCTTGGTAAGGCCCGAAATAGGGGTCTGTGACCCGAGCTCCTTTGTATTGGACGGCGGGGGGTTGTACCTGCAAAGACACTCCGATGCTTAAGTTAGCAGGGGTCCAAGCAGATATCAAGTAGAATTAGAGTATGAGTTATACCTGGGTGCTCCAGTGTATTTATAGTAGTTGGCTGTGATCTTCCCTGGATAAGATATTCTTATCTTATCTTATCTTCTGGGAGTCTTATCTTTATCTTTGTGGAACCGCCTTTCCCAGGCCCTTTCGGCCTTTAGGTTTTGGGCTTAGTTCCTTCTGATGGGCCTTCTTTGGCCTATTTGTCCGAGGTCCGACCTCGGGCTTGAGCCTTGAGGCGAGGTCGGACTCTCGATCAGCTTGCCGAGTTTGGAGAGCTCGGTCAGGGTATGAACAGTGCCCCTGCCTGAGTTCGTCTTTTGGAGAGGTCGAGCTCGGGCATTTAGTAGCTTTTTGAATTTTGAAAACGGTCGTTTCAGCATTTATTTGCTTGTTACCGTTTCTTCCTCGATTTCCGTGCGGCGTTCTGTGGAGGCTTTATTTATTTGCCCCTTTCTTTGTTGTGTGTTCAGCTTCGAAGCTTTTTCTTTTGCGCCGCTGTTCTTGCTGCCGTCGGAGCGTTCGGAGTTCCTATCTGTGCTGCCGTCTTCGCTTTTGTTGGAGCTCGTCGCCTTTTTTCCTCTCCTTCCAGGTTTGCTTTTTGCCTTTTATTATGCTCCTTTTCTCTTTTTTCTTCTGTGCCTGGGTTGCCCCGGAAAGAGGCGCCGCCATTTGTTTTGCTTGCATGGGGGGGGCTCTTTCTTTTATTTTCGTTTTTCGGGTTGCCGCTTTAAAAAGAACTTCTTTTTCTTGCTTCTGCTGAATTTGCTTTTGTCTGCATGTCATGTGATTTGTTGGCTTGCTGTCTGTATTTTTCTTTGTAGGCCAGATTTTTTTATGTCTCGAAAGGTATTTCAAGCAATGTCGACCAAGATTCCGAGTGGTCTAGGTTGGGTAGATCCTGCCCCTTTAAAGGTTCCGTCTGTTGTGGATTCTGAATATCTGAATAGGTTCCGTAGGGAGTGTAGTATTTGTGAGAATAGGGAGTCTGAGCGTGATTATGAGTTGGTAGCCCCGGAGTCCGAAGAGAGGGTGTGCTTTCCGCCTTTAGAGAGTTCCGAGAAACTATTCTTCTATGCCTACGACTGTTTCTTCTCAAGCTAGGTGTCCGACTTCCCTTTACCGAGTTGGAGTCCGAGGTCCTTTGGTCTTGTAACCTTGCCCCTACACAGCTCCATCCAAACTCTTGGGCGTTTTTAAAGCTTTTCCAACTTTTATGTCAGATTTTGGGTGTCTCTCCTTCTGTTTCTCTTTTTTCGTATCTGTTTGTTCTGACGAAACCAGGGTCGGGTGGGGGAAGGTGTCTTGGGTCTCCTTTAGGGCAAACGCCGGAAAGAAGTTCTGTACCTTGTATGATGAGTCTTTCCACGATTTCAAGAATTACTATTTCAAAGTCCGGGCTGTGGGAGATGTCCGACCTTTCTTTTTAGATGAGAGTGGGGAGCCTTCTTTCCCTCTTAGTTGGCAAGAGAGTGTAGTGTCGGTCAAGTACACTTTGAGAGTCTAGATGAAGTGGAACAGGCTTTTGTTGGTGTGTTGAGCAGTCTATGGGGTCGGGCACCTTACTTGGATACGAAGAAAATGTTGGGAGATCCAAGCCTTCTCCGTTCCGAGTTAGGTAGTTCCCGACCTCCTTTTGAGATTTTATTTTCGTGTTTTGGCTTTCGTTTTGGTTTTCTGTTTCGTGATAGTCTCCTTCTTTTGTTTCTGCAGAGATGTCTTCTCAGGCTGATTCCATGAAGTTTCTTCGTCGGGCGAAGAAGTCTGCGGCCGCTCGGAATGTTGAGGCCGAGGCTTCTGCCCGACCTTCTCCACAGAAGACTACCACAGGTCCCCAGACTCGGTCGAAGACCATTCCAACCCCTCAGTTCCGGGCTGTAGCTCAGGATCCTCCGTCCTCCGGACCCGGTCAGCTTTCTCCGAGCTCGACCTCGGGTCCTCCCCCCAAGAAGCAGAAGACCGCCCAAGAGATTCCCGGCTTTAATGACAAGGATTTTGACGCTCTTAGTTGGGTTGAGCAGCACATTCTCCCCCAAAGCTATATTTCTACTGATGATGCGTCTATGGAGCATCACTTTCAGTACATGGCGCGGAGCTGTGTTCGGATGGCTAGCCTTCATGCCGCTATTGCCCGTGAGTTCAAGAAAGCTCCTCTCGGGGAGACCAGCTCCCGACTTGAGAAGGCCCGTTCCGAGCTTGACAAGATTAGTCAGCTGAAGGATGCCAGGATTGCCGAGCTGGAGGAGTCTTTGGAGGATGAAAAGACTAAGGCTACCGCGGCTGTGGCGGCGGCGAAGGCGTCTGAGGAAACGGCGAGGGTGGCGACGGAGAATTATTCTAAGCTGCATGCTGAGCTTCAGGAGACGAAGGAGAAGCTGCAGTCGGCTCGGGATGATTACTATGAGCTGGAGGATAATGTGGCCAAGGGTATGGATGCTATGTTTGCAAACTTAAGGGATCAGGTCCGGGTTCTTGCTCCCGACCTGAATTTGACCCTATTCAGCACTGATAACATAGTTGTGGAGGGAAAGATTGTTCCAGCTCCTGCCGAGGATGAGGTCCCGGTGTCCGATCCCCAGGCTCCAGTGTCTGATCCCGAGGTGCTGGTTGAGAACCCGCCCTCACCTTTGGCTGTGGATAGGTCGGGTGTGGAGGTTTCAAGTCGGGATGACGGTGCTGTCGATGCAGTCCCAGTTTCTGTTTTTGATGCTGAGACTGGAAAGTATTCCATTGGTCCTCAGTGATCTTTTGTTTTCTGCTCTTTTGCCCGACCTGTGGGCTTATGTTTTTCGCCAACACTTTTGAACATTTATTTTAGCTACTCTGTAGCTTTATTATGCCATGTTTGTGTTTTTGCTTTCTCGTATTCGCTTTCGTGCTTTTTAGTTGTTTTTGGATAACAACTTTTAGCTAGCGATTTTGATGTCTCGTACTCGCTTTTTGCTTTTTAGTTGTTTTTGGATAACAACTTTTAGCTTAGCGGTTTGATGTCTCGTACTCGCTTTTTTGCTTTTTAGTTGTTTTTGGATAACAACTTTTAGCTAGCGGTTTGATGTCTCGTACTCGCTTTTTTGCTTTTTAGTTGTTTTGGATAACAACTTTTAGCTTAGCGGTTTGATGTCTTGTACTCGCTTTTTTTGCTTTTTAGTTGTTTTTGGATAACAACTTTTAGCTAGCGGTTTGATGTCTTGTACTCGCTTTTTTGCTTTTTAGTTGTTTTTGGATAACAACTTTTAGCTAGCGATTTCTGGTACTCGCTTTTTTGCTTTTTAGTTGTTCTTCGGGTAACAACTTTTAGCTAGCGATTTTGCTTCTCGTTCCCGCTTTTTTGCTTTTTAGTTGTTTTTGGTCAACAACTTTTAGCTAGCGTTTTCTCGAGGTCTTAGTTCTGTGCCGTTTTAGGGCTTTCTTTCTTGGGTCCGAGTTTGTTCTCGGACCTCGGGATCCTTTAGTACCTCCTTTAATTAGGTCCGACTTCGTGGTTTGGTCGGCCTTTTTAAGTTATTTTTGTAACGTCTTTTTTCGGCTTTTCCAGCCGTTTTAGAGTTACTTTTATAACTTCTCACATTAATTTGAACCTCGTCGCTTCATCTTTGCCGGCCTTGTATGGCCTTTGGCAAATGATTTTTTGCGTTTTGTCGAGCATAAATTAATGCGCCTTGGCGGGGTACTTTTTAGGATATGCTTCATAACGAGAAAGAGAAAATAAAGAAATTTGGTTAGTATTAAAGGAAAATATGTACAAAGTTTTTACCCTTTTTTACTAGGTCGGGTGTCCTACTTAACCGGGTGGCTCATTAAAAAACCCTCGTGGGGAAAAAGAGTACACCTCGGGTTAAGTTTACTCTAGCTGTAGTACCGTCTTAGGTTACAGGCGTGCCAGGCTCTGGGCAGCTCCTTGCCTTCTAGGTCGGAGATCTTGTAGTAGCCTGTCCCTAAGACTTCTGTTACCTTGTATGGCCCCTTCCAATTCGCAGCTAGCTTTCCTTCTCCCGATTTTTGTGTTCCGATGTCGTTTCGGATTAGAATCAGGTCGTGAGTGGAGAAGCTTCGTTTTATCACCTTTTGGTTGTATCTGAGGGCCGTTCGTCGTTTTAAGGCTTCTTCTTTGATCCGGGCTCTTTCTCGGACCTCGGGTAGGAGGTCGAGCTCTTCCTTTTGTGCCCGAGGATTGTTTTCTTCGTTGTAGAAGATGGTTCTGGGTGATCCCTCATCTATTTCGACGGGAATCATTGCCTCCATTCCGTAGGCTAGTCGGAATGGGGATTCTCCCGTTGTAGAGTGCGGGGTTGTCCGATATGCCCATAATACCTGGGGGAGTTCGTCGGCCCATGCCCCTTTGGCTTCTTGGAGTCTTCGTTTCAATCCAGCCAAGATGACTTTATTTGCAGCCTCTGCTTGTCCATTGGCTTGTGGTGCTCGACCGATGTGAACTGCTGTTTGATTTTCAGCTCGGACACCAAGTTCTGAAAACTTGTGTCTGTGAACTGTGTTCCATTGTCTGTTGTGATGGAATAGGGGACTCCGAACCTCGTGACAATGTTTTTGTATAGGAATTTACGGCTTTTCTGAGCCGTAATGGTGGCTAAGGGTTCGGCTTCGATCCACTTTGTAAAGTAGTCGACCCCTACTATGAGGTATTTGACCTGCCCCGGGCCTTGTGGAAACGGGCCGAGTAGGTCGAGTCCCCATTTCGCGAAGGGCCATGGTGCTGTGATGCTTATGAGGTCTTCGGGCGGTGCTTTGTGAAAATTGGCGTGTTTTTGGCAGGGGGGACATATTTTCACAAAGTCCGCCGCGTCTCTTTGTATGGTTGGCCAGTAGAACCCGGCTCTGACTATTTCTTGGATAGGGCCCGAGCTCCGAGGTGGTTCCCACACATTCCTTTGTGGACTTCTTCGAGGACGCTTTTTGTTTCTGAGGTCGGGACGCACCTTAGGAGGGGATTTGCGAATCCTCTTCTGTATAACACGTCGTGGATTAGCGTGTAATTCTGGGCGTCCTTTGTAAGCCTTTAGCTTCTCTTTTTTCAGCGGGGAGAGTTCCCGACTTTAGGTAGTTGAGTATGGGGGTCATCCATCCTTGTTGTTGGTCGGATATGTTCAGTATTTCTTCCTCTCTTAGTACGGACGGAGATTGTAGAGTTTCTTGGAGGAGACTTCTATTGTTTCCTCCGGGCTTGGTGCTAGCAAGTTTTGAGAGGGCGTCGGCTCGGGCATTTTGCTCCCGGGGTATGTGCTGGATTCGTATTTCCGGGAAGTGCTGCAATTGTGCCTGTGTTTGGTCCAGGTATTTTTTCATAGTAGGATCTTTGGCCTGGTAACTTCCATTTACTTGTGATGTGACGACCTGGGAGTCGCTGAAAATTGTGATCCTCTCTGCTCCGACCTCTTTGGCTAGCTTTAGTCCTGCTAGTAGGGCCTCGTACTCGGCTTGGTTATTTGAGGCCTGGAACTCGAATTTAGGGATAGCTCTATCCGTGTTCCTTGATCGCTTTCGAGTATGACACCGGCTCTGCTCCCTGCCTTATTTGAGGACCCGTCGACATATAAATTCCATGAGAGTGGGGTCCCTGGGGTCTCGGTGTATTCTGCTACGAAGTCGGCTAGATACTGGGACTTTATGGCAGTTCGGGCTTCGTAGTGGAGGTCGAACTCAGACAGCTCCACCGCCCATTGTAGGATTCGTCCTGCCATGTCTGTCTTTTGTAGGATGTGTCTCATCGGTTGGTTTGTCCGGACTTTGATGGTGCGGGCTTGAAAGTAGGGACGGAGCCTTCGAGCTGTGAAGACTAGCGCGTAGGCGAATTTCTCTATTTTCTGATAGTTTAATTCAGCTCCTTGCAGCGCCTTGCTTACGAAATATACGGGGTGTTGCCCCTGGTCGTTTTCTTGTATTAGTGCCGAAGCGACTGCCCGATGTCCGACCGAGAGGTATAGTACGAGTTCTTCTCCTTTTAGAGGTCGGGTTAGGATTGGTGGCTGCCCGAGGAATTCTTTGAATTCTTGGAAGGCCTTTTCGCACTCCGGGGTCCACGAGAAGGGTTTCCCTTTCTTTAGGAGTGAGTAGAGAGGTAGTGACCTTATTGCTGATCCTGCCAAGAATCTTGATAGGGCGGCTAATCTTCCATTCAGTTGTTGTACCTCTTTGACACACGTCGGGCTCTTCATATTGAGTATCGCTTGGCATTTGTCCGGGTTTGCTTCGATGCCTCTTTGAGTCAGCATGAAGCCTAAGAACTTTCCGGCTTCTGCGGCGAAGGTGCACTTTGTCGGATTAAGCCTCATATTGTGTTTTCTGAGGGTACCGAAGATACTACTGAGGTCGGCCACCAAGTTTTTGTCTTCTTGTGTCTTTACTAGCATGTCGTCGACGTATACCTCTAGCTGTAGCCCGATGTGTTCTGAGAACACTTTGTTCATTAGTCTCTGGTATGTTGCCCCTGCGTTCTTCAGCCCGAAGGGCATTACTATGTAGCAGTAGTTTGCCTTTGGGGTTATGAACGAGGTCTTTTCTTGGTCGGGTCCATACATCGGGATTTGATTATATCCTGAGTACGCATCCATGAAGGAGAGGTATCTGTAGCCCGAAGCTGCGTCGACTAAAGCGTCGATGTTTGGTAGTGGATATGGGTCTTTAGGACAAGCTTTGTTGAGGTCTGTGTAGTCGACGCACATCCTCCACTTTCCATTGGGCTTTTTTACCAGAACTACGTTTGCGAGCCATAGGGGGTACTTTACCTCCCTAATAAACCCTGCATCTAGTAGTGCTTGTACCTGTTCCTCTATTGCCTGCATGCGTTCGGGCCCGAGTTTCCTTCGCCTTTGTTGGACAGGTCGGGATCCCTGATACACTGATAGTTTGTGGCACATTAGGTCGGGGCTTATGCCTCGGAGGCTTTCCAGGCGAAGAGATCGGAATTCTCCCTTAAGAGGTTTGTGAGCTCCTTTTTTAGGCCTGCCTCGAGGTTTGCCCCTATGTTTGTTACTTTCTCGGGTGTGTTCCCGATTTGGACCTTCTCGGTTTCCCCTTCTGGCTGTGGCCGAAGATCTTCTCGGGTTTGGACTCGCCCGAGTTCTATGGTGTTGACCTCTTTCCCTTTTAGGCTCAGACTTTCGTTGTAGCATCGCCGTGCTTGCTTTTGGTCGCCTTTTAGGGTAGCGATTCCCTTTGCGGTAGGAAACTTCATGCAGAGGTGTGGGGTCGAGACTATAGCCGCTAGTCTGTTGAGGGTTGGTCGTCCGATGAGGGCATTGTATGCTGAAGTGACGTCGACCACAATGTAGTCGATGTTTAATGTTTTGGTTTGCTCGCCTTTTCCAAAGGTGGTGTGTAACGAGATGTATCCCAGGGGTCGAATTGGGTATCTCCTAGTCCAAATAGGTCGGTGGGATAGGCTTTTAGCTCTTTTTCTTCGAGTCCGAGCTTGTCGAAGGCCTCTTTGAACAGGATATCTGCCGAGCTTCCTTGGTCGATCAGGGTTCGATGTAAGTTGGCGTTGGCTAGGATGATGGTGATCACCATAGGGTCGTCGTGTCCGGGTATTACACCAAGAGCATCTTCTTGGGTAAACGAGATAGTAGGTAACTCGGGCAAGGGGTTGTCTTCTCGGGCATGGTAGACTTCTTTGAGGTGTCTCTTTCGTGAGGATCTGGATGTCCCTCCACCTGCAAAACCTCCGTTATCATGTGTATGTGCCTTTCAGGGGTTCGTGGGTTGGTTCGGTCCGATCTTCGTTGTCTCTCCGCCTTCTCTTTCTGGTTTCTTCATCTTTCTCAGCTATGTATCTGTCGAGTTTTCCTTCTCTAGCTAGCTTTTCTATAACATTCTTCAGGTCGTGGCAGTCGTTAGTAGAATGACCGTAGAGTCTATGATATTCACAGTATTCGGACCGATCCCTTCCCGCTCTTTTGTGCTTCAGAGGTTTGGGTGGTGGGATCTTTCGGTGTGGCACACTTCTCTGTAGACGTCTACCAGAGAGACTCGGAGGGGGGTGTAGCTGTGGTATTTCCTTGGCTTGTCCGAGCTGGACTCTTCCTTCTTTTTCTGATCCCGATCTCGATCTCGGGGCGGGTAGGTTGACTCCTTCCTGGAAGGTTCTCTCAGTCGTGAGGTTTCTTCCATGTTGATATATTTTTCTGCTCGCTCCTGCACTTCGTACAAGGAGGTCGGGTATCTTTTGGATAGGGATTGGCTAAACGGTCCTTCTCTTAGGCCGTTTGCTAGTCCCATGATGGCTGCTTCCGTGGACAAGTGTTGTATGTCCAGGCAGGCTTTGTTGAATCGCTCCATGTACTCTCTGAGAGTTTCTTGGTTGCTTTGTTTGATCCCGAGTAGGCTGGGGCGTGTTTTGCCTTGTCCTTTTGAATGGAGAACCTTGTTAGGAATTTTTTGGTCAGGTCTTCAAAGCTGGAGATTGATCCTGGCGGTAAGCTGTCGAACCACTTCATGGCTGACTTGGTGAGAGTGGTGGGGAAGGCTTTGCACCGAATTGCGTCGGATGCGTCGACTAAGTACATTCTGCTCCTGAAGTTGCTGAGGTGGTGACTTGGATCGGTGGTGCCGTCATAGAGGTCCATATCTGGTGGCTTGAAGTTTCGCGGTACCTTCTCCTTCATGATCTCTTGTGTGAAGGGATCATGATTACTTTCGGGAGTGGTGCCGCGTGTTGTCCGATCTTTCAGATTGGCTTCTATCTTTCGTAGTTTTTCTTCTAATTCTCTGCGTTTGTGAGCCTCCCTTCTTAGATCCTGTTCAGTCTCTTTCTGCTTTTTCATGTCCTCTTCGAGTTGTCTCAGCCGGCTTTGTTGTGCCCGGACTGTCTCCAGAATCTCTGAACTCTTTTCCCTTCCAGGATTTTGTGGATCCTTGTTAGGGAGTGTACCTTTTGGATGATTCTGTTGTTTCCCCCTGGAGTGTGTGGTGATAGAGGGCGGTCTGGTCGTTCTCCGGTGTCAACTTCCTCTTCTTGTTCTGATGTAGGATGGTCATTGTTGGGAGAGTCGTCCGCCATGGTAAAGGGATGACTTCCAGGTTCCCCGGCAACGGCGCCAATGTTCCGAGGGTTACCTGAACGTGTAGCTCGGTCCTTCTTGGTAAGGCCCGAAATAGGGGTCTGTGACCCGAGCTCCTTTGTATTGGACGGCGGGGGGTTGTACCTGCAAAGACACTCCGATGCTTAAGTTAGCAGGGGTCCAAGCAGATATCAAGTAGAATTAGAGTATGAGTTATACCTGGGTGCTCCAGTGTATTTATAGTAGTTGGCTGTGATCTTCCCTGGATAAGATATTCTTATCTTATCTTATCTTCTGGGAGTCTTATCTTTATCTTTGTGGAACCGCCTTTCCCAGGCCCTTTCGGCCTTTAGGTTTTGGGCTTAGTTCCTTCTGATGGGCCTTCTTTGGCCTATTTGTCCGAGGTCCGACCTCGGGCTTGAGCCTTGAGGCGAGGTCGGACTCTCGATCAGCTTGCCGAGTTTGGAGAGCTCGGTCAGGGTATGAACAAAATCTATGTACTAAATGTGCAGTGGATCAATGACAAAGATGGAAAACCCAACCAGCTGAGGAGAAGGGACTTGAGCCCCCAAGCTAGGGGGTGGGTAGACTTTGTGAGAAGATCTTTGATCCCTACATCAACACATCTGAGGTGATGAAGGAAAGGGTTATACTTATATACAGTATAATTAAGGGAGAGGACGTGAATGTTGGGGAGTTGATTGCCAACAACATCAACAAGATACTGAAGAGCACTAACGAGAGCACAAGATTGGCATTCCCGAGCATCATACAAGAGCTATGTGATGACGCTGGAGTTGAAAAGGTGATTGATGAGGTGTTGGTGAAGCAAGATAAACCTATAAGTGCCAAGAAGATGGCCAAGGTGTTGGCTGTCAATCCACTTCAAAGGGCTAGAGAGCATAAAGCTCATGCTCATGTGCCATAACCACACAACCAGAGGAAGAGGAGGCAGAGGAGCAACCACAATTTCTGGCACTTTAACCACCACCATACCATTAATACCAATAATTTTCTGAAGGAATAAACTGGGAGCAGCTGCAAGGAGACATGCACCAAATGAAGGGAGATCTGCATCAACTAAGGGAAGATGTCAACCAATTCCAAAGTAGCCAAAGAGAGCAATAGAACCAAGTGAATGAGAACGTGCAAAACCTCTAAGGAAGCTTTGAACAACTGAAGGAGCAGCAAGGAAGGATCAACTGGGGAGAATTGCAAGGCAGCTTAGGGATGATGCTGGAACATTAATTACATCAAATGAACAGCCTTGCTGAATTCAAACACCTCTGTGAAGCTAGAACTATAGCAAGAAAGGATTATGACTGCTATGCACAAACTAAGTTGAGTTACTTGTACAATGCAGTAGCCAACTTGAATCCCAATTACCCCACCTATTGATCGGGGTAAAATTTGTCTCTCAACAAATTCCCATTCGGCAAGTGTACCGAATTTGTCGTCAAGTAAAAACTCACAATAGAGTGAGGTCGAATCCCACAGGGATTGATTGATCAAGCAACTTTAATTAGAGGAATAATCTAGTTGAACGAATCCATGAATAGAGTTGATAATTGCAGAAATTAAAATGGCAGGAAAGTAAATGACTGAAAGTAAATAGCAGAATTGTAAATGGGAATGGGGGAATTGCTCATAAAAGTAAATTGCAGAAAATAAAGAGAATGGGTAAGATCAGAAATGGGGAGTTCATTGGCCTTAGGAGATGTTGCATTCTCCGGATCAATTTCATTTTCATCTCTTCCTCAATCAATGCACTCATTGATCTCCTTGGCAATTTTAAGTGATTGAATCACAATTTCTTGCAATTCAATCTCTCAAATCTTGATCAATAGCCAATTCCTTGGTCAATTGCTCATGAGAAGAGATGAAGTGTGGTCACTGATTATACCACATGCACTTCCCAAATCAAATGCTTAGAGGGTTATAGCCACATACCCATCCACACTCAATTTGGTCCAGCATGAGAAAGCATTCCTAGCTAATCTCTTCATTCCTCTTTCAAAGATCCGAAGAGATCCATGTTTGAATAGCTTCTTTTCCAAGATAACTATCCAATTGGATGAGGATCGAAAGCTTTCAAGTAAAATCAAAAGGAAAGATAGAAGAAGAATAAGAAAATTAGTATTGATCCATCAAATTACAACAGAGCTCCCTAACCCAATGAAAGGGTTTTAGTTGTTCATAGCTCTAGAAATCAAAATCAAAGATGGAGAATACATGATAAAGCTAGAAGTACAAAGAAAGTAAATACAAAGAGTAGTTCTCTGTCCTAGCTCCTTCCAAAAAGCTCCTCTCTCTTTCAAAACTACTCCTATATATACTACTCTTCTCAGCTTCTAGTTAGCTCTTCAAGTCTTGGGCCTCTGGATCTCTGAGTTTGAAGCAGTTCCTTTCTTCAATTGGGCTTGGCTCACTTGCAGAGAGATAGTGTGAAGTAGGCATAGACTTTAGCTCAAGACGTTAGGGGTTTTTATTATTTAGTGAAAATACAAGTTCGAGAACGTTAGTGACACTTAACATTGTCGCTAACGTTGCCATGCACCCCTTTGCCTCACGTTAAAGCCACGTTGCCTTGTTAGCCTTCGAGAACATTAGTGACACTCAACATTGTCACTAACGTTCAAGTGTGCCCCTTCTTGCTTCACGTTAAAGCTCACGTTAACTAGGTTAACGTGGCTTCTAACGTGGCTTTTGCCAACCTTCGAGAACGTTAGTGACACTCAACATTGTCACTAACGTTCAAGTGTGTCCCTAGGTCTCACGTTAGAGTCCACGTTAACTAGGTTAACGTGGCTTCTAACGTGGCCATTCTTAGCCATCGCAACGTTAGTGACAATGTTGAGTGTCACTAACGTTGGCTCATTCTTCATTCCTCATCGTTAGCTTCCACGTTAACCAAGTTAACGTGGAAGTTAACGTGGCTCTTGTGGGTTGTGTGGTTGCTCCAACGTTAGTGACAATGTTGAGTATCACTAACGTTGTCGACAACTCTCCATCTCTTACGTTAGCTCCCACGTTAACCAAGTTAACATGGGAGTTAACGTGGCTCTTTGCACCTTAGGCCAACGTTAGTGACAATGTTGAGTGTCACTAACGTTGGCTTCTCTTCCCCCTTTAACGTTAGAGGCCACGTTAACCTGTTAACGTGGCTTCTAACGTGGCCATTTGTGAGCAATTGCCAACGTTAGTGACAATGTTGAGTGTCACTTACGTTGGCTCAACTTCTCTTCTCCACGTTAGAGTTCACGTTAACTTAGTTAACGTGACTCTTTAACGTGGGCATTGATGGCTTTTGAGAGTGTTTTTTTGGCAATTACTTTTCTCCTTCACTTTGCAAGTTACCTCCCATTCCTTGCTTCCTTTGGTCCTGAAATCAAGTAATAGAGTACATCAAAGTTCTAGTCCAAGTCATGGGTAATGCAATATACAATTTTGTCATTAAAATCATGAAAAATCCTCATGAAACAATGTAAAATGCACAATGTATGCTTGAATCAAGGTCTGAGTGAATATCTGCCCAAAACTAACTTATTTCCTAAGAAAATGCATGAAATTACCAAAAAACAGTAAAGAAAAGGTCAGTGAAACTGGCCAAAATGCCCCGGTATCACCTATATGCAGAAATTTGAGGAACTCAGTGGACGGCTGGAGGAAATTGCATATCAGCACAAAGAAAATGTGAAGTCCTACATGAGAAGGCTGGGTTTCTGGAAGCCCAAGGACAAGAAAGCACAAGAAGGATCCTCCAAAAAAGATGGAGATGACTCCTCCCCCTCCAAGAAGAAGGACAAAGGCAAGGGGCCAATGAACTAAGGAAGCTACATAAGGTTGTTGAGTTCCATAGTTGACATTTCCCAAATTTCTGAATTCTGTTTAAGTTTTTATCTATTTACTTTATGTTTGAGAATAATTGATAATGTTAGGATAGTTTATGTTTTATTTTGCTTGAAGTCTTTTGTGAGTCCTTTGATATGCAAGAAAGAAAATGCAATGATAACTGTAGTCTTTATTTACATCAATAAAGTAGAGTTTGTCTCCGTAAGAGTTGTTGTGAGTGTGTAAGAAAAAGAGTAAATGAGACTAAGACCAAGAAAGCTTATTCAAAAGAACTAAGGAACAAATGACTAAGTGAAGAACCTTGAATGAAGTAAAAAGAAAATGAGTCATGAAAGGTAACTAGTCCTAGAAGGCATGACAAGTAGAAGTTGAGGGGTGTTCCTTGAATATCTATAGAACCAAGAAGAAGTAAGCAACAAAAACCCAAGGCTCTGAGCATCAACTACTAGGGAGGGAAGAGAAACATTGAAAACTCAACAAAAAAAAGGGAGTTAGAAACCCTAGTAGATGCTTGTGGTGAAGATGTGTCAGGAAGCGGTCTGAGCAAGTAAATTCTCAGGGGTGTTTCAACACCTAGCACCCTAAAGCAAACTGGCTTGGGAGTGTTAATTGAAAGCCTAACTAAAGGGTTGTCTTGAGACAAAACACTTAGAGTTGTGGTCAATAAATAGAAAAGAAGCACAAAAGGAGAAAATGAGCTAACTCTTACTACTTCAAGGTGACAATCAATGAAAAGGACCGCTAAGATACATACTTGGAAAAACCCTTAAGGATCTAGGATCTCTTTGTGATATTCAAAGCATTCATGCATGTGTTGAGCACTTAGTCCAATTCTTGGTTATATTGCATCCATTTAAGGTAAAGTCTCAATTCACCAATAAGACCACTCACATTGATTTGCTTGGGACAAGCAAAGCTTAAGTTTGGTGTTGTGATGACTTACATCATCTACCCTTTTTCTTGCATAAAAAGAACCATGAAAGAGGCATAATCTCATTTGATCATTGCAATTCATGCTTTAATTGATGAATAACATAGTACATTGCTTTGAAATGAGTTTGTGCTGGATTTCAGGTGGAGAAGACATCAAAAATGGGAAAGAAAACAACAAAACAAGAGGGCCGTGTGAAGTAGGCGTGCCACTTGGAACAAACACCACAAAAATGTATTAGCGTGGCATGCCAAAAGCTGGGCGTGGCACGCTGGTACAACATTCCAGAGAGCAAAAATGAAGACCATCAAAGGGGCGTGGCACGCCAATTCGTTACTAGAAGAACCATCACTATGGCGTGCCACATTGTGTCGAAGGCGTGGTACGCCAGCCCCAGAGTTCACTTGGCCATGCCAGTTGAGGACCAAGGCGTGGCACGCCAAGCCTATAAGACCCACAATTGAATGGGCGTGCCACTTCAGCAACAAGGCGTGGCACGCGAGTGAAAAAGGAGACAATGCAAAAGCTGGACGTGCCACATGGTATCGAAGGCGTGGCATGCCAGCTCAAGAAGTCCCACTAAGGCATGCCACTTGAGTGATGAGGAATGGCACGCCAGCACCTAAGGAGGCCAAAAAAGCTAGGCGTGCCACTTTGTATCGAAGGCGTGGCTCGCCAGCTCAATCATCCCACTTTGGCGTGCCATTTGAACATCCAGGCGTGGCACGCCAACCTCTGGGTCCATGGCAAATGAAGGGCGTGACACGTCAGTCTCATGGCATGGCACGCTCGTAGTTGATGCACGGAAACTTGTCTCTCAACAAATTTTCCTTCGGCAAGTATACCGAATTGTCCTCAAGTAAAAACTCACAATAGAGTGAGGTCGAATCCACAGGGATTAACGGATTAAGCAATCAATGGTTAATTAATTATCCTAGTTAGACGAATCATATAGGAGTAATAAGTAACAAGGACTGTAAATGGCATAAAAGTAAAGAAAGCAATAAAGTTCAGAAAAGTAAAATGGCAAAAAAAGTAAATGTAAGAACTAAAAATAAAATGAACATTGGGATCAAGACATATTGCAATCCTCCAAATCAAGTTCGTTCTCATCTCTTCCTCAATCAATGCATTCATTGATCTCCGTGGCAATCTTAAGTGATTGGATCCCAATTCCTCGGCAATCCAATTTCTCTAAGTTTGAACAATTTTCCAATTCCTTAATTTAATTGCTCATGGGAAGAGATGAAGTTTGGTCATTGATTATACCATACACATTCATAAATCAAAGTATTGGTAGGATTAAATGTCACAATATCCATCCAACCGCCAACCTAATCCAATGTGAGAGAGCATTTCTAGCATGATTTCCTCATTCCTCTTCCACGGTTCAGAGGAAACCCAAGTATGAGCAATTTCTCTTCCGAGACAATTACTCAATTAGATGAAGATCGAAAGCTCTCTAGTAAAGAGAAAATAAAGAAGAAGAAGAATAAAACCTACAATTGATCCATTGAATCACAATAGAGCTCTCTAACCCAATGAAAAAAGTTAGTTGTTCATTGCTCTACCAAAATAGAAAAGAAAGAAAGTACAGAAAAATAAAGATGAAGATTCAAACTGAAATTGAATCTTTAAAGTTCATAATTGAAAAGTACAAATTGAAATTAAACTACTACTAAGAAAAGAAAAAGAAGGAGAAGTGTGTGAGGGGAGGGAGTCCGAAGACCCTTTTTCAATCCCCTGGGATCCAGAATTACTTGAATGTAAAAACTAACGCCCTTATATAGGCTCTCCTAAATTACAAAATGAAATGAAATTAAAAGCAAATTACAATTAAATGAAAATTCCTATTCTAGATTCTTCTTGGGGCCTTGATTGGTTGACACTTGTGGGCTTGCTTGCTTGAGGTTAGGTGGTCCATGAAAGAGAAGTAAATCAAGTTGAGGTCCAAGTGCTAATGTTAGTGCTACCGTTAGCCATACTAACGCTACAAGTGTGGCGTTAGTGCTGAAGTTAGTGTGGCTAACGTTACACTTGCTACCCAGTTGGTGTTTTTAGGGCTTAAAAGATGTCTATTGTTTGTACTCCAATTTCATGCCCACTATAGAGTATTATATATCTTTGGAAAGCTTTGAATGTCAGCTTTCTAACGCAATTAAAATCACCTCAATTGGACCTCTGTAACTCAAGTTATACTCCTTTGAAGTGGACAAGGTCGCTGGCATAACCTCTGGCGTTATTGGAAAAAGTGAGTGCCAATAACGTCAGTGTTCAGGGGATTAATATTGCTAGGTTCTGGAGCTCAAATTCACTGTCCATCCCATAATATTATATATTGTTGGAAAGCCCTGAATGTCTTCTTTCTAACGCCTTTAGAAGTGCATCATTCGGAGCTCTATAGCTCGAGTTACACTTCTTGGAAAGTTAAGAGGTCAGATGGCCTTACTACAGGTTGATACCATGTTCATCTTTGCCGTTTCGGGGGAAATTTTCTCCCTCAAATTTAGTGTCCACCATGTAGTGCCATACATGCTTGGAAAGCTCTGAAATTCTACTTTCCAATTCCATTGGAATCACCTCATTTGAAGCTTTGTGGCTCAAGTTATTCTTGTTTGAAGAAGAAATGGTCAGGCTGCCGGGTGAGATTTTGCCCACGTTAGTGTCCACGTTAGTGTAACTAATGTGGCCCTTAACGTAGGCCTTCTTTACTTCGCAAACATTAGTGACGTTCACTTTTTCCACTAACGTTGGAGTTTCCCTTTCCTTCCACATTAATGCCCACGTTAGTGGCACTAACGTAGGTGTTCTTGGCTTCGCAAACGTTAGTGGCGTTCACTTTTTTCACTAACATTGGAGTTTCCCTTTCCTTCCACGTTAGTTCCCACATTAATGTAACTAATGTGGAAACTAACGTGGAAGAAAAGGGAAACTCCAACGTTAGTGGTGTTCACTTTTACCACTAACGTTCTGTTCCGAGGGTTACCTGAAACGTGTAGCTCGGTCTTCCTAGCAAGGCCCGAGGTGGTGGTGCTTGAACGGCGGGGGGTTGTACCTGCAATGACACTCCGATGCTTAAGTTAGCATGGGTCCAAGCAGATATCAAGTAGAATTAGAGTATGAGTTATACCTGGGTGCTCCAGTGTATTTATAGTAGTTGGCTGTGATCTTCCCTGGATAAGATATTCTTATCTTATCTTATCTTCTGGGAGTCTTATCTTTATCTTTGTGGAACCGCCTTTCCCAGGCCCTTTCGGCCTTTAGGTTTTGGGCTTAGTTCCTTCTGATGGGCCTTCTTTGGCCTATTTGTCCGAGGTCCGACCTCGGGCTTGAGCCTTGAGGCGAGGTCGGACTCTCGATCAGCTTGCCGAGTTTGGAGAGCTCGGTCAGGGTATGAACAGTGCCCCTGCCTGAGTTCGTCTTTTGGAGAGGTCGAGCTCGGGCATTTAGTAGCTTTTTGAATTTTGAAAACGGTCGTTTCAGCATTTATTGCTTGTTACCGTTTCTTCCTCGATTTCCGTGCGGCGTTCCGTGGAGGCTTTATTTATTTGCCCCTTTCTTTGTTTATTCTTTCACTTTTCTTTTCGAACGTCTTACTTTTCTGTTTTGTCTTCTCCGGTTTTCTTTTCTGCAAGCGACTTCTTTATTTGGGGTTTTCTTTTCGCGCCGTCGTTCTTGCTGTCGTCTCATCGGAGCTCGTCGCTTTCTCCTTATCTTCCAGGTTTTGCTTTTCGCCTTTAGAGAGTTCCGAGAAACTATTCTTCTATGCCTACGACTGTTTCTTCTCAAAGCTAGGTGTCCGACTTCCCTTTACCGAGTTGGAGTCCGAGGTCCTTTGGTCTTGTAACCTTGCCCCTACACAGCTCCATCCAAACTCTTGGGCGTTTTTAAAGCTTTTCCAACTTTTATGTCAGATTTTGGGTGTCTCTCCTTCTGTTTCTCTTTTTTCGTATCTGTTTGTTCTGACGAAACCAGGGTCGGGTGGGGGGAAGGTGTCTTGGGTCTCCTTTAGGGCAAACGCCGGAAAAAAGTTCTGTACCTTGTATGATGAGTCTTTCCACGATTTCAAGAATTACTATTTCAAAGTCCGGGCTGTGGGAGATGTCCGACCTTTCTTTTTAGATGAGAGTGGGGAGCCTTCTTTCCCTCTTAGTTGGCAAGAGAGTGTAGTGTCGGTCAAGTACACTTTTGAGAGTCTAGATGAAGTGGAACAGGCTTTTGTTGGTGTGTTGAGCAGTCTATGGGGTCGGGCACCTCACTTGGATACGAAGAAAATGTTGGGAGATCCAAGCCTTCTCCGTTCCGAGTTAGGTAGTTCCCGACCTCCTTTTGAGATTTCATTGTCGTATTTTTGGCTTTTACTTTGGTTTTTCTGCTGTGATAATCCCCTTCTTTTGTTTCTGCAGAGATGTCTTCTCAGGCTGACTCTATGAAGTTTCTTCGTCGGGCGAAGAAGTCTGCGACTTCTCGGAATATTGAGGCTGAGGTTTCTGCCCGATCTTCCCCGCAGAAAACTACTACAGGTGTTCAGACTCGGTCGAAGACCATTCCGACCCCTCAGTTTCGAGCTATAACTCAGGATCCTCCGACCTCCGGACCTGGTCAGCTTTCCCCGTCCTCGACCTCGGGTCCTCCCCCTAAGAAACAGAAGACTTCCCGAGAACCTGCTGGTTTTAATGACAAGGATTTCGATGCTCTCGGTTGGGTTGAGCAGCACATTCTCCCCCAGTCTTACATCTCTACTGATGATGCGTCTATGGAGCATCACTTTCAGTATATGGCGCGGAGTTGTGTTCGAATGGCCAGCCTTCACGCCGCTATTGCTCGGGAGTTCAAGAAAGCTCCCCTTGGGGAGACCAGTTCCCGACTTGAGAAGGCCCGGTCCGAGCTTGATAAGATTAGCCAGCTGAAGGAGGCTAGGATCACCGAGCTGGAGGAATCTTTGGAGAAGGAAAAATCTAGGGCTACTGCGGCTGTGGCGGCGGCGAAGACGTCTGAGGAGACGGCGAGGGTGGCGACGGAAAGCTATACCCAGCTGTATGCCGAGCTTGTGGAGACAAAGGAGAAGTTGCAGTCAGCTCGGGATGACTTTGATGAGCTGGAGGACAATGTGGCCAAGGGAATGGATGCTATGTTTGCGAACTTGAGGGACCAGGTCCGGGTTCTTGCTCCCGACCTGGATTTGAGCCTATTCAGCACTGATAACATGGTTGTGGAGGGAAAGATCGTTCCTGCTCCTGTTGAGGATGAGGTTCCGATGTCTGACTTCCAGGCTCCAGCGTCCGATCCCGAGGTCCCGGTTGTGAACCCGACTTCCCCTTTGGCCGAGGATAGATCTGGTATGGAGGCTCCAAGCCGGGGGGATGGTGCTGTTCCTGCGGTCCCTATTTCGATACACCCTCCGGAGCCTTCTGTTGATGCGGAGACCGGGAAGGTCCTTGATCCTTTGTAGTTTCTTTTTGTTTTCGGCTCTTTTGCCCGACCTGTGGGCTTTTTGAATATTTTTGCAAACACTTTGAACACTTTTTGTTGTTATTTTAGCTACTCTGTAGCTTAATTATGCCATGTTTTGCATTTTGACTTTCTCGTATTCGCTTTTGTGCTTTTTGGTTGTTTCTGCGTAACAACTTTTAGCTAGCGATTTTGATGTCTTGTACTCGCTTTTTTGCTTTTTAGTTGTTCTCGGGTGACAACTTTTAGCTAGCGATTTTGATGTCTCGTACTCGCTTTTTTGCTTTTAGTTGTTCTCGGGTAACAACTTTTAGCTAGCGATTTTGATGTCTCGTACTCGCTTTTTTGCTTTTTAGTTGTTCTCGGGTAACAACTTTTTAGCTAGCGATTTTGCTTCTTCGTTCCTCGCTTTTTGCTTTTTAGTTGTTTTTGGGTAACAACTTTTAGCTAGCGATTTGGCTTCTTTGTTCCTCACTTTTTGCTTTTTAGTTGTTTTTGGGTAACAACTTTTAGCTAGCGACTTTGCTTCTCGTTCCTCGCTTTTTTGCTTTTTAGTTGTTTTTGGGTAACAACTTTTAGCTAGCGATTTGGCTTCTTTGTTCCTCGCTTTTTTTGCTTTTTAGTTGTTTTTGGGTAACAACTTTTAGCTAGCGATTTGGCTTCTTTGTTCCTCGCTTTTTTGCTTTTTAGTTGTTTTTGGGTAACAACTTTTAGCTAGCGATTTTGCTTCTCGTTCCCGCTTTTTTGCTTTTTAGTTGTTTTTTGGTCAACAACTTTTAGCTAGCGTTTTCTCGAGGTCTTAGTTCTGTGCCGTTTTAGGGCTTTCTTTCTTGGGTCCGAGTTTGTTCTCGGACCTCGGGATCCTTTAGTACCTCCTTTAATTAGGTCCGACTTCGTGGTTTGGTCGGCCTTTTTAAGTTATTTTTGTAACGTCTTTTTGTTCGGCTTTTCCAGCCGTTTTAGAGTTACTTTTATAACTTCTCACATTAATTTGAACCTCGTCGCTTCATCTTTGCCGGCCTTGTATGGCCTTTGGCAAATGATTTTTTGCGTTTTGTCGAGCATAAATTAATGCGCCTTGGTGGGGTACTTTTTAGGATATGCTTCATAACGAGAAAGAGAAAATGAAGAAATTTGGTTAGTATTAAAGGAAAATATGTACAAAGTTTTTACCCTTTTTTACTAGGTCGGGTGTCCTACTTAACCGGGTGGCTCATTAAAAAACCCTCGTGGGGAAAAAGAGTACACCTCGGGTTAAGTTTACTCTGGCTGTAGTACCGTCTTAGGTTACAGGCGTGCCAGGCTCTGGGCAGCTCCTTGCCTTCTAGGTCGGAGATCTTGTAGTAGCCTGTCCCTAAGACTTCTGTTACCTTGTATGGCCCCTTCCAATTCGCAGCTAGCTTTCCTTCTCCCGATTTTTGTGTTCCGATGTCGTTTCGGATTAGAATTAGGTCGTGAGTGGAGAAGCTTCGCTTTATTACCTTTTGGTTGTATCTGAGGGCCGTTCGTCGTTTTAAGGCTTCTTCTCTGATCCGGGCTCTTTCTCGGACCTCGGGTAGGAGGTCGAGCTCTTCCTTTTGTGCCTGAGGATTGTTTTCTTCGTTGTAGAAGATGGTTCTGGGTGATCCCTCATCTATTTCGACGGGAATCATTGCCTCCATTCCGTAGGCTAGTCGGAATGGGGATTCTCCCGTTGTAGAGTGCGGGGTTGTCCGATATGCCCATAATACCTGGGGGAGTTCGTCGGCCCATGCCCCTTTGGCCTCTTGGAGTCTTCGTTTCAATCCAGCCAAGATGACTTTATTTGCAGCCTCTGCTTGTCCATTGGCTTGTGGGTGCTCGACCGATGTGAACTGCTGTTTGATTTTCAGCTCGGACACCAAGTTCTGAAAACTTGTGTCTGTGAACTGTGTTCCATTGTCTGTTGTGATGGAGTAGGGGACTCCGAACCTCGTGACAATGTTTTTGTATAGGAATTTACGGCTTTTCTGAGCCGTAATGGTGGCTAAGGGTTCGGCCTCGATCCACTTTGTAAAGTAGTCGACCCCTACTATGAGGTATTTGACCTGCTCCGGGCCTTGCGGAAACGGGCCGAGTAGGTCGAGTCCCCACTTCGCGAAGGGCCATGGTGCTGTGATGCTTATGAGGTCTTCGGGCGGTGCTTTGTGAAAATTGGCGTGTTTTTGGCAGGGGGGACATATTTTCACAAAGTCCGCCGCGTCTCTTTGTATGGTTGGCCAGTAGAACCCGGCTCTGACTATTTTCTTGGATAGGGCCCGAGCTCCGAGGTGGTTCCCACACATTCCTTTGTGGACTTCTTCGAGGACGCTTTTTGTTTCTGAGGTCGGGACGCACCTTAGGAGGGGATTTGCGAATCCTCTTCTGTATAACACGTCGTGGATTAGCGTGTAATTCTGGGCGTCCTTTGTAAGCCTTTTAGCTTCTCTTTTTTCAGCGGGGAGAGTTCCCGACTTTAGGTAGTTGAGTATGGGGGTCATCCATCCTTGTTGTTGGTCGGATATGTTCAGTATTTCTTCCTCTCTTAGTACGGACGGAGATTGTAGAGTTTCTTGGAGGAGACTTCTATTGTTTCCTCCGGGCTTGGTGCTAGCAAGTTTTGAGAGGGCGTCGGCTCGGGCATTTTGCTCCCGGGGTATGTGCTGGATTCGTATTTCCGGGAAGTGCTGCAATTGTGCCTGTGTTTGGTCCAGGTATTTTTCATAGTAGGATCTTTGGCCTGGTAACTTCCATTTACTTGTGATGTGACGACCTGGGAGTCGCTGAAAATTGTGATCCTCTCTGCTCCGACCTCTTTGGCTAGCTTTAGTCCTGCTAGTAGGGCCTCGTACTCGGCTTGGTTATTTGAGGCCTGGAACTCGAATTTTAGGGATAGTTCTATCCGTGTTCCTTGATCGCTTTCGAGTATGACACCGGCTCCGCTCCCTGCCTTATTTGAGGACCCGTCGACATATAAATTCCATGAGAGTGGGGTCCCTGGGGTCTCGGTGTATTCTGCTACGAAGTCGGCTAGATACTGGGACTTTATGGCAGTTCGGGCTTCGTAGTGGAGGTCGAACTCAGACAGCTCCACCGCCCATTGTAGGATTCGTCCTGCCATGTCTGTCTTTTGTAGGATGTGTCTCATCGGTTGGTTTGTCCGGACTTTGATGGTGTGGGCTTGAAAGTAGGGACGGAGCCTTCGAGCTGTGAAGACTAGCGCGTAGGCGAATTTCTCTATTTTCTGATAGTTTAATTCAGCTCCTTGCAGCGCTTTGCTTACGAAATATACGGGGTGTTGCCCCTGGTCGTTTTCTCGTATTAGTGTCGAAGCGACTGCCCGATGTCCGACCGAGAGGTATAGTACGAGTTCTTCTCCTTTTAGAGGTCGGGTTAGGATTGGTGGCTGCCCGAGGAATTCTTTGAATTCTTGGAAGGCCTTTTCGCACTCCGGGGTCCACGAGAAGGGTTTCCCTTTCTTTAGGAGTGAGTAGAGAGGTAGTGACCTTATTGCTGATCCTGCCAAGAATCTTGATAGGGCGGCTAATCTTCCGTTCAGTTGTTGTACCTCTTTGACACACGTCGGGCTCTTCATATTGAGTATCGCTTGGCATTTGTCCGGGTTTGCTTCGATGCCTCTTTGAGTCAGCATGAAGCCTAAGAACTTTCCGGCTTTTGCGGCGAAGGTGCACTTTGTCGGATTAAGCCTCATATTGTGTTTTCTGAGGGTACCGAAGATACTACTGAGGTCGGCCACCAAGTTTTTGTCTTCTTGTGTCTTTACTAGCATGTCGTCGACGTATACCTCTAGCTGTAGCCCGATGTGTTCTGAGAACACTTTGTTCATTAGTCTCTGGTATGTTGCCCCTGCGTTCTTCAGCCCGAAGGGCATTACTATGTAGCAGTAGTTTGCCTTTGGGGTTATGAACGAGGTCTTTTCTTGGTCGGGTCCATACATCGGGATTTGATTATATCCTGAGTACGCATCCATGAAGGAGAGGTATCTGTAGCCCGAAGCTGCGTCGACTAAAGCGTCGATGTTTGGTAGTGGATATGGGTCTTTAGGACAAGCTTTGTTGAGGTCTGTGTAGTCGACGCACATCCTCCACTTTCCATTGGGCTTTTTTACCAGAACTACGTTTGCGAGCCATAGGGGGTACTTTACCTCCCTAATAAACCCTGCATCTAGTAGTGCTCGTACCTGTTCCTCTATTGCCTGCATGCGTTCGGGCCCGAGTTTCCTTCGCCTTTGTTGGACAGGTCGGGATCCCTGATACACTGATAGTTTGTGGCACATTAGGTCGGGGCTTATGCCTGGCATATCGGAGGCTTTCCAGGCGAAGAGATCGGAATTCTCCCTTAAGAGGTTTGTGAGCTCCTTTTTTAGGCCTGCCTCGAGGTTTGCCCCTATGTTTGTTACTTTCTCGGGTGTGTTCCCGATTTGGACCTTCTCGGTTTCCCCTTCTGGCTGTGGCCGAAGATCTTCTCGGGTTTGGACTCGCCCGAGTTCTATGGTGTTGACCTCTTTCCCTTTTAGGCTCAGACTTTCGTTGTAGCATCGCCGTGCTAGCTTTTGGTCGCCTTTTAGGGTAGCGATTCCCTTTGCGGTAGGAAACTTCATGCAGAGGTGGGGGTCGAGACTATAGCCGCTAGTCTGTTGAGGGTTGGTCGTCCGATGAGGGCATTGTATGCTGAAGTGACGTCGACCACAATGTAGTCGATGTTTAATGTTTTGGTTTGCTCGCCTTTTCCAAAGGTGGTGTGTAACGAGATGTATCCCAAGGGTCGAATTGGGGTATCTCCTAGTCCAAATAGGTCGGTGGGATAGGCTTTTAGCTCTTTTTCTTCGAGTCCGAGCTTGTCGAAGGCCTCTTTGAACAGGATATCTGCCGAGCTTCCTTGGTCGATCAGGGTTCGATGTAAGTTGGCGTTGGCTAGGATGATGGTGATCACCATAGGGTCGTCGTGTCCGGGTATTACACCAAGAGCATCTTCTCGGGTAAACGAGATAGTAGGTAACTCGGGCAAGGGGTTGTCTTCTCGGGCATGGTAGACTTCTTTGAGGTGTCTCTTTCGTGAGGATCTGGATGTCCCTCCACCTGCAAAACCTCCGTTTATCATGTGTACGTGCCTCTCAGGGGTTCGTGGGGTTGGTTCGGTCCGATCTTCGTTGTCTCTCCGCCTTCTCTTTCTGGTTTCTTCATCTTTCTCGGCTATGTATCTGTCGAGTTTTCCTTCTCTAGCTAGTTTTTCTATAACATTCTTCAGGTCGTGGCAGTCGTTAGTAGAATGACCGTAGAGTCTGTGATATTCACAGTATTCGGACCGATCCCTTCCCGCTCTTTTGTGCTTCAGAGGTTTAGGTGGTGGGATCTTTTCGGTGTGGCACACTTCTCTGTAGACGTCTACCAGAGAGACTCGGAGGGGGGTGTAGCTGTGGTATTTCCTTGGCTTGTCCGAGCTGGACTCTTCCTTCTTTTTCTGATCCCGATCTCGATCTCGGGGCGGGTAGGCTGACTCCTTCCTGGAAGGTTCTCTCAGTCGTGAGGTTTCTTCCATGTTGATATATTTTTCCGCTCGCTCCTGCACTTCGTACAAGGAGGTCGGGTATCTTTTGGATAGGGATTGGCTAAACGGTCCTTCTCTTAGGCCGTTTGCTAGTCCCATGATGGCTGCTTCCGTGGACAAGTGTTGTATGTCCAGGCAGGCTTTGTTGAATCGCTCCATGTACTCTCTGAGAGTTTCTTGGTTGCTTTGTTTGATCCCGAGTAGGCTGGGGCATGTTTTGCCTTGTCCTTTTGAATGGAGAACCTTGTTAAGAATTTTTTAGTCAGGTCTTCAAAGCTGGAGATTGATCCTGGCGGTAAGCTGTCGAACCACTTCATGGCTGACTTGGTGAGAGTGGTGGGGAAGGCTTTGCACCGAATTGCGTCGGATGCGTCGACTAAGTACATTCTGCTCCTGAAGTTGCTGAGGTGGTGACTTGGATCGGTGGTGCCGTCGTAGAGGTCCATATCTGGTGGCTTGAAGTTTCGCGGTACCTTCTCCTTCATGATCTCTTGTGTGAAGGGATCATGATTACTTTCGGGAGTGGTGCCGCGTATTGTCCGATCTTTCAGGCTGGCTTCTATCTTTCGTAGTTTTTCTTCTAATTCCCTTCGTTTGCGAGCCTCCCTTCTTAGATCTTGTTCAGTTTCTTTCTGCTTTTTTATGTTTTCTTCGAGTTGTCTCAGCCGGTTTTGTTGTGCCCGAACTGCCTCCAGAATCTCTGAACTCTTTTCCCTTTCAGGATTTTGTGGATCCTTGTTTGGGAGTGTACCTTTTGGATGATTCTGTTTGTTTCCCCCTGGGGTGTGTGGTGATAGAGGGCGGTCTGGTCGTTCTCCGGTGTCAACTTCCTCTTCTTGTTCTGATGTAGGATGGTTATTGTTGGGAGAGTCGTCCGCCATGGTAAAGGGATGACTTCCAGGGTCCCCGGCAACGGCGCCAATGTTCCGAGGGTTACCTGAAACGTGTAGCTCGGTCTTCCTAGCAAGGCCCGAGGTGGTGGTGCTTGAACGGCGGGGGGTTGTACCTGCAATGACACTCCGATGCTTAAGTTAGCATGGGTCCAAGCAGATATCAAGTAGAATTAGAGTATGAGTTATACCTGGGTGCTCCAGTGTATTTATAGTAGTTGGCTGTGATCTTCCCTGGATAAGATATTCTTATCTTATCTTATCTTCTGGGAGTCTTATCTTTATCTTTGTGGAACCGCCTTTCCCAGGCCCTTTCGGCCTTTAGGTTTTGGGCTTAGTTCCTTCTGATGGGCCTTCTTTGGCCTATTTGTCCGAGGTCCGACCTCGGGCTTGAGCCTTGAGGCGAGGTCGGACTCTCGATCAGCTTGCCGAGTTTGGAGAGCTCGGTCAGGGTATGAACACGTTCCATGCTCTCCTTCTTCAAAATTAATGCAATTAACTTTCCCACTAACGTTGGGGCTTCTCTTTTCTTCCACGTTAATGGCCACATTAGTGGCACTAACGTAGCCACTAACGTGGCTCTTCTCTACTTCTTGTTACCTGAAATCAATCAAACAAAGTGCATCAAAGTCTTGCTCTTAATCATGAGATTATGCATCATCCATTTTATCATTCAGTTCATGCATAATTCTCATGAAATCATTCAAAATTCACAATGTTTTCTTGAATCATGGTGTGAATGCATTTTCAACCAAATACTTGCTTATTTCCTAAGAAAATGCATGAAACCAACCTAAAGCATACAAAAAATGGCTAGTAAAACTAGCCAAGATGCCCTGGCATCAGTAGTGTTTTCCAGAGGAGGAATTAAAGGGCCAGTGAAGTCAGGCGTGCCACTTAGGAGATGAGGCGTGGCACGCCAGCAAGAAGAAGAAGCAAATGAAGGGTGTGACACGCCAGTCTCATGGCGTGGCACGCTAGTAGTATTCTCCAGAGAGGAAGAAGAGGACCCAATGAACTCAAGCGTGTCACTTGGATGACGAGGCGTGGCACGCCAACAAGAGGGTGAAGCTTTAAGAAGGGCGTGGCACGCTAGACCCTGGGCGTGCCATGCTGGTACAAATTTCCAGAAGCATGGAGATAAGGAAGATGACCTTGGGCGTGCCACTTGGTGTCGAAGGCGTGGCACGCCAAGTTACTTGGCCATTTAAAAAGTCCTGGGTGTGCCACTTTGGCTCAAAGGCATGACACACCAATGGGTTAAACAGAGGACGGCGTGCCACTTGAATGGAGAGGCGTGGCACGCCAAATCAAAAACAGAAGGAGCGTGACACGCTAGAGAAGCGCCAGTCATACGCCAGCTGGAAGATCATGTTTGTTGAGCTTCTTTTCCCTCTAAATTGTAATTTTCTTTCAGTTTTATCATTTTCCTTTATTTTCTAGATCTAGGAATAGTATAAATACCCTTGGAAGTATTGGAAAAGCGGTTAGCAAGTCACAGAGTTTAGTTTTGGATTTCACTTTTTACTTTTCACACTTGATCTCTTCCATCTTTTGTACTTTCTCTCTGAGCTATGAGTAGCTAAATTCCCTCTCTTTGAGAGAGGGAGCTCTATTGTACTTGATGGATTAATGATAGTGAATTTCTTCTTCTCTTCATCTTCTCTTTGATTTGCTAGAAGGAATTTTGATTTTCATGCTTAGTGTTCAGTTAAGCTGGAAAAGAGATTGAATGCAAAATGGGTTTCATGGGAACCTTGGAAAAGGAAACATGAAACCATGCTAGAAATCCCTTCTCACACTTGAGTAGAATCTGGGTTTTGGTGTTTGGATATGGTGACATACAATCCTCCCTCTACTTGGACCTATGATGATGTGTGGTATAATCAGGAACCAAGCATATCTCTCTTCATGAGCAATTAGACCAAGGAATTGGCTATTGATCAAGATCTGAGAGATTGAGTCACCAAGGGATTGGGGCTCAATCAATCATGATTGCCAAGAGGTCAATGAGTTGCATGATTGAAGAGGATATGAGCTGGATTTAATCTAAAGAGACAATATCTCCTGATCTCAATAAATTCCCCCATTCTTATCTCTCCCATTCTTTTATAGCTTTACTTACATTTTGCAAAATCCCATTCCCCTTTACATTCCTATTATTTCTATTTCTGCATTTTATTGCTTTCTTTTATTTCTTTGCCATTTATGTTTCTGCCATTTATAATTCTACACTTACAACTTATTCTGTTGAGCTTGACTAATTCACCAATTGATTAAAATTGCTCAAATCTACTAATCTCTGTGGATACGATCCCACTCCACTGTGGGTTAATACCTGACGATAATTTTGGTACGCTTGCCAAGAGCAGATTCATCAATATTATTGGGAAAGGGTAGTGAATTCTGCCCATCAAAGACACTTATCCTGTAATCATAAGCTCTGCCTTAGAGCCACAGGAAGAAGACGTACTAATTAAAGTGCTCAAAACTCACAAGACCGCCATTGGGTAGACTATAAGTGACCTTAATCCTGCTGGAGGATGACGCCAAACCAGTGGGGCAACCGCAAAGGCGACTAAATCAAGCCATGAAGGAAGTCACTAAGCTCTTGGAGGCTGGAATTATTTATCCCATTTCTGACAGCCCCTGGGTGAGCCCTGTCACAAGTTATTCCTAAAAAGGGAGGCATGACAGTGGTTCACAATGAAAAGAATGAACTTATTCCTTACAGGGTGGCGTATGTGCATTGACTATAGAAGGCTTAATAACGCCACCAGGAAGGATAATTTTCCTTTACCATTTATTGATCAAATGCTAGAGAGACTAGCAGGGCATGCTTTTCATTGTTTCCTAGATGGATATTTCGAGTATAATCAAATAGCAGTGGATCCACAGAATCAAGAGAAGACAGCATTCACATGCCCATATGGCATGTTTGCCTATAGGCAAATGCCATTTGGCCTGTGTAACGCACCTGTCACCTTCCAGAGATGTATACCCTTCATCTTCTCTGATATGGTGGAGAAGTTCCTTGAAGTGTTCATGGATGACTTTTCTGTCTTTGTAGACTCATTTGACTCCTGCCTTGATCATTTAGCCCTAGTTCTAAAAAGATTCCAAGAGACAAACCTAGTTTTGAACTGGAAAAATGCCACTTAATGGTGACTGAAGGCATTGTTCTTGGGCATCAGATTTCAATCAAGGGAATAGAAGTGGATCAAGTTAAGGTGGAGGTGATTGAGCAATTACCACCACACACTAATGTCAAAGGAATCCAAAATTCCTTGGACACGTAGGATTCTACAGAAGGTTCATAAAAGATTTTTCTAAAATCGCAAAACCTCTGTGCAACTTATTTACCACTGACACTCCATTCATCTTTGACCAAGAGTGTTTGTAGGCTTTTGAGACTCTGAAAGCTAAGTTTATCACTGCGCTTGTAATCCCTGCACCCAACTAGGACTTACCATTCGAACTAATCTGCGATGCCAGTGACCATGCCATTGGCGCAGTTCTGGGGCAGTGGTGGACGAAATTGTGATCAATGTTCTAACTATTTTGAGATGAAGTCATTCTTATGGCACTGGTTGAATTCACAACTCCGTTCAACTAACTAGCAAGTGTACTGGGTCGTCCAAGTAATAAACCTTACGTGAGTAAGGGTCGATCCCACAGAGATTGTTGGTATGAAGCAAGCTATGGTCACCTTGTAAATCTCAGTTAGGCAGATAAAATTATGGAATTTAGAAAATCAAATAATAAAAAGAAAAGAAATAATAAAAGGGATACTTATGCAGCCTCATTGGTAGGAATTTCAGACAAGCGAATGGAGATACTGTATGGCTCAAGGACGCCTACTTTCCTACTGCTTCAACTCAATCCTTCTTACTCCTTTCCATGGCAAGCTGTATGTAAGGCATCACCGTTGTCAGTAGCTACATCCCATCTTCTCAGTGAAAATGGTCCTCTGTGGCTGTCACTCGCATGGCTAATCATCTGTCGGTTCTCAATCAGGTTGGAATAGAATCCATTGATTCTTTTGCGCTTGTCATCACGCCCAGCCTTCAGGAGTTTGAAGCTCGTCACAGTCATTCAATCCCAGAATCCTACTCGGAATACCATAGACAAGGTTTAGACTTTCTGGATCCTCATGAATGCCGCCATCTATCTAACTTATACCACGAAGATTCTGTTGGGGAATCTAAGAGATACACATTCAAGCTCTGTTGCATGTAGAACGAGAGTGGTTGTCAATCACGTGCGTTCATAAGTGAGAATGATAATGAGGGTTATCTAATCATCACATTCATCATGTTCTTGGGTGCGAAAGAATATCTTGGAATAAGAATAAGAGAGAATTGAATAAAAGAAAATAGAATTGCATTAATACTTGAGGTACAGCAGAGCTCCACACCCTTAGTCTATGGTGTGCAGAAACTCCACCGTTGAAAATACATAAGTAAAAGGTTCAGGCATGGCCGAATGGCCAGCCCCCATGTGGTCACAAGACCGAATGATCAAAAAACTTCAAATACATTAGTTAAATGTTCTATTTATAATAAACTAGCTCCTAAGGTTTACATGAGTAAGTAATTGATGCATAAATCCACTTCCGGGGCCCACTTGGTGTATGTTTGGGCTGAGCTTGATCAATCCACGAGCTGAGGCTTCTCTTGGAGTTGAACTCCGAGTTATGACGTGTTTTGGGCGTTCAACTCCGGATCATGACGTTTTTCTGGCGTTTAACTCTAGACAGCAGCATGTACTTGGCGTTCAACGCCAAGTTACGTCGTCAATTTCCGAATAAAGTATGGACTATTATATATTGCTGGAAAGCCCTGGATGTCTACGTTCCAACGCCGTTGAGAGAGCGCCATTTGGAGTTCTATAGCTCCAGAAAATCCATTTCGAGTGCAGGGAGGTCAGATTCCAACAGCATCAGCAGTCCTTTTGTCAGCCTTTTTCAGAGTTTTGCTCAAGTCCCTCAATTTCAGCCAGAAATTACCTGAAATCACAGAAAAACACACAAACTCATAGTAAAGTCCAGAAATGTGAATTTAACATAAAAACTAATGAAAACATCCCTAAAAGTAGCTTGAACTTACTAAAAACTACCTAAAAACAATGCCAAAAAGCGTATAAATTATCCGCTCATCAGGCAGAGACATGACAAGCTTCTACACGTTATTTATTATGCCAGTCGGGTTCTAAATGATGCACAAAAGAACTATACTACCACAGAAAAAAATTACTTGCAGTTGTTTATGCCATTGACAAGTTTATATCTTGTTTAGTGGGATCTATGGTAATTATCTACACTGATCGTGCTGCTCTAAGGTATCTACTCACTAAGAAGAATTCTAAGCTCAGGCTCATAAGATGGGTATTACTCCTGCAAGAGTTTGATATAGAAATTAGAGGCAGAAAGGGTATAGAAAATCAAGTGGCTGACCACTTGTCTCGGATTAAACTAGTAGCAGGGACTTATCCCCCATCCACTGACATATCCGAAACCTTTTCAGATGAGCAACTCTATGCCATCCGGATAGCACCTTGGTTCGCAAACATTGCAAATTACAAGGCTATAAGATTCATTCCCAAAGAGTACAACAGGCAACAAGCTCGGAAACTCATGCATGATGCAAGGTACTACATGTGGGATGAACCATATCTCATTAAGAGATGCTCGGGTGGAATAATCTAACACTGCGTGTCTGAAGAAGAGGCACAGAGAATCCTATGGCATTATCATGGCTCAGACTATGGATGACACTTTGAAGGTGAGCGGACAACCACCAAGGTTCTCCAAAGTGGCTTCTACTGGCCCACACTCTTTAAGGACTCTAGAGAGTTTGTCCGTAACTGTGATAGTTACCAAAGGGTTGGTAATCTCCCTCATGGTCGTAACATGCCTCAGCAAGGGATCCTAGGGATTGAGTTGTTTGATGTATGGGTTATAGACTTCATGGGCCCTTTCTCACCTTCATACTCAAACACCTACATGTTTGTGGCAGTAGATTATATGTCTAAATGGGTTGAAGCAATAGCATCACCCATTAATGACACCATAGTAGTGATGAAATTCTTCCAAAAGAACATTTTCAGCAGATTTAGTGTCCCTCAGACACTGATTAGTGATGTAGGTACTCATTTCTGCAACAGACAGCTTGATTTTGTTTTAAGCCATTACGGAGTTTGCCATAAAGTGGAAACTCCTTATCATCCCCAAATAAATGGGCAAGGTGAAGTCTCAAATAGAGAACTGAAGCAAATCCTAGAGAGGACAATAAGCATCTCTATAATGGATTAGGCTAGAAAGCTTGATGATGCTTTGTGGGCATATAGAACAACTTTCCAAACCCCTATTGGAACCTCACCATATCAGCTGGTATATGGGAAATCCTGTCATTTGCCAGTGGAACTAGATCACAAGGCCTATTGAGCAACTAGATTCCTCAACCTTAATGCTAAAGCAACTGGAGAAAAATGGCTACTCCAATTAAATAAGTTGGATGAATTCTGAGTAGCTGCATTTGAAAATGCAAATATCTATAAAGAAAAAGCAAAAAGATGGCATGACAGGAAGATATCTTGCAGAGTCTTTGAAGCAGGACAAAAGGTTCTGCTCTTCAACTAAAGACTCAAATTATTCTCTGGGAAACTCAAATCCCGCTGAAAGGGACCATATGTGATTACTAGTGTATCACCTTACAGGCGCATAGAACTTCAAGGTAAAGATCCAGACAATAGGTTCACTGTCAATGGACACAGGGTCAAGCATTACCTTGAAGGAGAAATAGAGCTAGGAGGTTCAACACTGCTACTAAGATAAGTACAATAAAGTCCAGCTAAAGACATTAAAGAAGCGCTTGTTGGGAGGCAACCCAATGATTAATAACCTAGTATTCTCTATTTTACTAATTATTTCAGTTTTAATTAGTTTCCTTTATAGTTAGTTCTTGATTAACTTGTTTTTAATGATAGTGATCATGGACAGTGTTTAAACTGAAATAGAATGATGCAGAACAAAAAAGAAAGCACCCTGGAGGAAGCAACTCTCTGGCGTTAAATGCCAGAAAAAGGTGGGGATTGGGCATTTAAATGCCCATGGAGGCAGACAGCCTGGCATTGAACGCCAGCCAAGGAGCTTGGGTGGGTGTCCAATGCCTAATAAGGCAAGCAGCATTGGCGTTGAACGCTAGCCAGAGAGCCTGGCTAGGCGTTAAGTGGCCATATGGGCAGGCAACCTGGCATTGAATGTTAGAATGGGTGCCATTCTGGGTGATCAACGCCCACCAAGTAGGGACAATAGTGTTAAACACCAGAATGCAGCCATCCTGGGCGTTTAACGGCAGCAAGACAAGCAAGGGAGGTAATTTCCAAAACCTTATATTTTCTTCATTCAACCTATCATTTTAAATTTCAATTTTGAAATTCCATGTTTTTTAAATCAAATCTTTTTCTATCTTTTTCAAAACATCTTTTATCTTTATTTAACCATTATTTTCAAAAATCCCCCTCCCCTCCATATATATATCCGTGCTCCCCTCTCATTTATTCACCACTTCTTCTCTATTCGAATTCTCTTCTTCTATTCTCCCATCTTTCACTTTCTTCTTCTTCCTTTCTTTCCTTTTGCTCGAGGACGAGCAAACCTTTTAAATTTGGTGTGGAAGAAGCCTTTTTCTGTCATTGAGATTCAAATCCCATGACTCCAGGAAGTAGCAAGACAGCTCTAAGAAACAAGAAGGAAGATGACCCAACAGTTATTTTCAAACATGTTAGATTCTACACCAAGCAACATGAAGAATATTATCACAAAATAATGAGTAAGAGGCCAGTGATCCCTGAGGTCAGATTCAAATTAGGAGAAGAGAAATACCCAGAGATTCAAGAACAAATTCAAAAGAGAGGCTGGGAGATTCTAGCCAATCGTGAAATCATTATTGGATATAACATGATCCATGAATTCTATGCAAATTTGTGGATGACAGATAAGCAAAAGAAAGATGGAACATCATTCCATACTTTTTGCACTATGGTAAGGGGGAAGATCATCTATTTTCATCTAGATTGGGTGAGAGAAATCTTTAAATTATCCTTACCAAGGGATAAC
This sequence comes from Arachis stenosperma, assembly GCF_014773155.1. NCBI lineage: Eukaryota > Viridiplantae > Streptophyta > Magnoliopsida > Fabales > Fabaceae > Arachis > Arachis stenosperma. The sequence continues at coordinate 59,057,643 of NC_080385.1, read as the reverse complement.
TCTGACTCCTATAATAGAAGGATGGTAGCCAACCCAAAGCTAGATCAAGTCCTAGAGGACATCTGCCTGCCTGGAACTCAATGGATTGAGGATGCAAAAGGCAAGTCAAACCAGCTGAAAAGAATGAACTTCAAGCCAATTGCTAGAGGATAGCTAGACTTCATTAGGTGTTCTATACTCCCTACAAGTAACCGCTCTGAAGTCACTATTTATAGAGCTGTGATAATTCACTACATCATGATGGGGAATGAGGTAGAAGTTCACCAAATAATCCCCCGTGAGATGTACAAGTTGGCCAATAGGATGTCTACTCGTGCTATGCTGGCCTATCCAAACCTTATCTTTTGCCTATGCCAAGAGGCTAAAGTCCTAATCCACGTGGATATATTTATTCTAGTAGAAAGCCCAATCACCAAGCAAGTGATGGCTCCAAGGTACCAGAAGATCATACCGAAAGAAAGGTACCTGAGCATCCCCAAGAGATCCCTCCAATTGAATATTGGGATCAGTTGAAAGCATCTGTGATGCAACTGCAAACCACCTTGGATCAATTAAGAGAGGAGCAGAAAGATCAAACTAACATGATTTACAAACTGGTCAAAGAGCAAGAGAAGCAAGGGCGTGAGATAGAGGAGTTGAAGCGCCATAAGCTCTCCCAGAAAGAGCCCAACGCCCCTCAAGCTTGAGGTTGTTGAGTTTCAGCCCTGTGACTATTCCGATTCCTGTTTTTCATCTATCTGTTATTCTAATTCTTGTTTCTAATATTTAGGTTTAAATGATCACTAATAGTATTTAAGTCTTTATTTTTATTTTATTGTCTTTTAATTTAATAATTGCATGAGCATTAGAAATTAAGTTTTATTAGCTATAAAATATTCCTCTTATCATTATTAAACACGAATAAAATAGTGATTTTTTAGAATAATTAAAAGATGCCTAAATTTTCAAGTTTTTAAAGTCAATTATTTTGATGTGATGGCATTGCTTTTGTTTTCTGAGTGTATAAATGAACAGTGCATATTTGAAATTGGAATTAAGAATGTTGGCTCTTGAAAGAATGATGATAAAAGTGAAATATTATTGATTATATGAAAAATTCAAAAAAAAATATTGATTATTAAAGTAAGAAAAAGCTGCAAAATTCAAAAAGCAAAAAAATAATAATAATAAAGCAGAAAAAGCCAATAACCCTTTAAACCAAAAGGCAAGGGTAAAAGGATCCAAGGCTTTGAGCATCAATGCTTAGGAGGGCCTAAAAGAAACAAAATTCTTAGCCTAAGCGGCTCAACCAAGTTGTCCCTAACTATATGCTTGTGGTGTGAAGGTGTCAAGTAAAAAAGCTTGAGACTGAGCACTTAAACTCGTGATCTAAAGCAAAAAGAGTGTGCTTAAGAACTCTGGACACCTCTATCTGGGGATTCTAGCAAAGTTGAATCACAATCCGAAAGGGTTAACCCAGTTAGGTGTCTGTGGCATTTATGTATCCGGTGGTTATAGTGGAAAACAAAGTGCTTAAAGCCATGGCCAAGACTCTAAAAGCTGTGTTCAAGAATAAAAAAGAACTAAACTAGGAGAGTCAATAATATTATCTGGATTCTAAGTTCCTAAGATGCCAACACTTCTCAATTTCAATGGATAGTGAGGTGCCAAAACTATTCAGAAGCAAAAAGCTATTGAGTCCCTCTCATCTAATTGAAACTGAACTTCATTGAAAACTCTGAGATTTATTGTATCTTACTATTCTTTTTATCCTACTTTATTTTTGGTTGCATGGGTTTAAGTTTGATGTTGTGATGAGCGGATATTTTATACGCTTTTGCCATCATTTTCATATAATTCTTAGCATGTTTTGTTTGAGTTTTATTATATTTTCATAGGTTTGAGTGTAAAATTCACATTTTTGGATTCTAGTTTGAGTTTGTGTGTTTTTGTGCAATTTCAGGAATTTTCTAGCTGAAATTGAAGAGTTGGAGCAAAAGTCTAATTCAGAGGAAGAAAAAGTGCTGCAAATGTTGTCAAGATCTAACCTCCTTGCACTCGAAAGAGCTTTTCTAGAGCTACAGAAGTCCAAACAGTAGCATTCTTAACGGCTATGGAAAGGGAACATCTAGGGCTTTCCATAAATATTTAATAGTTTATACTTTACTTCAGAATAGAAGGCCCAAAACGGGCGTCCAACGCCAGCCATCTACCCTAGTCCGGGCGTCCAACACCCACAAGGGGGTAGCCAGCATCCAAACGCCCAAGAGGGACCCCCAAGCAAGTGTTCAACACCCAAGGAGTCTCCTAGCTCGTGGATCTCATCAAAGCTCAGCCCAAACACTCATCAAGTGGACACAAAAGTGGATTTTTGCACTAAAAGACTGTTTTACCCTTTCTTATGTAATCCTTAGTCATTAACCTAGTATTTATTTGAGAACTTTTACACTTTTCAGGATCTCTTCTACCACTTACATGTTTATCATTATATTTTCTGTTAGTATGAGTTTCTAAACCTCCTAGGTCGAGGGGAGGAGCTCTGCTGAGTTTTATGGATTAATAAAGTACTACTGTTCTATCTCAATACGTGTTTGATTCTCTATTATAAGATGTATATCTGTTCTTCATCCTTATGAATGCGTTGAACCGGCACAAGGTTATCTCATTCTACATGGGTTTGGAGTGAGTCTTTCATCGGACAACAATGAACCACTAGCTTGATCATACATCTCTTAGACGACAAATCCACAAATTCGTTGGGGACTTCTCGTGACACCAGTTCAGTCGAGGTACGAGGAGATTAGAGGCTAGAACCACAGGTTCAGCATTCTCTAATCCGGAAGATTCGACCTTGTCTGTGGTGTTTTGAGTAGGATCACTAAAGAGAATGAACTGCAGGACCTGCACCCTCAATCAGACTGGATCCGCACTAACCCTGGGGTTTAGATCTGGAGGAGTATTTGCGATCTCTTAAGAAAGGCGCTGATCACATACAGCTTGTGATAATGAGAATTCTCATATGGTTTGGAATCAACCAAATCAAGCATTAATTTGTTAGTAGCATAGTCCAAACCAACAATGAACTCTCATAATCAAATGTTTAAATTCAATACAAAATAACCGAGAGTAGTTAAACCTTGGGTCGTCTTCCATAGGAGTTGCAATGAAATGTACAATTATTGGCTATGGAAGGAAATGGGGGTTTGAGATTGCAAAAGAAGGAAAGAAATGTAAATTGCAAGAAATTAAATGAACATTGATAAACCACTATTTTATGGTTTATACTGTATTTAATTGAGTGGTTTTATCAAGCTTTTCACCCACTTATTCATAGGATTTGCATGATTTTACAATTCCTTCCTAGTTTAGTTCTATGATTGAAAACATGCTTCTTTGGTCTTAATTTAGCTAATCTTAATCATCTCTTATTACCATTCGATGCCTTGATCTATGTGTTAAGTGTTTCAGGCTTCATAGGGCAGGAATGGCTTAGAGAATGAAGAGGAAGCGTGCAAAAATGGAAGGAACACAAGGAATTGAGGAGATGACCAGCGAGAAGTCACGCAGTCGCATGGCTCACGCGACCGCGCGAAATAGAAGAAATCAAAGTGACGCGTTCACTGGCAGAGATTTTGAGCCACCTTTCAACCCAGTTTTTGGCTCAGAAACACAGGTTAAAGTCAGGGAACAGGTAGAGACTCAGATCATCAATTCATATCAGATCATAATTCACTTTTCATAGTTTTAGATGTAGTTTTTAGAGAGAGAGGTTCTCTCCTCTCTCTTAGGATTAGGATTAGAATTAGGATTTTTAGAAATTAGAGTTTATTATTATTTCAACTTACAATCTTTTCTGAGTCCCAGGTTTATTATTCCTTTTATTTATTTTTTTCAATTTAATTTATGAACTCTTTCATGTTAAATTTGAATTTATGTTTAAACGTAATTTGAATGCCTTTCTTCTATTTATGTTCTTGATGCTTTTAATTTAATTTAGATTTTTCCCTTTTGGCTTTGGTTGATTCATTGGAGACACTTGAGTTATCAAACTCATTGCTGATTGAAAATTGGAATTCTTCAAGAATTAACTCATGTTCCAATAACTCTAGTCTTTCCCAAGGAAAGACTAGGACCTGAGGAATCAAAATTAATTCATTCACTTAACTTACCTTCATAGTTAGAGGTTAACCAAGTGGGATTAAAATCCAATTCTCATCACAATTGATAAGGATAACTAGGATAGGACTTCCAGTTCTCATACCTTGCCAAGAGCTTTACTATTTATTATTTTAACGACTTGTTATTTTACATTACTTGTTCAACCCTTTTAAAAACCCCAAAATATACCTTTGCATAACCAATAATAAGAACACCTCCCTGTAATTCCATGGGAAGACGACCCGAGGTTTAAATACTTCGGTTATCAATTCCAAAGGGGTTTGTTAATTGTGACAACCAAAATGTTTGTACGAAGGGATTTTCTGTTGGGTCACTTAGAGTCAAGGGAAATGGTGCACGAAATTGTGATCATCAACAATGGCGCCAATAGACTTGGAGCTCTCAAACGTGAATCACACTTTGTCACAACTTCGCACAACTAACCAGCAAGTGCACTGGGTCGTCCAAGTAATACCTTATGTGAGTAAGGGTCGAATCCCACGGAGATTGTTGGTATGAAGCAAGCAATGGTCATCTTGTAAATCTCAGTTAGGCAGATTCAAATGGTTATAAAGGTTTTCGAAATTAATAATAAATAAAGCATAAAATAAAGATAGAGATACTTATGTAAATCATTGGTGGGAATTTCAGATAAGTGTATGGAGATGCTTTGTCCCTGTTGAATCTCTGCTTTCCTACTGCCTTCCTTCAATCCTTCATACTCCTTTCCATGGCAAGCTGTATGTAGGGCATCACCGTTGTCAATGGCTACATCCTATCCTCTCAGTGAAAATGGTCCAAATGCTCTTGTCACAGCACAGCTAATCATCTGTCGGTTCTCGATCATGTCGGAATAGAATCCATTGATTCTTTTGTGTCTGTCACTACGTCCAACAATCGCGAGTTTGAAGCTCGTCATAGTCATTCAATCCCTGAATCCTACTTGGAATACCACATACAAGGTTTAGAATTTCCGGATTCTCAAGAATGGCCGCCAATAATTCTAGCTTATTCCACGAAGATTCTGATTAAGGAATCCAAGAGATATGCGCCCGGTCTAAGGTAGAACGGAAGTGGTTTACAAGCACGCGTTCATAAGGACGGATGATGATAAGTGTCACAGATCATCACATCCATCAGGTTGAAGTGTAGCGAATATCTTAGAATAAGAATAATCATGAATTGAAAAGAAAACAGTAGTACTTTGCATTAAAACTCGAGATACAGCAGAGCTCCACACCTTAATCTATGGTGTGTAGAAACTCCACCGTTGAAAGTACATAAGTGATGGTGGTCCAGGCATGGCCGAATGGCCAGCCCCCAAAACGTGATCAAGGGATCAAAATACAATCCAAAGATGTGGTCAAAAGACTAACACTCGTACAATAGTAAAAAGTTCTATTTATACTAAACTAGCCACTAGGGCTTACAGAAACAAGTCTAAGTGCAGAAATCCACTTCCGGGGCCAACTTTAGTGTGTGCTTGGGCTGAGCTTGAGCTTTACGCGTGCAGAGGCTTCTTTTGGAGTTAAATGCCAAGTTGTAACGTGTTTTTGGCGTTTAACTTTGGTTTGTGACGTGTTTCTAGCGTTTTACTCCAGAATACAGCATAGAACTGGCGTTGAACGCCAGTTTACATCGTCTAAAATCGAACAAAATATGAACTATTATATATTTCTAGAAAGCTTTGGATGTCTACCTTCCAACGCCGTTGAGAGCGCGCCATTTGGAGTTCTGTAGCTCCAGAAAATCCATTTCGAATGAAGGGAGGTCAGAATCCAACAACATCAGCAGTCCTTTTTCACCCTGAATCAGATTTTTGCTCAGGTCCCTCAATTTCAGCCAAAAAATACCTGAAATCACAGAAAAAAACACAAACTCATAGTAAAGTCCAGAAATGTGAAATTTGCATAAAAACTAACGAAAACATCCCTAAAAGTAGCTAGATCATACTAAAAACTACCTAAAAACATTACCAAAAAGCGTATAAATTATGCTCTCATCACAACACCAAACATAAATTGTTGCTTGTTCCCAAGCAACTGAAAATCAATTAGGATAAAAAGAAGAGAATATACTATAAATCTCAAAACATCAATGAATATTAGTTCTAATTAGATGAGCGTGACTTGAAGCTTTTTGCTTCTAAACAGTTTTGGCAACTCACTTTATCCCTTGAAGTTTAGAATGATTGGCTTCTATAGGAACTCAGAGTTCAGATAGTGTTATTGATTCTCCTAGTTAAGTATGTTAATTCTTGAACATAGCTACTTTTATGAGTATTTGCCGTGGCCCTAAGCACTTTGTTTTCCAGTATTACCACCGGATACATAAATGCCACAGATACATAACTGGGTGAACCTTTTCAGATTGTGACTCAGCTTTGCTAATGTCCCCAGTTAGAGGTGTCCAGAGCTCTTAAGCACACTCTTTTTGCTTTGGATCACGACTTTAACCACTCAGTCTCAAGCTTTTAACTTAGACCTGCATGCCACAAGCACATGGTTAGGGACAACTTGATTTAGCCGCTTAGGCCTGGATTTATTTCCTTAGGCCCTCCTATCCAGTCATGCTCAAAGCCTTAGATCCTTTTTACCCTTGCCTTTTGGTTTTAAGGGTTATTGGCTTTTTCTGCTAGCTTTTTCTTTTTCTTTGCTTTTTTTTCGCCACTTTTTTTTTCGCAAGCTTTGTTCTTCACTGCTTTTTCTTGCTTCAAGAATCAATTTTATGATTTTTTAGATCATCAATGACATTTCTCTTGTTCATCATTCTTTCAAGAGCCAACAATTTTAACATTCATAAACAACAAGATAAAAAAATATGCACTGTTCAAGCATTCATTCAGAAAACAAAAAGTATTGTCACCACATTAATATAATTAAACTAATTTCAAGGACAATTTCAAAACTCATGTACTTCTGGTTCTTTTGCATTAGAAACATTTTTCATTTAAGAGAGATGAAGGATTCATAGAATTATTCATAGCTTTAAGACATAGACACTAGATACTAATGATCATGTAGTAAAGACACAAACATAGATAAACATGAAGCTTAAAAATCGAAAACCAGAGAAATAGGAACAAGGAAGTTATGGAATGAGTCCACCTTAGTGATGGTGGCGCCTTCTCCTTGAAGGACCAATGGCGTCCTTGAGCTCCTCTATGTCTCTTTCTTGCCTTTGTTGCTCCTCCTTCATAGCTCTTTGATCTTCTCTAATCTCATAGAGAATGATGGAGTGCTCTTGGAGTTCCACCCTTAATTGGTTCATATCATGACTTAATCCTTCTAGAGAAGTGTTGAGTTGTTCCCAATAGTTGTTTGGAGGAAATTGCATCCCTTGAGGCATCTCAAGGATTTCTTGATGATGAGCTTCCTCATGTGTCTCTACATGAATGGGCTCTCTTGTTTGCTCCATCCTCTTCTTAGTGATGGGCTTGTCCTCTTTAATGAGGGTGTCTACTTCTATGACAACTCCAGCTGAGTAGCATAGATGGCAAATAAGATGAGGAAAAGCTAGCCTTGCCATGGTGGAGGACTTTTCGGCTACTTTGTAGAATTCAAGAGAGATGACTTCATGACCTTCTACTTCATCTCCAATCATGCTGCTATGGATCATGATGGCCTGATCCACAGTAACTTCGGATCGGTTGCTAGTGGGGATGATGGAGTGTTGGATGAACTCCAACCATCCTCTAGCAACAGGCTTAAGGTCCAGTCTTCTCAATTGAACCGGCTTGCCTTTGGAGTCTCTTTTCCATTAAGCTCCTTCCACACATATGTCCATAAGGACTTGGTCCAATCTTTGATCAAAGTTGACCCTTCTAGTGTAAGGGCGTGCATCTTCTTGCATCATAGGCAAGTTGAACGCCAACCTTACATTTTCCAGACTGAAATCTAAGTATTTTCCCCGAACCATTGTAAGATAATTCTTTGGATTCGAGTTCATACTTTGATCATGGTTCCTAGTGATCTATGCATTGGCATAGAACTCTTAAACCATTAAGATTTCGGCTTGTTGAATGGGGTTGGTCAGAACTTCCCAGCCTCTTCTTTGGATCTCATATCGGATCTCCGGATACTCATTTTTCTTGAGCATGAAAGGGACCTCAGGGATCACCTTTTTCTTGGCCACAACTTCATAGAAGTGGTCTTGATGGGATTTTAAGATGAATCTTTCCATCTTCCATGACTCGGAGGTGGAAGCTTTTGTCTTCCCTTTCCTCTTTGTAGAGGTTTCTCCGGCCTTAGGTGCCATAAGTGGTTATGGAAAAACAAAAAAGCTATGCTTTTACCACACCAAACTTAGAATATTGCTCCCCATCGAGCAAAAGAAGAAAGAATAGAAGAAAAAGAAGAAAATATGGAGGGGTGGGAGAGAGATGTGTATTCGGCCAAGGGGGAGAAGAGAGGGTTGTGTTTTGTTGGAATGAAGAAAGATGGAGGGATTTATATAGTGGAGGGAGAGGGTATTGGTTCGGCCATTTAGGGTGGGTTTGGGGGGGAAAGAGATTTTGAATTTTGAAGGTAGGTGGGGTTTATGGGGAAGAGTGGATGGATGTGAGTAGTGAATAGGTGATGGGGAAGAGAGATTGAGGTGATTGGTGAAGGATTTTTGGGGAAGAGTGTTATAGGGTTGTGTGAAAGAAGAGAGAAGGTGAGTTGAGGTAGGTGGGGATCCTGTGGGGTCCACAGATCCTAAGGTATCAAGGATTTATCATCCTTGCACCAATTAGGCATGTAAAAATGCCCTTTGCATGCAATCCTGGTGTTTAACGCCAGATTGATGCTTGTTTCTGGTGTTAAACGCCAATTCTATGCTTTTTGGGCGTTCAACTCCAGTCTGCAGCATGTTTCTGGCGTTGAACACCAGTTCCATGCTTGTTTCTGGTGTTAAACGCCAGCCCTCTGGTGCACGAAATTGTGATCTCTAATAATGTCATTCAACTTAGTGTGCGCATCTACTAACTCAGTACTTTCTTCACAACATCGCACAACTAACCAGCAAGTGCACTGGGTCGTCCAAGTAATAAACCTTACATGAGTAAGGGTCGATCCCACGGAGATTGTTGGTATGAAGCAAGCTATGGTCATCTTATAAATCTCATTCAGGCGGATAATAAATGGTTATGGAGTTTTCGAATAATAATAATAAATAAACTGAAAATAAAGATAGAAATACTTATGTAGATCATCGATGGGAATTTCAGATAGGCGTATGAAGATGTTGTGCTCCTTCTGAATCTCTGCTTTCCTACTGCCTTCATCCAATCCTTCTTACTCCTTTCCATGGCAAGCTGTATGTAGGGCATCACCGTTGTCAATGGCTACATCCCATCCTCTCAGTGAAAAAGGTCCAAATGCTCTGTCACGGCACGGCTAATCATCTGTCGGTTCTCGATCATGTCGGAATAGAATCCCTTGATTCTTTTGCGTTTGTCATCACGCCCATCGATTGCGAGTTTGAAGCTCGTCACAGTCATTCAATCCTGGAATCCTACTCTGAATACCACAGACAAGGTTTAGACTTTTCAGATTCTCATGAATGCTGCCATCAATTCTAGCTTATACCATGTAGACTCTGATCTCACAGAATGGAAGGCTCAGTTGTCAGGCGAGGGTAACCATGCGTCGTGCATCAGGAATCCAAGAGATACACACTCTAGCTTTCGCTTATAGACGGAAGTAGTTGTCAGGCATGTGTTCATAGGGACGGATGATGATGAGTATCACGGATCATCACATCCATCATGTTGAAGTACGAGTAGTATCTTAGAACAAAAATAAGATTGAATTTGAATAAAAGATAGTAGTAATTACATTAAAACTCGAGGTACAGCAGAGCTCCACACCCTTAATCTATGGTGTGTAGAAACTCCATCGTTGAAAATACATAAGTGATGAAGGTTCAGGCATGACCGAATGGCCAGCCCCCAAAATGTGATCAATAGTCTCCTAAGATGAATAATGGAATAAAACCGAGACCAAAGATGTAACGTGGTGAAAAGACACTGAATACAATAGTAAAATGTCCTATTTATACTAGACTAGCTACTAGGGTTTGCAGAAGTAAGTAATTGATGTAGAAATCCATTTCCGGGGCCCACTTAGTGTGTGCTTGGGCTGAGCTTGAGCTTTACACGTGTAGAGGCTTCTTTTGGAGTTGAACGCCATGTTGTAACGTGTTTTTGGTGTTCAACTCTGGTTCGTGACGTGTTTCTGGCGTTTGACTCCAGAATGCAACATGGAACTGGTGTTGAGCGCCAGTTTACATCATCAAATATCGAATAACGTGTGGACTATTATATATTTCCAAAAAGTATGGATGTCTACTTTCCAACGCCGTTGAGAGCACCCCATTTGGAGTTCCGTAGCTCCAGAAAATCTATTTCGAGTGAAGGGAGGTCAGAATCCAACAGCATCAGCAGTCCTTTGTCAGCCTTTTATCAGAGTTTTGCTCAGGTCCCTCAATTTCAGCCAGAAAATACTTGAAATCACAGAAAAACATACAAACTCATAGTAAAGTCCAGAAATGTGAATTTAGCATAAAAACTAATGAAAACATCCCTAAAAGTAACCATATCCTATTAAAAACTACCTAAAAAAATGCCAAAAAGCGTATAAATTATCCGCTCATCACAACACCAAACTTAAATTGTTGCTTGTCCCCAAGAAACTGAAAATCAATCAGGATAAAAAGAAGAGAATATACTATAAATACCAAAATATCAATGAATATTAATTCTAATTAGATGAGCGGGACTTGTAGCTTTTTACTTCTGAATAGTTTTGGCATCTCACTTTCTCCTTTAAAGTTTAGAATGATTGGCATCCATAGGAACTTAGAATTTCAGATAGTGTTATTGATTCTTCTAGTTAAGTTTATTGATTCTTGAACACAGCTACTTTTATGTGTCTTGGCCGTGGCCCTAAGCACTTTGTTTTCCAGTATTACCACCGGATACATAAATGCCACAGACACATAGCTGGGTGAACCTTTTCAAATTGTGACTCAGCTTTGCTAAAGTCCCCAGTTAGAGGTGTCCAGAGTTCTTAAGCACACTCTTTTTGCTTTGGATCACGACTTTAACCACTCAGTCTCAAGCTTTTCACTTGGACCTGCATGCCACAAGCACGTGGTTAGGGACAGCTTGATTTAGCCGCTTAGGCCTGGATTTTATTTCCTTGGGCCCTCCTATCCATTGATGCTCAAAGCCTTGGATCCTTTTTACTGTTGCCTTTAGGTTTTAAGGGCTATTGGCTTTTTCTGCTTGCTTTTTCTTCTTCTTTTTTTTGCCATTTTTTTCGCAAGCTTTTGCTTTTTCACTGCTTTTTCTTGCTTCAAGAATCAATTTTCATGATTTTTCAGATTGTCAATAACATTCTCTTTGTTCATAATTCTTTCAAGAGCCAACAATTTTAACATTCATAAATAACAAGATCAAAATTATGCACTGTTCAAGCATTCATTCAGAAAACAAAAAGTATTGTCACCACATCAATATAATTAAACTAAATTCCAAGATAATTTCAAAATTCATGTACTTCTTGTTCTTTTGAATTAGAAACATTTTTCATTTAAGAGAGGTGAAGGATTATTGGAATTATTCATAGCCTTAAGATATAGTTACTCAATACTAATAATCATGAGGTAGAGACACAAAACATAAACACACATATAGCATAAGAACAAGGAATGAGTCCACCTTAGTGATGGTGGCGCTTTCTTCTTGAAGAGCCAATGATGTCCTTGAGTTCTTTTATGTCTCTTCCTTGCCTTTGTTTCTCCTCCCTCATTGCTCTTTGATCTTCTCTAATTTCATGGAGAATGATGGAGTGCTCTTGATGTTCCACCCTTAATTGATCTATATTGTAACTCAAGTCTTCTAGAGAAGTGTTGAGTTGTTCCCAATAGTTGTTGGGAGGAAAGTGCATCCCTTGAGGCATCTCTGGGATTTCTTGGTGATGAGCTTCCTCATGCGTCTCTTGGGATCCATGAGTGGGTTCTCTTGTTTGTTCCATCCTCTTCTTAGTGATAGGCTTATCCTCCTCAATGGGGATGTCTCCTTCTATGATAACTCCAGCTGAGTAACATAGATGGCAAATAAGATGAGAAAAAGCTAGCCTTGCCATGGTGGAGGACCTTTTGGCTATTTTGTAGAATTTAAGGCAGATGACTTCATGAACTTCTACTTCCTCTCCAATCATGATGCTATGAATCATGATGGCCCGATCCACAGTAACTTCAGATCAGTTGCTAGTGGGGATGATGGAGCGTTGGATGACCTCTAACCATCCTCTAGCCACAGGCTTGAGGTCCAGTCTTCTTAATTGAACCGGCTTGCCTTTGGAGTCTCTTTTCCATTGAGCTCCTTCCACACACATGTCTATAAGGACTTGGTCCAACCTATGATTAAAGTTGACCCTTCTAGTGTAGGGGCATGCATCTCCTTGAATCATGGGCAAGTTAAATGCCAACCTCACATTTTTCGGACTAAAATCTAAGTATTTCCCCCGAAACATTGTAAGATAATTCTTTGGGTTCGGGTTCATACTTTGATCATGGTTCCTAGTGATCCATGCATTGGCATAGAACTCTTGAACCATTAGTATTCCGACTTGTTGAATGGGGTTGGTTAGAACTTCCCAACCTCTTCTTTGGATCTCATGTCAGATCTCCGGATACTCATTTTTCTCTTGTTTGAAAGGGACCTTGGGGATCACCTTCTTCTTGGCCACAACGTCATAGAAGTGGTCTTGATAGGCTTTAGAGTGAATCTCTCCATCTCCCATGACTCGGAGGTGGAAGGTTTTGTCTTCCCTTTCCTTTTTCTAGAGGTTTCTCCAGCCTTAGGTGCCATTAATGGCTATGGAAAAACAAAAAGCTATGCTTTTACCACACCAAACTTAAAATATTGCTCGCCCTTGAGCAAGAGAAGAAAGAATAGATGATGAAGAAGAAGATATGGAGAAAAGGGAGAAAAGGTTATGTTTCGGCCAAGGAGGAGAAGAGAGGGTTGTGTTGTGTGAAAAAGAAGAAGAATGGACGGGTATTTATAGTGGAGGGAGAGGGGTTAAGTTTCGGCCATATTGGGTAGGTTGGGTGGGAAAGTGGTTTTGAATTTTGAAGGTAGGTGGGGGTTTATAGGGAAGAGTAGAAGGGTGTGAGTGGTGAAGGGGGTAATTAGAAAGAGAAATTGAGGTGACTGGTGAAGGGTTTTTGGGGAAGAGTGTTTATGGGGAAGAGAGTTTATGGGGATGAATGTGAAGAAGAGGAGAGAAGGTGAGTTGAGATAGGTGGGGATCCTGTGGGGTCCACAGATCCTGGGATGATTCTGTGGGGTCCACAGATCCTGAGATGTCAAGAATTTACATCCCTGCACAAATTAGGCACGTAAAACGCCTTTGCATATAATTTTGGCGTTTAAACGCCGAAGTGATGCTTATTTTGGGCGTTCAATGCCCAATTGCAGCATGTTTCTAGCGTTGAACGCCAGTTCCATACTTGTTTCTGGCGTTCAGCGCCAGCTCCTCTCAGGGTATATTCCTAGCGTTCAAACACCAGGATGCTGCTTGTTTCTGGCGTTCAATGCCAGATCCATGCTCTGTTCTGGCATTGAACGCCAGCCAGATGCTCCTTACTGGCGTTTGAACGCCAGTAAGTCCTTTCTCCAGGGTGTGATTTTTCTTTTGCTATTTTTTATTCTGTTTTTAATTTTAGTTATTTTTTCATGACTCCACATGATCATGAACCTAATAAAACATTAAAGAACAATAAAAGAAAAATAAAATTAGATAAATAAAAATTGGGTTGCCTCCCAATATGCGCTTCTTTAATGTCAATAGCTTGATAGTGGGCTCTCATGGAGCCACACAGGTAATCAGGTCAATGTTGTAGACTCCCAACACCAAACTTAGAATTTGGATGTGGGGATTCAACACCAAACTTAGTGTTTGGCTGTGGCCTCCCAACACCAAACTTAGAGTTTGATAGTGGGGGCTTTGTTTGACTCTGTACTGAGAGAAGCTTTTCATGCTTCCTCTCCATGTATACGTATACAGAAGAACACCCTTGGGTCTTAAACACAATGTAGTCCCCATTCAAATTGAAGGACTAATTCTCCTCTGTTAACATCTATCATAGCTCCTGCTGTGGCTAGGAAAGGTCTTCCAAGGATGATGCATTCATCCTCCTCCTTCCTAGTGTCAAAAGTTACGAAATCAGCAGGGATGTAAAGGCCTTTAACCTTCACTAACACATCCTTTACCAATCCATAAGCTTGTCTTACTGACTTATCTGCCATTTGTAATGAGAATATGGCAGGCTGTACCTTAATGATTCCCAGGTTCTCCATTACAAAGAGTGGCATAAGATTTATGCCTGACCCTAGGTCACACAGAGCCTTCTCAAAGGTCATGGTGCCTATGGTATAGGGTATTAAGAATTTGCCAGGATCTTGTCTCTTTTGAGGTAAAGTTTGCTGAACCTATGTATCAAGCCCACTAATGAGCAAAGGAGGTTTACCTTCCCAAGTCTCATTACCAAACATTTTGGCATTCAGCTTCATGATGGCTCCTAGATATTGAGCAACTTGCTCTCCAGTTACATCTTCATCCTCTTCAGAGGAAGAATAGTCATCAGAGCTCATGAATGGCAATAGAAGGTTTAATGGGATCTTTATGGTCTTTATATGACCTTCAGATCCCTTTGGGTCCTCAATAGGGAGCTCCTTCTTGCTTGAGAGACATCCCATGTGGTCTTCCTCATTTGGATTCACGTCCTCTCCTTCCTCCCTAGGTTCGGCCATATTGATTATATCAATGGCCTTGCACTCTTTTTTTGGATTTTCTTCAGTATTGCTTGGGAGAGTACTAGGAGGAGTTTCAGTGACTTTCTTACTCAGCTGGCCCACTTGTGCCTCCAAATTTCTAATGGAGGACCTTTTTTCACTCATGAAGCTTAAAGTGGCCTTAGACAGATCAGAGACTATATTTGCTAAGTTAGAGCTGCTTTGCTCAGAATTCTCTGTCTGTTGCTGAGAAGATGATGGAAAAGGCTTTCCATTGCTAAACGTATTTCTTCCACCATTATTAAAGCCTTGTTGAGGCTTTTGTTGATCCTTCCATGAGAAATTTGGATGATTTCTCCATGAAGAATTATAGGTGTTTCCATAAGGTTCACCCATGTAATTTACTTCTGCCATTGTAGGGTTTTTAGGATCATAAGCTTCTTCTTCAGAAGATGCCTCTTTAGTACTGTTGGATGCATTTTGCCATCCATTCAGACTTTGAGAAATCATGTTGACTTGCTGAGTCAACATTTTGTTCTAAGCCAATATGGCATTCAGAGCATCAATTTCAAGAACTCCCTTCCTCTGAGGCGTCCCATTATTCACGGAATTCCTCTCAGAAGTGTACATGAATTGGTTATTTGCAACCATTTCAATAAGTTCCTGAGCTTCTGCAGGCATTTTCTTTAGGTGAATGGATCCACCTGCAGAGTGGTCCAGTGACATCTTAGAGAACTCAGACAGACCATAATAGAATATATCAATCATGGTCCATTCTGAAAATATGTCAGAAGGACACCTTTTTGGTCATCTACTTGTATCTTTCCCAAGCTTCATAGAGGGATTCACCATATTTTTGCTTGAAGGTCTGAACATCCACTCTAAGCTTGCTCAGCTTTTGAGGAGGAAAGAATTTAACCAAGAAGGCCGTGACCAGCTAATCCCAAGAGTCCAGGCTATCCTTAGGTTGTGAGTCCAACCATGTTCTAGCTTTGTCCCTTACAGCAAAAGGGAAAAGCATGAGCCTGTAGACTTCAGGATCTACTCCATTAGTCTTAACAATCTCTCAGATCTGCAAGAACTCCATTAAAAACCGGTAGGGATCTTCTGATGGAAGTCCAAGAAACTTGCATTTTTGTTGCATTAGAGCAACTAGTTGAGGTTTCAGCTCAAAATTGTTTGCTCCAATGGCAGGAATTGAGATGCTTCTTCCATCAAACTTGGAAGTAGGTGTAGTATAATTACCAAGCATCCTTCTTGCATTATTGTTGTTGGGTTCGGCTGCCATCTCCTTTTCTTGTTTGAAAATTTCAGTAAGGTTGTCTCTGGATTGTTGTAATTTGGCTTCTCTTAGTTTCCTCTTCAAAGTCCTTTCAGGTTCCGGATCAGCTTCAACAAGAATGCCTTTTTCCTTGTTCCTGCTCATATGAGATAGAAGAGAACAAAAAAGGAAGAGGAATCCTCTATGTCACAGCATAGAGATTCCTTAATGTAAGTAGAAAAAGAAAGGGAATAAGAGTGAAGAATAATGAATAATCCAAACACAAGGGTGAGGATAGGAGCAGTGATTTGAGATGAAGAGAAGTGTTAGTAAATGAATAAATAAATAGAATAAGATGAGATACAGAAGTTTTTGAAAATAATTTTGAAAAGGAGTCAATGATTTTTGAAAATTAAGAGGGAAATAAAATTAAAATTTAAATTTAAAATAATTAATTAATTAAAAAGAATTTTTTTGAAAAAGAGGGAGGTATTTTCAAAAATTAGAGAGATAAAAGTTGTTAGGTGGTTTTGAAAAAGATAAGAAATAAACAAAAAGTCAAATAGTTAATTGAAAAAGATTTGAAAGTCAACTTTTGAAAAGATAAGAAGATAAGAAGTTAGAAAAAAATATTTTAAAATCAAAGTTTTTGAAAAAGATAAAATTTTGAAAAAGATATTATATAAAAGATATGATAAAAAAATATTTAATTTTTAAAATTGAAATTGATTACTTGACTAACAAGAAACTAAAAGATATGATTCTAGAATTTAAAGATTGAACCTTTCTTAACAAGAAAGTAACAAACTTCAAATTTTTTAATCAATCACATTAATTGTTAGCATAATTTTCGAAAATAAAGATAAAATTAGAAAAGGATTTTTGAAAAAATATTTTAAAGAATTTTCGAAAATTAATAAGAAAATTGAAAACGATTTGATTTTTGAAAACGTTTTGAAAAAGATAAGATTTTTTAAAATTTAAAATTTGACTTGACTTACAAGAAATAACTAATTTTAAAAATTTTGACTAAGTCAACTCAAATTTTCGAAATTTTGAGAGAAAAAAGGAAAAGATATTTTTTTATTTTTTTGAATTTTTAATGATGAGAGAGAAAAACACAAATATGATCCAAAACATGAAAATTTTGGATCAAACACATAATGCATGCAAGAACACTATGAATGTCAAGATGAACACTAAGAACACTTTGAAGATCATGATGAACATCAAGAACATATTTTTGAAAAATTTTTGATGCAAAGAAAACATGCAAGACACCAAACTTAGAAATCTTTAATGTTTAGATACTATGAATGCAAAAATGCACATGAAAAACAACAAAAGATACAAAACAAGAAAACATCAAGATCAAACAAGAAGACTTACCAAGAACAACTTGAAGATCATGAAGAACACTATGAATGCATGAGTTTTCGAAAATTGGAAGAACAAGATGAATATGCAATTGACACCAAAACATATAAATTGACTCAAGACTCAAACAAGAAACACAATATATTTTTTTTGATTTTATGATTTTATTATTTTTTTGTATTTTCATTTATTTTTTTTCGAAAAACATATAGGAAAAAGAAAGTAATGAATCCCAAGTCCTCAATCAAAATCATATGAATTAGAAATGGCTTAATAGCCAGCCAAGCAAAAACATGTTATATGAAACTCTAGAATTCATTCTTGAAAACTCTGAAAATTTTCGAAAATAGGTGGTAAATTTTGGAAAGATTTTTGAAAAATAAATTTTTTTTGAAAATAAGACAAAAAGAAAATAACCTAATCTGAGCAACAAGATGAACCGTTAGTTGTCCAAACTCGAACAATCCCCGGCAACGGCGCCAAAAACTTGGTGCACGAAATTGTGATCTCTAATAATGGCATTCAACTTGGTGTGCGCATCTACTAACTCAGCACTTTCTTCACAACTTCGCACAACTAACCAGCAAGTGCACTAGGTCGTCCAAGAAATATACCTTACGTGAGTAAGGGTCGATCCCACGGAGATTGTTTGTATGAAACAAGCTATGGTCATCTTGTAAATCTCAGTCAGGCGGATAATAAATGGTTATGGAGTTTTCAAATAATAATAATAAATAAACTGAAAATAAAGATAGAAATACTTATGTAGATCATCGATGGGAATTTCAGATAGGCATATGAAGATGCTGTGCTCCTGTTAAATCTCTGCTTTCCTACTGCCTTCATCCAATCCTTCTTACTCCTTTCCATGGCAAGCTATATGTAGGGCATCACCGTTGTCAATGGCTACATCCTATCCTCTCAATGAAAAAGGTCCAAATGCTCTGTCACGGCACTGCTAATCATCTATCGGTTCTCGATCATGTCGGAATAGAATCCCTTGATTGTTTTGCGTTTGTCATCATGCCCAATGATCGCGAGTTTGAAGCTCGTCACAGTCATTCAATCCCAGAATCCTACTCGGAATACCACAGACAAGGTTTAGACTTTCCGGATTCTCATGAATGCCGCCATCAATTCTAGCTTATACCACGAAGACTCTGATCTCATAGAATGGAAAACTCAGTTGTCAGGCAAGGGCAACCATGCGTTGTGCATCAGGGATCCAAGAGATACACACTCTAGCTTTCGCTTGTAGAACGGAAGTGGTTGTCAGGCACGCGTTCATAGAGACGGATGATGATGAGTGTAACGGATCATCACATCCATCAGGTTGAAGTACGAGTAGTATCTTAGAACAGAAATAAGATTGAATTCGAATAAAAGATAGTAGTAGTAGAGCTCCACACACTTAATCTATGGTGTGTAGAAACTCCACTGTTGAAAATACATAAGTGATTAAGGTTCAGGCATGGCCGAATGTCCAGCCCCCAAAACGTGATCAATAGTCTTCTAAGATGAATAATGGAATAAAACCGAGACCAAAGATGTAACGTGGTCAAAAGACACTTAATACAATAGTAAAATGTCCTGTTTATACTAGACTAGCTACTAGGGTTTACAAAAGTAAGTAATTGATGCAGAAATGGACTTCCGGGGGCCACTTGGTGTGTGCTTGGGGTGAGCTTAAGCTTTACACGTGCAGAGGCTTCTTTTGGAGTTGAACGCCAAGTTGTAACGTGTTTTTGGCGTTCAACTCCAGAATGCAACATGAAACTGGCGTTGAGCGCTAGTTTACATCATCTAATCTCGAATAAAGTATGAACTATTATATATTGCTGGAAAGCTGGTGGACGAAATTGTGATCCATGTTCTTTTGTACTTGTATGAAATCATTATTATGGCATCGGTTGTTTTCACAACTCCGTTCAACTAACCAGCAAGTGTACTGGGTCGTCCAAGTAATAAACCTTACGTGAGTAAGGGTCGATCCCACAGAGATTGTTGGTATGAAGCAAGCTATGGTCACCTTGTAAATCTCAGTTAGGCAGATTAAATTGGGTTATAGTTTCGAAAATTAATAAAAAGAAGAAATAATAAAAGGGATAGAATACTTATGCAGATTCATTGGTGGGAATTTCAGATAAGCGAATTGAGAGACTGTATGGCTCAAGGACGCCTACTTTCCTACTGCTTCAACTCAATCCTTCTTACTCCTTTCCATGGCAAGCTGTGTATAGGGGTTCACCGTTCGACGATGGCTACTTTTAATCCTCTCGGGAAAATGGTCCTCTGCGGCTGTCACTCGCATGGCTAATCGTCTGGAGGCATCATCTGGCCGAAGGCTACATCCCATCCTCGCAGTGAAAACTACACTCACGCGCTCTGTCACAGCACGACTAATCACTGGTTGGTTCCCGCGCCTACTGGAATAGAATCCCTTGATTCTTTTGCGTCTGTCACTAACGCCCAGCACTTGCGAGTCTGAAGCACGTCACAGTCATTCACTACCGGAATCCTACTCGGAATACCACAGACAAGGTTAGACTTTCCGGATTCCCAGGATCCTACTCGGAATACCACAGACAAGGTGAGACTTTCCGGATCCTCATAAATGCCGCCATCTATCTAGCTTATACCACGAAGATTCTGTTGGGGAATCTAAGAGATACACATTCAAGCTCTGTTGCATGTAGAACAAAAGTGGTTGTCAGTCACACGCGTTCATAGGTGAGAATGATGATGAGCGTCACATAATCATCACATTCATCATGTTCTTGGGTGTGAATGAATATCTTGGAATAAGAATAAGAGAGATTTGAATAAAAGAAAATAGAATTGCATTAATACTTGAGGCACAGCAGCGCTCCACACCCTTAATCTATGGTGTGCAGAAACTCCACCGTTGAAAATACATAAGTAAAAGGTTCAGGCATGGCCGAATGGCCAGCCCCCATGGTCTAAGAACTATGCGTTCCAAGATGTCAAATACATTAGTTAAATGTTCTATTTATAATAAACTAGCTCCTAGGGTTTACATGAGTAAGTAACTGATGCATAAATCCACTTCCGGGGCCCACTTGGTGTATGTTTGGGCTTCTCTTGGAGTTGAACTCCGAGTTATGACGTGTTTTGGGCGTTCAACTCCGGATCATGACGTTTTTCTGGCGTTTAACTCCAGGCAGCAGCATGAACTTGGCGTTCAACGCCAAGTTACGTCGTCAATTTCCGAATAAATTATGGACTATTATATATTGCTGGAAAGCCCTTGATGTCTACTTTCCAACGCCGTTGAGAACGCGCCATTTGGAGTTATGTAGCTCCCGAAAATCCATTTCGAGTGCAGGGAGGTCAGATTCCAACAGCATCAGCAGTCCTTTTGTCAGCCTTTTTCAGAGTTTTGCTCAAGTCCCTCAATTTCAGCCAGAAATTACCTGAAATCACAGAAAAACACACAAACTCATAGTAAAGTCCAGAAATGTGAATTTAACATAAAAACTAATGAAAACATCCCTAAAAGTAGCTTGAACTTACTAAAAACTACCTAAAAACAATGCCAAAAAGCGTATAATTTATCCGCTCATCACAACACCAAACTTAAATTGTTGCTTGTCCCCAAGCAACTGAAAATCAAATAGGATAAAAGAAGAGAATATACTATAAATTCCAGAATATCAATGAATATTAATTATAATTAGATGAGCGGGACTTGTAGCTTTTTGCTTCTGAACAGTTTTGGCATCTCACTTTTTCCTTTGAAGTTTAGAATGATTGGCTTCTCTAGGAACTTAGAATTTCGGATAGTGTTATTGACTTTCCTAGTTAAGCATGTTGATTCTTGAACACAGCTACTTATGAGTCTTGGCCGTGGCCCTAAGCACTTTGTTTTCCAGTATTACCACCGGATACATAAATGCCACAGACACATGACTGGGTGAACCTTTTCAGATTGTGACTCAGCTTTGCTAGAGTCCCCAGTTAGTGGTGTCTAGAGCTCTTAAGCACACTCTTTTTGCCTTGGATCACGACTTTAACCACTTAGTCTCAAGCTTTTCACTTGGACCTTCATGACACAAGCACATGGTTAGGGATAGCTTGATTTAGCCGCTTAGGCCTGGATTTAATTTCCCTGGGCCCTCCTATCCATTGATGCTCAAAGCCTTGGATCCTTTTTACCCTTGCCTTTTGGTTTTAAGGGCTATTGGCTTTTTCTATTGCTCCTTCTTTTTCTTTCTATTTTTTTTTTCGCAAGTTTTGTTCACTGCTTTTTCTTGCTTCAAGAATCAATTTCATGATTTTTCAGATCCTCAATAACATTTCTCTTTGTTCATCATTCTTTCAAGAGCCAACAGTTTTAACATTCATAAACAACAAGATCAAAAGACATATGCACTGTTCAAGCTTTCATTCAGAAAACAAAAAGTATTGTCACCACATCAATATAATTAAATTAAATTCAAGGATAAATTCGAAATTCATGTACTTCTTGTTCTTTTGAATTAAAACATTTTTCATTTAAGAGAGGTGAAGGATTAATGGATTTTATTCATAGCTTTAAGACATAGTTACTCACTACTAATGATCATGAAGTAGAGACACAAAACATGGATAAACACAGCATAAAAACTGAAAAGCAGAAAGAAATAAAGAACAAGGAATGAATCCACCTGAGTGAGGGTGGCGCCTTCTTGAAGGTCCAATGGTGCTCTTTGAGCTCCTCTATGTCTCTTCCTTGCTTCTGTTGAATGATTCCTAGTAATTTTGGTGTTTCTACCCTTAGTTGCTTCCAATATTTGTGTGGAGGACAACTTATCCCCTGAGGTATCTCAGGGATCTCTTGATTTGCAGCCACATGTTCTACCACTGAGCTATGACGGCTTATATGAGTCTTTCCATCTTACAGGACTCAGAGGTGGAAGCTTTTGTCTTCTTCTTCTTTTTTTTTTTTTGAATGTCTCTGGCCTTAGGTGCCATTAATGGTTATGGAAAGGCAAAAAGCTATGCTTTTACCACACCAAACTTAGAAAATTGCTCGCCCTCGAGCAAGAGAAGAAAGAAAAGATGAAGAAGAAGAAGAAGAGATGGAGGAGATGGAGGGATGTGTGTATTCGGCTATATGGGTGGGTTTGGGTGGGAAAGAGTTTTGAACTTTTGAAGGTAGGTGGGGTTCATGGGGAAGAGTGGAAGGATGTGAGTGGTGAATGAAGAACAGAAGGGATGACCATGAATGGAGAGAGAGAGGGCGAGGTAGGTGGGGATCTTGTGAGGTCCACAGGTCCTGAGGTGTCAAGGAATTCCATCCCTGCACCAAATAGGCATGTAAAATGCCTTGGCACACCATTCTGGCGTTTAAACGCCCATTGGTGCACATTCTGGGCGTTCAACGCCCATGTAAAGCATGTTTCTGGCGTTCAGCGCCAGTTTTTCCTCTCTGGGCACATTCCTGGCGTTCAGCGCCAGAATGTTGCTTGTTTCTGGCGTTCAGCGCCAGAATGTTGCTTGTTTCTGGCGTTCAGCGCCAGCCAGATGCACCTTACTGGCGTTGAACGCCAGCCTGTGCGTCCTCCAGGGTGAAATTTTTTTCTTCTGCTGTTTTTGATTCTGTTTTTAATTTTTATGATTTTTTCGTGACTCCTCATGATCATGTACCTAATAAAACACAAAATAACAATAAAATAGTATAAAATAGAAATTAGATAAATAAAATTGGGTTGCCTCCCAACAAGCGCTTCTTTAATGTCAATAGCTTGACAGTGGCTCTCATGGAGCCACAAGGTGATCAGGTCAATGTTGTATAGTTGTCCACACCAAACTTAGAGTTTGGATATGGGATCTTAACACCAAACTTAGAGTTTGGTTGTTGCCTCACAACTCCAACTTAGAGTTTGACTGTGAGGGCTCTTCTTGACCCTGAACTGAGAGAAGCTCTTCATGCTTACTCTCTTTTGTCACAGAGGGATGGCCATGTGCCTTAAACACAAGGTAGTCCCCATTCAATTGAAGGACTAATTCACCTCTGTTGACATCTATCACAGCTCCTGCTGTGGCTAGGAAAGGTCTTCCAAGGATGATGCATTCATCCTCTTCCTTCCTAGTGTCTAAGATTATGAAATCAGCAGGGGATGTAAAGTCCTTCAACCTTTACTAGCACGTCCTCTACTAATCCATAAGCTTGTCTCAATGACTTGTCTGCCAGTTGTAATGAGAACAAGGCAGGTTGTACCTCAATGATCCCCAGCTTCTCCATTACAGAGAGTGGCATAAGATTTATTCCTGACCCCAGATCACACAGAGCTTTTGAAAAGTTCATGGTGCCTATGGTGCAAGGTATTAAGAACTTGCCAGGATCTTGTTTCTTTTGAGGTAGAGTTTTCTGAATCCAAGAATTCAGTTCACTAATGAGTAAGGGAGGTTCACTTTCCCAGGTTTCATTACCAAACAACTTGGCATTCAGCTTCATGATAGCTCCTAAGTATTGAGCAACTTGCTCTCCAGTCACATCTTCATCCTCTTCAGAGGAAGAATAGTCTTCAGAGCTCATGAATGGCAGAAGGAGGTTTAATGGAATCTCTATGGACTCTATATGAGCCTCAGATTCCTTTGGATCCTTAATAGGAAACTCCTTCTTGCTTGAGGGACGTCCCAGGAGGTCTTCCTCACTAGGATTTTCGTCCTTCTCCTCCCTTGTGCATTCGGCCATGTTGATCACATCAATGGCCTTGCACTCTCCTTTTGGATTCTCTTCTGTATTACTTGGGAGAATACTGGGAGGGGTTTCAATGACTTTCTTACTCAGCTGGCCCACTTGTGCCTCCAAATTTCTAATGGAGGATCTTGTTTCATTCATGAAACTGAAAGTGGCCTTTGACAGATCAGAGACTATATTGGCTAAATTAGAAGTATTTTGATCAGAATTCTCTGTCTGTTGCTGAGAAGATGATGGATATGGCTTACTATTACTCAGCCTATTGCGTCCACCATTGTTAAAGCCTTGTTGAGGCTTTTGTTGATCCTTCCATGAGAAATTTGGATGATTTCTCCATGATGAGTTATAGGTGTTTCCATAAGGTTCACCCATGTAATTAACCTCTGCCATGGCAGGGTTCTCAGGATCATAAGCTTCTTCAGAAGCTGCCTCTCTAGTACTGTTGGATGCATGTTGCCATCCATTCAGATTTTGAGAGATCATGTTGACCTGTTGAGTCAACACTTTGTTCTGAGCCAATATGGCATTCAGAGTATCAATTTCAAGAACTCCTTTCTTCTGGGGTATCCCATTGTTCACGGAATTCCTCTCAAAAGTGTACATGAATTGGTTGTTTGCAACCATGTCAATGAGTTCTTGAGCCTCTTCAGGCGTTTTCTTTAGGTGAATAGATCCACCTGCAGAATGGTCCAATGACATTTTCGAAAATTCAGAGAGACCATAATAGAATATATCTAATATGGTCCATTCTGAAAACATGTCAGATGGACATCTTTTGGTCAGCTGCTTGTATCTTTCCCAAGCTTCATAGAGGGATTCACCATCTTTTTGTTTAAAGGTTTGAACATCCACTCTCAGCTTGCTCAGCTTTTTAGGAGGAAAGAATTTATCCAAGAAGGCAGTGACCAGCTTATCCCATGAGTCCAGGCTATCCTTGGGTTGTGAATCCAACCATATTCTAGCTCTGTCTCTTACAGCAAAAGGGAAAAGCATGAGTCTGTAGACTTCAGGATTAACTCCATTCGTCTTTACAGTCTCACAGATCTGCAAGAACTCAGTTAAAAACTGATAAGGATCTTCAGATGGAAGTCCATAAAACTTGCAGTTTTGTTGCATCAAGGCAACTAGCTGAGGTTTCAGCTCAAAGTTATTGGCTCAAATGGCAGGAATGGAGATGCTTCTTCCATCAAACTTGGACGTTGGCTTTGTGAAGTCACCAAGCATTCTCCTTGCATTATTATTATTTTCGGCTGCCATCTCCTTCTCTTGTTCAAAAATTTCTGAAAGGTTGTTTCTGGATTGTTGTAATTTAGCTTCTCTTAATTTTCTCTTCAGAGTCCTTTCAGGTTCTGGATCAATTTCAACAAGAGTGCCTTTATCCTTGTTCCTGCTCATATGAAAGAGAAGAAAACAAGAAAAGAAGAGGAATCCTCTATGTCACAGTATAGAGATTCCTTTATGTTAGTAGAAAAAGAAGGAGTAGAAGAATGAAGAGGGAGATTCGGATTTTTGGATGAAGAGAGGTGGAGAGAAGTGTTAGTAATTAAATAATTAAATAGAAGAAGAAAAGAGAAGGGATATTTCGAAAATAATTTTTGAAAAGGGGTTAGTGATTTTCGAAAATTAGAGATAAAATGTAATTAAAATTAAAACATGAAACAATTAGTTAATTAAAAAGAATTTTTGAAAAAGGGATGAGATATTTTCGAAAATTAGAGAGGGAAAAGTAGTTAGGTGGTTTTGAAAAAGATAAGAAACAAACAAAAAGTTAGTTAGTTGATTGAAAAAGATTTGAAATCAAATTTGAAAAAGATAAAAAGATAATAAGTTAGATAAGATTTTTTTGAAATCAAATTTTGAAAAAGATAAAATTTTTGAAAAAGATCAAAATAAAAGATAAAAAGATTTAATTCAAAAATTTTGAAATTATTTACTTCACTAACAAGAAACTACAAGATAAGATTCTAGAACTTAAAGATTGAACCTTTCTTAACAAGAAAGTAACAAAGTTCAAATTTTTGAACCAATCACATTAATTATTAGTGAATTTTCGAAAATATGATGTAAAGATAAGGAAAAGATTTTGAAAATAATTTGAAAAATGTTTTTGAAATTTTTGAAAAATAGAAAAAATGAAAAAGATATGATTTTTGAAAAAGATAAGATTTTTAAAATTGAAATTTTGACTTGACTTGTAAGAAACAACTAATTTTTAAAAATTTTTGACCAAGTCAACCCCAAAATTTCGAAAATTTGGAGGGAAATAAGGAAAAGATATTTTTTTGATTTTTGAATTTTTAATTATGAGAGAGAAAAACAACAAAAATACTCAATGCATGAAATTTTTAGATCAAAACCATGAATGCATGCAAGAATGCTATGAATGTCAAGATGAACACCAAGAACACTTTGAAGATCATGATGAACATCAAGAACATAATTTTGAAAAATTTTTGATGCAAAGAAAACATGCAAGACACCAAACTTAGAAATCTTTGATGCATAGAAAATATGAATGCAAAAATGCACATGAAAAACAACAAACAACACAAAACAAGAAAACATCAAGATCAAACAAGAAGACTTACCAAGAACAACTTGAAGACCATGAAGAACACCATGAATGCACGAATTTTCGAAAAATGCAAGAAAAGATTTTTAAAGCATGCAATTGACACCAAACTTAAAAATTGACTCAAGACTCAAGCAAGAAACACAAAATATTTTTGATTTTTATGATTTTCTAATTTTTTTGGGATTTTTATTAATTTTTTTTTCGAAAATAAAGTTTGTAAAAACGAAAAATAAAAGAAAAAATTTTGAAAAGATTTTTGAAAAGAAAATTACCTAATCTGAGCAACAAAATGAACCGTCAGTTGTCCATACTCGAACAATCCCCGGCAACGGCGCCAAAAACTTGGTGGACGAAATTGTGATCCATGTTCTTTTGTACTTGTATGAAATCATTATTATGGCATCGGTTGTTTTCACAACTCCGTTCAACTAACCAGCAAGTGTACTGGGTCGTCCAAGTAATAAACCTTACGTGAGTAAGGGTCGATCCCACAGAGATTGTTGGTATGAAGCAAGCTATGGTCACCTTGTAAATCTCAGTTAGGCAGATTAAATTGGGTTATAGTTTCGAAAATTAATAAAAAGAAGAAATAATAAAAGGGATAGAATACTTATGCAGATTCATTGGTGGGAATTTCAGATAAGCGAATGGAGAGACTGTATGGCTCAAGGACGCCTACTTTCCTACTGCTTCAACTCAATCCTTCTTACTCCTTTCCATGGCAAGCTGTGTATAGGGGTTCACCGTTCGACGATGGCTACTTTTAATCCTCTCGGGAAAATGGTCCTCTGCGGCTGTCACTCGCATGGCTAATCGTCTGGAGGCATCACCTGGCCGAAGGCTACATCCCATCCTCGCAGTGAAAACTACGCTCACACGCTCTGTCACAGCACGGCTAATCACTGGTTGGTTCCCGTGCCTACTGGAATAGAATCCCTTGATTCTTTTGCGTCTGCCACTAACGCCCAGCACTTGCGAGTCTGAAGCACGTCACAGTCATTCATTACCGGAATCCTACTCGGAATACCACAGACAAGGTTAGACTTTCCGGATTCCCAGGATCCTACTCGGAATACCACAGACAAGGTGAGACTTTCCGGATCCTCATAAATGCCGCCATCTATCTAGCTTATACCACGAAGATTCTGTTGGGGAATCTAAGAGATACACATTCAAGCTCTGTTGCATGTAGAACGAAAGTGGTTGTCAGTCACACGCGTTCATAGGTGAGAATGATGATGAGCGTCACATAATCATCACATTCATCATGTTCTTGGGTGCGAATGAATATCTTGGAATAAGAATAAGAGAGATTTGAATAAAAGAAAATAGAATTGCATTAATACTTGAGGCACAGCAACGCTCCACACCCTTAATCTATGGTGTGCAGAAACTCCACCGTTGAAAATACATAAGTAAAAGGTTCAGGCGTGGCCGAATGGCCAGCCCCCATGGTCTAAGAACTATGCGTTCCAAGATGTCAAATACATTAGTTAAATGTTCTATTTATAATAAACTAGCTCCTAGGGTTTACATGAGTAAGTAATTGATGCATAAATCCACTTCCGGGGCCCACTTGGTGTATGTTTGGGCTGAGCTTGATCAATCCACGAGCTGAGGCTTCTCTTGGAGTTGAACTCCGAGTTATGACGTGTTTTGGGCGTTCAACTCCGGATCATGACGTTTTTCTGGCGTTTAACTCCAGACAGCAGCATGTACTTGGCGTTCAACGCCAAGTTACATCGTCAATTTCCGAATAAAATATGAACTATTATATATTGCTGGAAAGCCCTAGATGTCTACTTTCCAACGCCGTTGAGAGCGCGCCATTTGGAGTTCGGTAGCTCCAGAAAATCCATTTCGAGTGCAGGGAGGTCAGATTCCAACAACATCAGCAGTCCTTTTGTCAGCCTTTTTCAGAGTTTTGCTCAAGTCCCTCAATTTCAGCCAGAAATTACCTGAAATCACAGAAAAACACACAAACTCATAGTAAAGTCCAGAAATGTGAATTTAACATAAAAACTAATGAAAACATCCCTAAAAGTAGCTTGAACTTACTAAAAACTACCTAAAAACAATGCCAAAAAGCATATAAATTATCCGCTCATCAAAAGCTCTAGATGTCTACTTTCCAAAGCCATTGAGAGGGCGCCATTTAGAGTTCTGCAGCTCCAAAAAATCCATTTCAAGTGCAGGGAGGTCAGACTCTAACAACGTCAGCAGTCCTTTGTCAGCCTTTTATCAGAGTTTTGCTCAGGTCCCTCAATTTCAGCCAGAAAATACCTGAAATCACAGAAAAACACACAAACTCATAGTAAAGTACAGAAATGTGAATTTAGCATAAAAACTAATGAAAACATCCCTAAAAGTAACTATATCCTATTAAAAACTACCTAAAAATAATGCCAAAAAGCGTATAAATTATCCGCTCATCACCCTCCTCAGGGTGTAATCCTGGCATTTAAACGCCAGATTGTCGCTTATTTCTGGTGTTCAATGCCAAATTTATGCTCTGTTTTGGCATTGAACGCCAGCCAGATGCTCCTTACTGGCGTTCAAACGCCTGTAAGCTCTTCCTCTAGGGTGTGCTATTTCTTCTGCTGTTTTTGATTCTTTTTTTAATTTTAGCATTTGTTTTGTGACTCCATATGATCATGAACCTAATAAAACATAAAAGAACAATAAAATATAAATAAATAAAAATTGAGTTGCCTCCCAATAAGCGTTTCTTTAATGTCAATAGCTTGACAATGAGCTCTCATGGAGCTTCAGAGGTGATCAGGTCAATGTTGTAGACTCACAACACCAAACTTAGAGTTTGGATGTGGGGGTTTCTCAACAGCAAACTTAGAGTTTGGTACACCAAACTTAGAGTTTGCGTGTGGCCTCCCAACACCAAACTTAGAGTTTGATTGTGGGGGCTCTATTTGACTATGTATTGAGATAAGCTTTTCATGCTTCCTCTCCATGGTTGCAAAGGAAGATCCTTGAGCTTTAAACACCAGGTAGTCCCCATTCAATTGAAGGACTAGCTCTCCTCTGTCAACCTCAATCACAGCTCCTACTGTGGCTAGGAAGGGTCTTCCAAGGATGATGCATTCATCCTTCTCCTTCCTAGTGTCTAAGATTACGAAATCAGCAGGGATGTAAAGGCCTTTAACCTTCACTAACACATCCTTTACCAATCCATAAGCTTGTCTTACTGACTTGTCTGCCATCTATAACGAGAATATGGCAGCCTGTACCTCAAAGATCCCTAGTTTCTCCATTACAGAGAGTGGCATAAGATCTATGCCTGACCCCAGGTCACACAGAGCCTTCTCAAAGGTCATGGTGCCTATGGTACAGGGAATTAAGAATTTACCAGGATCTTGTTTCTTTTGAGGTAAAGTTTGCTGAACCAATGTATCTAGTTCACTAGTGAGCAAGGGAGGTGCCTCTTCCCAAGTTTCATTACCAAACAACTTGGCATTTAGCTTCATGATAGCTCCTAGATATTGAGCAACTTGCTCTTCAGTTATATCTTCATCCTCTTCAGAGGAAGAATAGTTCTCAGAGCTCATGAATTGCAAAAGGAGGTTCAATGAAATCTCTATGGTCTCTATATGAGCCTTAGATTCCTTTAGGTCCTCAATAGGAAACTCCTTCTTGTCTGGGTGACATCCCATGAGGTCTTCCTCATTTGGATTCACGTCCTCCCCTTCCTCCTTGTGTTCGGCCACATTGATAATATCAATGGCCTTGCACTCTCTTTTTGGATTCTCTGCAGTATTGCTTGGGAGAATACTAGGAGCTGTTTCAGTGATTTTCTTACTCAACTGGCCCACTTGTGCCTCCAAATTTCTGATGGAAGACGTTGTTTCAGTCATGAAACTTAAAGTGGCCTTAGACATATCAGAGACTATATTTGCTAAGCTAGAGGAGCTCTGCTCAGAATGCTCTGTCTGTTGCTGAGAAGATGATGGAAAAGGCTTATTATTGCTGAGCCTGTTTCTTCCACCATTATTAAAGCCTTGTTGGGGCTTTTGTTGATCCTTCCATGAGAAGTTTGAATGATTTCTCCATGAAAAATTATAGATGTTCCCATAGAGTTCACCCATGTAATTCACCTCTGCTATTGCAGGGTTCTCAGGATCATAAGCTTCTTCTTCAGAAGATACTTCTTTAGTAGTGTTGGATGCATTTTGCCATCCATTCAGACTTTGAGAAATCATGTTGACTTGCTGAGTCAACATTTTGTTCTGAGCCAATATGGCATTCAGAGCATCAATTTCAAGAACTCCATTCCTCTGAGGCGTCCCATTACTCACAGAATTCCTCTCAGACGTGTACATGAATTGGTTATTTGCAACCACGTCAATAAGTTCTTGAGCTTTTGCAGGCGTTTTCTTTAGGTGAATGGATCCACCTGCAGAATGGTCCAATGATATCTTAGAGAATTCTGATAAGCCATAATAAAATATATCCAAAATGGTCCACTTTGAAAGCATGTCAGAAGAACACATTTTGGCCATCTGCTTGTATCTTTCCCAAGCTTCATAGAGGGATTCACCATCTTTTTGTTTGAAGGTATGAACATCCACTCTAAGCTTGCTCAGCTTTTAAGGAGAAAATAACTTAGCTAAGAAGGCTGTGACTAGCTTATCCCAAGAGTCCAGGCTATCTTTAGGTTGTGAGTCCAACCATGTTCTAGCTTTGTCTCTTACAGCAAAAGGGAAAAGCATGAGCCTGTAGACTCTAGGATCTACTCCATTAGTCTTAACAGTCTCACAGATCTGTAAGAACTCAGTTAAAAACTGATAGGGATCTTTTGATGGAAGTCCATTGAACTTGCAGTTCTGTTGCATTAGAGCAACTAGTTGAGGTTTCATCTCAAAATTGTTTGCTCCAATAGCAGGGATTGAGATGCTTCTTCCATCAAATTTGGAAGTAGGTGTGGTATAGTCACCAAGGTTGTCTCTGGATTATTTTAATTTAGCTTCTCTTAGTTTCCTCTTCAGAGTCATTTCAGGTCCAGGATCTGCTTCAATAAGAATATGCTTGTCCTTGCTCCTGCTCATATGAAAAAGAAGGGAACAGAAAATAATAATAGGGATCCTCTTTACCACAGTAGAGAGATTTCTTTATGTTAGTAGAAGAAGAAAGGAATAAAAGAAGGAAAAGAGAAAAATTTGAACTCAGAGAGGAAGAGGGGCTTCGAATTTTTAAGATGAAGAGATGTGTTAGTAATTAAATAAACAGAAAGAGATGAGAGAGAGAATTTCGAAAATTAATTTTAAAAAAGGGTTAGTGATTTTTGAAAATTAGGAGAAGAAATAAAATTAAAATTAAAAATTTGAAACAATTAGTTAATAAAAGAATTTTGAAAAAGGGTGAGGAATTTTCGAAAATTAAAGAGAAAAAAATAGTCAGGTGGTTTTGAAAAAGATAAGAAATAGTAAAACAAAAAGTCAATTAGTTAGTTGAAAAAGATTTGAAATTCAATTTCGAAAAGATAAGAAGTTGGAAAAGATTTTTGAAATTGATTTTGAAAAATATATGACTTTGAAAAAGATATGATTGAAAAAGATTTAATTTTTAAAATTAAAATTGATTTCTTGACTAACAAGAAACCAAATGATATGCTTCTAGAATTTAAAGATTGAACCTTTCTTAACAAGAAAGTAACAAACTTCAAATTTTTGAATCAATCACAGTAATTTTTAGTAAAGTTTCGAAAATTATGAAATAAAGATAAGAAAAGATTTTTGAAAATCAATTTAAAAATATTTTCGAAAATAATAAAAAAATGAAAAAGATTTGATTTTTGAAAAAGATTTTGAAAAGATAGGATTTTTAAAAATGAAATCTTGACTTGACTAACAAGAAACAACTAATTTTAAAAATTTTTGACTAAGTCAACCTAAAGATTTCGAATTTTTGAGAGAAATAAGGAAAAGATATTTTTTATTTTTGAATTTTTAATGATGAGAGAGAAAAACATAAAAATGACCCCAAACATGAAAATTTTGGATCAAAACACATGATGCATGCAAGAACACTATGGATGTCAATATGAACACCAAGAACGCTTTGAAGATCAAGATGAACATCAAGACTTATTTTTGAAAATTTTCAAGAAAAGAAAAACATGCAAGACACCAAACTTAGAAATCTTTAATGCTTAGACACTATGAATGCAAAAATGCATATGAAAAACAACAAAAGACATAAAACAAGAAAACATAAAGATCAAACAAGAGGACTTATCAAAAACAACTTGAAGATCATGAAGAACACATGCATGAATTTTTGAAAAATGCATAAGTCTTTAAAACATGCAATTGATACCAAACTTAAAAATTGACACTAGACTCAAACTAGAAACACAAAATATTTTTGATTTTATAATTTTATTAATTTTTTTAGTTTTTTTTCGAAAATTATTTCTTTAGAAAAACGAAAACACAATAAAAAATTTTGAAAGATTTTTGAAAAGAAAATTACCTAATTTGAGCAACAAGATGAACCGTCCGTTGTCCAAACTCGAACAATCCTCGGCAACGGCGCCAAAAACCCGGTGCACGAAATTGTGATCATCAACAATGGCGCCAATAGACTTGGAGCTCTCAAACGTGAATCACACTTTGTCACAACTTCGCACAACTAACCAGCAAGTGCACTGGGTCGTCCAAGTAATACCTTATGTGAGTGAGGGTCGAATCCTACGGAGATTGTTGGTATGAAGCAAGCTATGGTCATCTTGTAAATCTCAGTTAGGCGGATTCAAATGGTTATAAAGGTTTTCAAAATTAATAATAAATAAAGCATAAAATAAAGATAGAGATACTTATGTAAATCATTGGTGGGAATTTCAGATAAGTGTATGGAGATGCTTTGTCCCTGTTGAATCTCTGCTTTCCTATTGCCTTCCTTCAATCCTTCATACTCCTTTCCATGGCAAGCTGTATGTAGGGCATCACCGTTGTCAATGGCTACATCCCATCCTCTCAGTGAAAATGGTCCAAATGCTCTTGTCAAAGCACGGCTAATCATCTGTCGGTTCTCGATCATGTCAGAATAGAATCCATTGATTCTTTTGCGTCTGTCACTACGCCCAACAATCGTGAGTTTAAAGCTCGTCAAAGTCATTCAATCCCTGAATCCTACTCGGAATACCACAGACAAGGTTTAGACTTTCCGGATTCTCAAGAATGGCTGCCAATAATTCTAGCTTATACCACGAATATTCTGATTAAGGAATGCAAGAGATATGCGCCCGGTCTAAGGTAGAACGGAAGTGGTTGTCAAGCACGCGTTCATACGGATGGATGATGATGAGTGTCACGGATCATCACATCCATCAGGTTGAAGTGCAGCGAATATCTTAGAATAAGAATAATCATGAATTGAATAGAAAACAGTAGTACTTTGCATTAAAACTCGAGGTACAGCAGAGCTCCACACCTTAATCTATGGTGTGTAGAAACTCCACCGTTGAAAATACATAAGTGATGGTGGTCCAGGCATGGCCGAATGGCCAGCCCCCAAAATGTGATCAAAGGATTAAAATACAATCCAAAGATGTGGTTAAAAGACTGACACTCGTACAATAGTAAAAAGTTTTATTTATACTAAACTAGCCACTAGGGCTTACAGAAATAAGTCTAAGTGCAGAAATCCACTTCTGGGGCCCACTTTGGTGTGTGGTTGGGCTGAGCTTGAGCTTTACATGTTCAGAGGCTTATTTTGGAGTTAAACGCCAAGTTGTAACGTGTTTTTGGCGTTTAACTATGGTTTGTGACGTGTTTCTGGCATTTTACTCCAGAATGCAGCATGGAACTGGCGTTGAACGCCAGTTTACGTCATCTAAACTCGAACAAAGTATTCACTATTATATATTGCTGGAAAGCTCTGGATGTCTACTTTCTAACGCCGTTGAGAGCACACCATTTGGATTTCTGTAGCTCCAGAAAATCCATTTCGGGTGCAGGGAGGTTAGAATCCAACAGCATCAGCAGTCCTTTTTCAGCCTGAATTAGATTTTTGCTCAGGTCCCTCAATTTCAGCCAGAAAGTATTTGAAATCACAGAAAAACACAAAAACTCATAGTAAAGTCCAGAAATGTGAATTTTGCATAAAAACTAAAGAAAACATCCCTAAAAGTAGCTACATCCTACAAAAAATTCCTAAAAACAATGCCAAAAAGCGTATAAATTATCCGCTCATCAGGAAACCAAACCAATTAACAATCCTCACACAATGCAGAATGGACATCCACAACTCAATTCCACCCAAACCACACAATTTCTCAACCAAGAGTGTGAAAACTAAACATGCAATAAATTAAACATCAAAGCAATAAAAGTCAAAGCAATTAAATGCAAAGAAAGGAAACTTCAAATGCAAGAAAACCTCTTGGCAAGTAATTGAGAGCTAAGGTTTACCTATCCTAGACATTGACCACAAACACATGATGATTATGAAGAGTTAATCCTACTTAGTCAACCTTACATCGAAGATAAGTCAAGTAGGCATAGTTGATTTCAATCCCTAAGTCCCAAGTCAACACTATTGGGTCACTTGGTGTCAAGGGAAACCAAATCAACTAACTACTCTAATGTATCAAACAAGAATGGACATCAATGACTCAAGGGTCACCAAAGTAATCAATTTCAAGCCAAGAGTGGAGAAAAACTAAGTAAAAACTAAGCCAAGCATTTTATCAAACACTTGGTGTGCATGAAAATAAAAAAATATTAAATTGCATTAAAAATAAAATCTAAAATACCAAAAGCAAGAAAATGGAAATAACAACTAAAGAAAGCAATAAATGACATGGAAACATAAATTTGCGTTAATTAAAATTAAATTCAACAAAAGTATCCATAAACATAAAAGTGACAAAATAAAGGAAATAACAAGAGAAATGAAGAAGAACAAGATAGAAGAACATGGAAACATAAATGAAACTACACTAGAACAAGAATTAAAAGATAAAATTAAAAGGAAATCAACAAATAAAACCCTAATTCTAGAGAGAGAGGGGAGCTTCTCTCTCTAGAAACTAAGAAAAAAGCATGTAAAAGCTAAACCTGATTGCCCCCTTCATTCATCTTCACTTTGGCCTTAAATAGCTTCAGAAAATGAGTTGGACTGGGTTTTGGAGGCCCAGAATTTGCCCCCAGCAATTTGCATTAATGACCTCACGTGCATGCAATCCTTTGTATGCACGACCTATGGTGCGTACGCACAGTTGCGCCAAATTCCCATCGTGCGTACGCACGACAATTGATGCGTACGTCCTTGCACGAAGTCATCGTTGTGTGTACGCACGCATCACTATGCGTACGCACCTTTGCAGCAGCTTCCAAACTCCATTTTCTTCATGATTTCTCCCCTTTTAAATGCTCTTTCTTCACTTCTTCAACCCAAACTTGCCTTGAAAACCTGAAATCACTTAACAAATACATCAAGGCACTAAATGGGATTAAAGTGAATAAAAATTGACTAAATTAAGCACAAAAGAGCATGTTTTCACAATTAGGCACGATTTAGAGAGAAAATACAAAAGCATGCTATTTAGATGAATAAATATGGTTTATGTGATGAAATCCACTTAAATCAAACCAAATTATATCATCAAATATGAATTCATCAACCTGTCACAAAAAAAAATCATTCATAGTTGAAGAAGACAGTAAGACTGGATTGATCCAGAAGAACAAAGCATCTCCAAGCCTTAACCATCTTCATATCATTGCATTCACCATCAACTGGGTAAGGTTTTAACTTTTAACTTTCCTTTTACCTTTCAACTAACAATAACCTCTAACTGTTTCTTTTTCTTCGTGCATAGCAACAGTACTCCTTTCTTCTCTTTACCTTTGATAAACAAGCAAGTTAGTTATCTTGGAGTGATTGGAAGTTGCTTCTATTTACTTTTAACTTGAATCTCATGCATGCTTCCATTCAAATTTATATTAGTTGTTCACTTCATATATATGCTATTTTGTGACTTAGTTCCCTCCTTCTCAGCACCACCATCGTTATTGTAGCCAAACTATCACGAGACCCACCAGCTGACGGTGGTTGTGACACAGTGACGACTCCTTCCACTCCGCATGATCTTGAGCACCCAGGACGGTGCTATATTTTAAGTGTGGGGACATCGTTGATGCCTAGACATCTTATGCTAGTTTCACAATCCTTTTTCATTATTTTTTACTTGGTTTTCATGCATTCCTTAGGCAATAAGTAAGTATTTGGATGAGAATTTCATGCATATCTTGACTTAATCAAACATGGTTAATTATGTGCATTTTTTTAAGATTTATGCAAGATTTACTTGATTCTTTGAATGATGCAAAATCTGGTGATTATGGCAAAGCTTTGATGAATTTTTTTGGTTGATGATAGGTGAAAAGACGCAGAGAAAGTGCAAGAAAGAAGTAGAGAAACCAACATTGGTGGCCAAAGTTGGCTCACCAATGTTGCTAGCAACGTTGTGTAAAAAGTGGTGCAAATATTGGAGGGAATGTTGGTGAACCAACATTACCCCCAACGTCTTCGATAATTTCAAAAGAAATCCATTGGAAAAATTAGCTGCGATGTGCACACGTGGGCGACACGTACGCGTGACAAGACAAATGTTGATGCGCCAACGTTGGGTCAAATGTTGCTGGCAACGCACAGAAAAGATTTTTACATGCAATGTTTGACTCAACATTTTTACACAAACATTGGTCACCAATGTTAAGGCTAATTTCATTCCAAAATGCACCCATGCAAACTTGTGAACGTTAGTTGCCAAACATCCCTCATCAATGACACTAAGAGTCAATCCTAACTGCTTCAATCAAGGCTAAGGCCCACATCCAAGTACAATGAAGACACAATTGAAGATGAGAAGTAGAGTATAAATAGAAGAGTTTATGAAGATGAAAAGAGGAGAGTTCGGAGGCCCTAAGAGGGGTTTTACCCGCAAGAGTTCTGGAGGTTTGGAAGTGAGGGACCCAAATCGGGAATTCTGTATTCATTTTCTTTTGTACTTTCTTTACTTTTCTTGCACTTTCTCTCTTTTGAATTGAATTTAGCTATGATGAACCAAACCCATTTCATTGGGTTAGGGAGCTCTGTTGTAATTCAATGGATCAATAATAGTTTCATTCTTCTTCCTCTTTCTTTTCTCTTGATTTGCTTGAAAGCTTTTGATCTCCATCCAATTGAACAATTGTCTCAGATGAGAAATTGTTCATACTTGGATTTCCTCGGAACCTTGAAAGAGGAATGAGGAAATCATGCTAGAAATGCTTTCTCATGTTGGACTGGGTTGGGGGTTGGATGGATATAGTGACATGTAATCCTACCAATACTTTGATCTAGAAAAACATGTGGTATAATCAGTTATCGTACTTCATCTCTTTCCATGAGCAATTAGATCAAGGAATTGGGCAATTGTTCAAGCTTAGAGAGATTGGATTACCAAGACATTGGGATCCAATCACCTAAGATTGCCAAGAGATCAATGAATGCATTGATTGAGGAAGAGATGAGAATAAACTTGATCCGGAGAAATGCAACATCTCCTAAGCCCAATGAGCTTCCCCATCTCTGATCTAATGATTCTTTAATTTCTGTTGTTTACATTTATGCTCAATCATTCTAATTCCCATTTAAGTTTCTGCAATTTAATTTTTGCTCTTTACATTCTACAATTTAATTTTAGTTATTTACATTTCTTGCTATTTACGTTTCCTGCAATTTAATTTTCTGCAATTCTCAATCCAATTTTGCTTATTTCAACTAGAACACTTTTCTAATTAAAGTTGCTCAACCAATCAATCCTTGTGGGATTCGACCTCACTCTATTGTGAGTTTTAACTTGACGACAATTCGGTATACTTGTGATAAACCCTAATTTTGTGGTTTATCTTGTGCTCAATTTGGGGGATTTTATCAACTCTTCTCACATTTATTCAATGAAATAGCATAGTTTTGTAATTCTCCCTAAATTTGTGCTTAAGTGTGAAAATATGCTTTTTAGGCCTTAAAATAGATAAATTTAATTCACTTTTAATTCCATTTGATGCCTTGATCTATTTGTTAAGTGATTCCAGGTTTATAAGGCAAAGATTGGATTGAAGGAATGAAGGAAAAGCATGCAAAGTGGGGGAACTCATGAAGAAATAAAGGAACCACAAAGCTGTCAATCCTGACCTCTTCGTACTCAATCAATCATAACTTGAGCTTCATAGGTCCAAATGAGGCGGTTTTAGTTACGTTGGAAAGCTAACATTCGGAGCTTCAAAATGATATAAAATTTGCCATAGTTGCCTGACGTTTAGAGATGCGTACGTGTCATGCATGCGCATGCGTCGCATGATCAGCGTGGGTCCATTTTGGCAACTTGTTGGGGGCGATTTCTGAAGCATTTTGGGCCTAATCCAACTCATTTCTGATGCTATTAAACCCAAGGATTGAGGGTGCGGAGGTGAACTAAGTAGTCATAATTTAGTTTTTATCATGTTTTAGGGTAGAATTCTAGAGAGAGAAGCTCTCCCCTCTCTCTAGATTTAGGATAGAAATTAGGGTAAAGTTAGGTTAATCTCTCTCAAATTGATCTTTCAATTCTTGTTTTGACTTTAATTCTCTTTATGTTTTAGTGTTCTATTGTCTTAATCTTCTTAGTTTCTCTTGTTAATATCTTGTTTTGCTCTCTTTTATGTTTATGAACAATTGTTGGATCTCAATTTCTTCTCATGGAATTTTATATTTCTATGTCTTTTGATGTTTACTTCACTTGTTATTGTTGATTCCTGGCTTTTGTTAGTTATAGCTTTTAATAATTCTTGCAATTGGTGATATTTACTTTTCTTGCATTCTTGGTGGTTGATAGAATGTTTCCTCTAGTTTTTGAGTAGCTTTCTTTACTCTTGGCCTAGGCTAAAGGAATTGAGTGACCTTGAGTCATTGGGTCTCATTGAATTGGTGATTTGAGAGCCCTTGGTGATCAATTTGACATCTATTGACACTAACCCACTACTAATCTAATTAGTAGATAGGTTGGGACTTATGGGAATTTGACATCTATTTACTTTTCTTGTCATTTATTTTCTTGCCAAAATATAAAATCAAACCCCTTATTTTTCATAGCCAATAACTGAGCACTTCATTGCAATTTCTTGTGAGACAACCCGTAGTTCAAATACTTCGTTAATTCTTATTTTGGGTTT
This sequence comes from Arachis stenosperma, assembly GCF_014773155.1. Lineage (NCBI taxonomy): Eukaryota > Viridiplantae > Streptophyta > Magnoliopsida > Fabales > Fabaceae > Arachis > Arachis stenosperma. The sequence goes on along the minus strand of NC_080385.1, from coordinate 59,017,584 downwards.
GTTACATGTGACAACCAAATTTTTGATTGGGAGGATTGTTTGTTGGTGTAGAACTATACTTGCAACGAGAATTAATTTGTGTGAAATTTTATACCAATCGAATAATCCACTCATCAAAATGGCACCGTTACCGGGGAATTGCAATGGTGTTATATTGTTGGCTATTGTGAATATGTGAATATGTTTGTGTTTTTCTTATTTGTTAGTCTTTGTTAGCTTTAGGACTTTGTTGCTTATTTTTGTTGGCATTTGTTTTTATTTGCTATTATGAATTCTCATCCTCACTTTGGCTATGAGTTTGGTTCAAATTATGTTGTAGGTAATGGGAACTACAATGGTAACATGCATCAAGGATTTGGGAACAATCAAAGATGGGCGGAGCCTCAAAGGAGTGATCAACCTTCCTGGCAACAACAACCTCCGATTTCCTATGGGTATAATTCCAATCCTAATGCATATCAACCTAATGGATGTGGTGACCTTTATTTTAGTTGTCAACAACCACCACCACATGCCTATGAACCACCTCCTCAACATGATTTTGAACCACCTTACTCACAAGCCCCCTACCACCAAACACCTCATTATGACCCTAATCCTTATCCACCATCCCAACCACCTTATGAGCCATATGAACCATACATGGAACCACCACTATTCCAACACAATTACTCTCAAGAACCACCTCAATATACACCATCTCCATACCCTTACCAAGAAGAACCAACTTCTAATTATGAATCCTCCCTCCCAAACAATGAACCCCATCTTCCCTCACCACCTCCAATGGATGATTCTCTCTAAGGATGTATTAGCTCTTACATCCGAAGGCAAAAAAAGAACCAAAAGGAATTCAAGGAGATAGAAGCCAAGATTGCTATCATGGCGGAAGCCGTTCTCAATATGGTCTCCTCCTACCTATGCTTACACGATCAAGGCCCTCCCATTGTCGAATGTGGAGAAGCAATTGATGAGCGGATAATTTATACGCTTTTTGGCATTATTTTTAGGTAGCTTTTAGTATAATCTAGCTACTTTTAGGGATGTTTTCATTAGTTTTTATACTAAATTCACATTTCTGGACTTTACTATGAGTTTGTGTATTTTTCTATAATTTCAGGTAATTTCTGGCTGAAATTGAGGGACCTGAGTAAAACTCTGATAAAAGGCTGACAAATGATTGCTGACGCTGTTGAATTCTGACCTCCCTGCACTCGAAATGGATTTTCTTGAGCTACAGAACTTCAAATGGCGCGCTCACAACGGCGTTGGAAAGTAAACATCTAGAGCTTTCCAGCAATATATAATAGTTCATACTTTATTCGTGATTAGATGATGTAAACTGGCGCTCAACGCCAGTTCCATGCTGCATTCTGGAGTCAAACGCCAGAAACACGTCACGAACCAGAGTTGAACGCCAAAAGCGTGTTACAACTTGGCGTTCAACTCCAAAAGAAGCCTCTGCACGTGTAAAGCTCAAGCTCAGCCCAAGCACACACCAAGTGGGCCCTGGAAGTGGATTTCTGCATCAATTACTTACTTTTGTAAACCCTAGTAGCTAGTCTAGTATAAATAAGACATTTTACTATTGTATTAGACCTCTTTTGATTGATCTTTAATCAGTGTATGCGATTTTAGACCTTCATGGGCGCTGGCCATTCGGCCATGCCTGGACCACTTTCACTTATGTATTTTCAATGGTGGAGTTTCTACACACCATAGATTAAGGGTGTGGAGCTCTGCTGTACCTCGAGTTTTAATGCAATTACTACTATTTTCTATTCAATTCAGTTTATTCATGTTCTAAGACATTCGTTGCACTTCACCATGATGAATGTGATGATCCGTGACACTCATCATCATTCTCACCTATGAACGCGTGACTGACAACCACTTCCGTTCTACCTTAGATCGGGGGCATATCTCTTGGATTCCTTTATCAGAATCTTCGTGGTGTAAGCTAGATTGATGGCGGCATTCATGAGAATCCGAAAAGTCTAACCCTTGTCTGTGGTATTTCGAGTAGGATTCAGGGATTGAATGACTGTGATGAGCTTCAAACTCGCGATTGTTGGGCATGATGACAAACGCAAATGAATCAAGGGATTCTATTCCAACATGATCGAGAACCAACAGATGATTAGCCGTGCCGTGACAGAGCATTTAGATCTTTTTCACTGAGAGGATGGGATGTAACCATTGACAACGGTGATGCCCTACATACAACTTGCCATGGAAAGGAGTAAAAAGGATTGGATGAAGGCAATAAGAAAGCAGAGATTCAAAAGGAGCACAGAATCTTCGTACGCCTATCTGAAATTCCCACTAATGATTTACATAAGTATTTCTATCTTTATTTTCTGCTTTATTTATTATTCGAAAACTCCATAACATTTACTATCTGTCTGACTAAGATTTACAAGATGACCATAGATTGCTTCATACCAACAATCTCCGTGGGATCGATGTAACGACCCAATTTTCAGTACGCCTAGGACACCGGAAACTGAGCGCTACCAATTTGTCTTCCTAGTTATTATCTATTATTTATCATATGAGCCTGATTCGTTGTTAAAAGCGTAGTTAATTTGCGAGGTGTATTTTTTTTAAAAATGTTTGGATTAATAAACATAATCATTTATAATCAATTCACAAATAATAACAGATAAAACAGTTATAAACAACCACACATAAATACATCACAAGCAGCTAACAAGATTCAGTGATCCAGCCTTTATTAGAGTATATACTTTTAGTTAGAACACCCCTAGATATAGCTAAAAAATATCTATATATATATATAGATAGATATATATATATATATATATATATATATATATATATATATATATATATATACAACATCCCAGGTCCTGACCTGTTCAAGAAGTCCCTAAGTTGGCACCCAGGCTAGCCTAGACTCTATACTCAACTAGTCCCTCTAAACTACTAAAGCGAGGGAAAGTACGTTCTAAGTCTTCAAAACTCAAGTCAAGTGAACGTCACCAAATGTAGGACATCATCTGCTATTCCTCTGCACCATCAGACATTGCCATAGGACGTCCCTCTGGTACCTCATCAAGTAGCCACACAACGGGAGTCTCGTACACAAGATTCAAGTTAAAGTGCGCATACGAACGGGGTGCAGACGTTGGCTTGTCTCACAGTATATACATATACATAGATAAAGAGATTCACCCTAGACTCAGAAGACTACCTAGAGCGGAATTCTCTTTACGAACGGTCATCAGCGAACTACGGAAGGGTACTCATGCTTCCATCTAGAGGGGGAAGGGAGAGAGAAGGGGTAAGAACTATGGAGTTCTTAGTAGGGCCGGGGTTATTAGTTACGTTCATTAATTTTGTGTTGTTTAGCAGACTAATAGCAGAATATAGAGAAGTAGTAAATAGAAGACAGATAAATAGAGAAAATAGAGAAAACAGAAAAAGATCACAAACAGAAGAATACAAGAAAGTAAAACACAGACACAAACACAGAAAATAGAATACAAACAAAGAAAGCATACATTCATGCAACAATCATAATAGAGAAAATGCACAACCAATTATGATGCATGTCTAGCCCTAGTGCAGGTAATGAGCTCATCTGTTGGTTACATACCCGCTCCCGACGTTACCGAACAACCTCTGTCTGGATAAGGCTTTCTTGTTGGCAATATCCACTGCAAGCAACCTTTGTCTTGCAGGGCGAAACTTATTAGCCAATATACGTCCAACAGACTCACTGTAAGCAACCTCTGTCTTACAGGAGCAACAACATACTCACTGTAAGCAACCTCTGTCTTACAGGAGCAACAACACACTCACTGTAAGCAACCTCTGTCTTACAGGAGCACATTCATCTCGATACCTCTGTAAGCAACCTCTGTCTTACAGCAAAGCATTATAGCAAGGTATCCCAGGAAAGCGTTCTCAGTGGTCGTACCACCATCTATCTGACTGCCTCTCTGCAGCAGATTCTTACATAATCATTCTCATTATCATCATTCATTAACATTCTCATTATTCATCATCACTTTCACATTCTTATGTTGTACCTCTTTCTTTCTCTGTTCAATCATGCTATACAAGCTTTTACTTTTACAACATCTTAACTCAAACCATTTCTCTTTGTCACATTACTCTCTTCTCTGTGTCTTTTTACTTTGCTCAGATTACTCTTTTCTCTGTATCCCTCTATTCTGCTCTAGTTACTCTGTTCTTTGTGTTTCTTTATTCTGCTCTGGTTTCTCTGCTTAACATATGTATTTAAAGCTTATGTAAATTTCGGTATGAATAGTTAGCCTGTCCCAAGTATAGGTTCATTAAGTCTATACTGAAACAGTTTAACTTTTCATATAATACTTAACCGTAGTCGCAACTCAAGGACGAACTATGTTGCCCTAGTTCGTTCACTAATTCTATCTGTTTTTCTGTCATTAAAACATTACAGACTTTTTCTTCGATTTTTATCTTTTCTTTAACTTTTTATCTTTTCTTTATCTTTGCCTCACTAACATGTTATTACCACTCCCTAAGTGTTTTATGAAGGTAATTATGAGATTCTGCACTTAAAGTTGTCTTTCTAAAGCTTTTACAGAAAACTGCCTATTCCGCATTATTTTATTATTTTTATTAAAATATTATTTTTAATTAAATATTATTATTTAATATTTTATTATTATTTATTATTTTATTAATATATTTTCGAAAATTAACTTTACTTTAACCTTTAACCTTTAAAATTTACTTTTTACCACCCGTAACTTTTAATATTTCTACTTTTACCACCCTAACTTTCAGAAATTACCAGACAACCCCTAAAACACCAAAAATTTTACTTCCTTGCCCTTTTTAAGATCTAAGGCCTGTTCTTCATTGTTCTTCATCACACTCAAAGTGTTCTTCATGTTCTTCATAAATTCTTCAGATTCTTTCCCTGTTTTTACCCGTTTTTCAGTGTTTTCAGCAACCGATTTTTACTACAATTCATAATAAATTAGCAGCCACTAAAACTCCATCTTTTCTACATGATTTTAACACAAATTGAACCCCAATTCAGGGCCTAGGGTTTCGTTTTCCAGCAGCCCTCAAGAACAACATTCATAGCTTGAATATCAACAAATTTCATCAAAATTTCAACAAACTTTCACCAAGAATAACTCATATAAGAAATCAATTTCAAGCATAACCAAACCATATCATAATCACACATCTCAAACACAATCAATCAAGATTAATTTTACCAAACCCTACCTGGTTTTGCTGCTCCTAATTCAATCAAACTTTCAGGTGGTCCTTAAGCACTTTTTCCTCCTAAATCACATCAAGAACAACTTTAAATCCAAAAACTCTCAACTGACCAAATCTCACTCAGTATGTTAGGAAGAGATATCTCACCTTAGACTTGCTGGAAATTCACGTTTCTTGGCCCTCAAGTCAAGTTAAGCATGATTCCTAAGGAAAAACATCAAGAAAACACATGTTTACATGGTTTTCCTTGAAAACCGAATTGAAGAGGGAGGGAGACAGCCATCTCACCTTATTTCCTGCCTTGATATGTTATATGTTTATGTAGAGAAAGAAGAGAGGATCTTTTTGGTGAAATCGGAGTTTTGATTTGAGTTTTAGTTCAGAAGAAATCAAGCTTTGAAGATTTATGAACCAAGAACTTTCTCTCCATTTTCTCTTGGTGATTTTCAGCCACGATGAGCAAATGAGGCAGCCTTGGGGGTTTTTGGGGTGTAAGGTGAGTTGTGATTGGTTGGCTTGGAGGTGGATTAAAATAATATTAAAATATCTCAGGTGTATAACAACTAAAACTAGGTGTATCGGAACACTTGTAAAAATATCTCTAAAAATTATTTTTTGAGCTACTAGCATAAATGACGCTAGTAACATATTTATTATGAGAATAGAACATGTATAATGAGCCCTTAGCATTGCTAAAGTCATCAGAGAGTGCTGGTGCTAAGCTGCACCAGTAAACCGTAAACCTGGTTAAACCGATTTCCTGTTTTTAACTAAAACAAACCAAGTAACCTTATAATATCTTTGAAGCAACTTCTAATACTAATATAATGATAATATTATACTATTATCTTTCTTCTCTCGTGAATCGAGTCTGGTTCGTCAAACTGAGCCTATTTACGAAAACTAGAATCAAAACTCCTAACCGATACGGTTCAAAAACTAGGTTCTCCGTGGCCGCATTATCGAGCTTGCCTCAAAAGAGGTTTTGGCTTAAAGATGTCATAATGACAATGAGGATTGAGATGCTTGATGATACACAGCAGAGGTGTTCCCTTTACTGATCTTCTGGAGAAATTCGTGCCTGTAGAAAAGATCCGCGTACTCGAAAATCGGGGTTATTACAATCGACCCTTACTCACGTAAGGTATTACTTGGACGACCCAGTGCACTTGCTGGTTAGTTGTGCAGAGTTGTGACTAAGTATGATTCACGTTTGAGAGCGCTACCAAGTTATTGGAGCCATTGTTGATGATCACAATTTTGTGCACCAAGTTTTTGGCGCCATTGCCGGGGATTGCTCGAGTTTGGAAAACTGACGGTTCATCTTGTTGCTCAGATCAGGTAATTTTCTTTTTGTTTTGTTTTCAAAAAACTTTTTCAAAAATTTTTCCCTATTTTCGAAAAATTTTTTTTAATTAAACATAAATTATTCTATGGCTTCAGAATTTTTAAGAATGAATTCTAGTGTTTCATGAAGCATGTTGAAGCTTGGCTGGCTATAAAGCCATATCCAAATTCTTTTGGATTGAGGCTTCCAACCATCAGCATAGAGGCAAGTTAATTGAAATATCAGCTGTTGTATGACTGATTTATATCCTAAAGCTGGCTGGCTATTAAGCCATGTCCAACCCTTGGATTGGAGCTTTAGGCCAACATTGAAAGATTCCTGGAATTCTTATTAAAAATTTTGAATTTCTTATTTTCTTTTTTACTATATGTTTTTCGAAAAAAATAAAAGAAAATACAAAAAAATTAATAAAATTCATAAAATCATAAAAACCAAAGATATTTTGTGATTCTTGCTTAAGTCTTGTATCATGTTTTAAGTTTGGTGTCAATTGCATATTCATCTTGTTCTTGCAATTTTCGAAAATTCATGCATTTATAGTGTTCTTCATGATCTTCAAGTTGTTCTTGGTAAGTCTTCTTGTTTGATCTTGATGTTTTCTTGTTTTTGTGTCTTTTGTTGTTTTTCATGTGCATTTTTGCATTCATGGTGTCTAAGCATTAAAGATTTCTAAGTTTGGTGTCTTGAATGTTTTCTTTGCATCAAAAATTTTTTCAAAGATATGTTCTTGATCTTCAAAGTGTTCTTGGTGTTCATCTTGACATTCATATTGTTCTTGCATGTGTCATTGGTTTTGATCCAGAATTTTCAGGTTTTGGGTCAGATTTGTGTTTTTCTCTCTCATCATTAAAAATTCAAAAATAAAAAAAATATCTTTTCCTTAATTCTCTCAAAATTTCAAAAATTTGAGTTGACTTAGTAAAATTTTTTTAAAATTAGTTGTTTCTTGTAAGTCTAGTCAAATTTTCAAATTTTAAAAAAAAAATCTTATCTTTTTAAAACTTTTTCAAAATTCAAATCTTTTTCATTTTTCTTTCATGATTTTCGAAAATTTCAAAAATTATCTTCAAAATCTCTTCTTAATTTTAATTCAAAATTTTCGAAACTTAACTAATAAGTAATGTGATTGGTTCAAAAATTTGAAGTTTGTTACGTTCTTGTTAAGAAAGGTTCAATCTTTAAATTCTAGAGTCTTATCTTTTAGTTTCTTGTTAGTTAAGTAATTAATTTTAATTTTTAAAAATTAAATCTTTTCTAACCATATCTTTTTAATCATATCTTTCTATTTTATCTTTTATATCATATCTTTTTTTTTTTCAAAATTTTATCTTTTTTTCAAAAATTTGATTTTAAAATATCTTTTCTAACTTCTTATCTTCTTATCTTCTTATCTTTTCAAATTTGATTTTCAAATCTTTTTCAACTAACTATTTGACTTTTTGTTTGTTTTCTTATCTTTTTCAAAATCACTTAACAACTTTTCTCTCTCTAACTTTCGAAAATACCTCCCTCTTTTTCAAAAATTCTTTTTTTTATTTAATAAATTGTTTTAAATTTTAATTTTAATTTTATTTCTTATCTTAATTTTCGAAAATCATTAACTCCTTTTCAAAATTATTTTCAAAAACTTCTATCTCTCATCTTATTCTATTTATTTATTCATTCACTAACACTTCTCTTCATCTCAAATCACTGCCCCTATCCTCACCTTTGTGTTTGGATTCTCCTTTCTTTATTCTCTTTACTGTGACATAGACAATTCCTCTTCTTTTTCTGTTCTCTTCTCTTTCATATGAGCAAGAACAAGGAAAAAGGCATTCTTGTTGAAGCTGATCCAGAACCTGAAAGGACTCTGAAGAGGAAACTAAGAGAAGCAAAATTACAACAATCCAGAGACAACCTTGCTGAAATTTTCGAACAAGAAAAGGAGATGGCAGCCGAACCCAACAACAATAATGCAAGGAGGATGCTTGGTGATTATACTGCACCTACTTCCAAGTTTGATGGAAGAAGCATCTCAATTCCTGCCATTGGAGCAAACAATTTTGAGTTAAAACCTCAACTAGTTGCTCTAATGCAACAGAACTGCAAGTTTCATGGACTTCCATCAGAAGATCCCTACCAGTTCTTAACTGAGTTCTTGCAGATATGTGAGACTGTTAAGACTAATGGAGTAGATCCTGAAGTCTACAGGCTCTTGCTTTTCCCTTTTGCTGTAAGAGACAGAGCTAGAGCATGGTTGGACTCTCAACCTAAAGATAGCCTGGACTCCTGGGATAAGCTGGTCACGGCCTTCTTGGCTAAATTCTTTCCTCCTCAAAAGCTGAGCAAGCTTAGAGTGGATGTTCAGTCCTTCAAACAAAAAGATGGTGAATCCCTCTATGAAGCTTGGGAAAGATACAAGCAGATGACCAAAAGATGTCCTTCTGACATGTTTTTAGAATGGACCATGATAGATATATTCTATTATGGTCTATCTGAGTTCTCTAAGATGTCACTGGACCATTCTACAGGTGGATCCATTCACCTAAAGAAAATGCCTGCAGAGGCTCAAGAACTTATTGACATGGTTGCAAATAACCAGTTCATGTACACTTCTGAGAGGAATTCCGTGAATAATGGGACGCCTCAAAGGAAAGGAGCTCTTGAAATTGATGCTTTGAATGCCATATTGGCTCAGAACAAAATGTTGACTCAACAAGTCAACATGATTTCTCAAAGTCTGAATGGATGGCAAAATGCATCCAACAGTAATAAAGAGGCATCTTTTGAAGAAGAAGCTTATGATCCTGAGAACCCTACAATGGCAGAGGTAAATTACATGGGTGAACCTTATGGAAACACCTATAATTCATCACAGAGAAATCATCCAAATTTCTCATGGAAGGATCAACAAAAGCCTCAACAAGGCTTTAATAATGGTGGAAGAAATAGGCTTAGCAATATCAAGCCTTATCCATCATCTTCTCAGCAACAGACAGAGAATTATGAACAGAGTACCTCTAACTTAGCAAATTTAGTCTCTAATCTGTCTAAGGCCACTTTAAGTTTCATGAGTGAAACAAGGTCCTCCATCAGAAATCTGGAGGCACAAGTGGGCCAGTTGAGTAAGAAAATCACTGAAACTCCTCCTAGTATTCTCCCAAGCAATACTAAAGAGAATCCAAAAAGAGAGTACAAGGCCATTGACATAATCAACATGGCCAAACCTAGAGAGGAAGGAGAGGACGCAAATCCCAATGAGGAATACGTCATGGGACGTCTCTCAAGCAAGAAGGAGTTCCCTATTGAGGACCCAAGGGAATCTGAGGCTCATATAGAGACCACGGAGATCCCATTAAACCTCCTTCTGCCATTCATGAGCTCTGAAGACTATTCTTCCTCTGAAGAGGATGAAGATGTAATTGGAGAGCAAGTTGCTCAATATCTAGGAGCTATCATGAAGCTGAATGCCAAGTTATTTGGTAATGAGACTTGGGAAGGTGAACCTCCCTTGCTCATTAGTGAACTAGATACATGGGTTCAGCAAACCTTACCTCAAAAGAGACAAGATCCTGGCAAATTCTTAATACCCTGTACCATAGGCACCATGACCTTTGAAAAGGCTCTGCGTGACCTGGGGTCAAGCATAAATCTTATGCCACTCTCTGTAATCGAGAAGCTGGGGATTATTGAGGCACAGCCTGCCATATTTTCATTGCAAATGGTAGACAAGTCAGTAAGACAAGCTTGTGGATTGGTAGAGGAAGTGTTGGTAAAGGTTGAAGGCCTTTACATCCCTGCTGATTTCATAATCTTAGACACTAGGAAGGAAGAGGATGAATGCATCATCCTTGGAAGACCTTTCCTAGCCACAGCAGAAGCTGTAATAGATGTTAACAGAGGAGAATTAGTCCTTCAATTGAATGGGACTACCTTGTGTTTAAGACCTAAGGGTGTTCTTCTATAACAATGGAGAGGAAGCATGAAAAGCTTCTTTCAGTACAGGGTCAAACAAAGCCCCCACAATCAAACTCTAAGTTTGGTGTTGAGAGGCCTCAGCCAAAATCTAAGTTTGGTGTTGAATCCCCACATTCAAACTCTAAGTTTTGTGTTGGGGGTCTACAACATTGACCTGATCACCCGTGAGGCTCCATGAGAGCCCACTGTCAAGCTACTGACATTAAAGAAGCGCTTATTAGGAGGCAACCCAATTTTTATTTATCTAATTTTTTTTTATTTTCATTATTCTTTTATGTTTTATTAGGTTCATGATCATGTGGAGTCACAAAAAAAATACTAAAATTAAAAACAGAATAAAAAAGTAGCAGAAGAAAAATCACACCTTGGAGGAAGGAGCATCTGGCTGGCGTTCAACGCCAGAACAGAGCATGGATCTGGCGTTGAACGCCAGAAACAAGCAGCATCCTGGCGTTTGAACGCCATGAATATACCCTAAGGAGAGCTGGCGTTGAATGCCAGAAACAAGCATGGAACTAGCGTTTAACGCTAGAACCATGCTGCAGTTGGGCGTTGAACGCCCAACATAAGCATCACTTCGGCGTTTAAACGCCAGAATTGTATGCAAAGGCGTTTTACATGCCTAATTGGTGCAGGGATGTAAATCCTTGACACCTCAGGATCTGTGGACCCCACAGGACCCCCACCTACCTCAACTCACCCTCTCTCCTCTTCTTCACATTCATCCTCTCTTTCCCATAAACACTCTTCCCCAAAAACCCTTCACCAATCAGCTCAATCTCTCTTCCCAATTACCCACCTTCACCACTCACATCCATCCACCCTTCCCCATAAACCTCACTACCTTCAAAATACAAAATCACTTTCCCACCTAACCTACCCAATATGGCCGAACCTTAATGGTGCAAGAAATTTTAATCTCAATATCAAAATCAAGATTTCTTTTGATCTCGTACCACTAACCAGCAAGTGCACTGGGTCGTCCAAGTAATAGCTTACGTGAGTAAGGGTCGATCCCAGGAGATTATTGGTTTGAAGCAAGCTATGTTTATTTTATTATTCTTAGTCAGGATATTAATTAAAATTATCAGTTTGAATTATTAGAAAAATAAAAGAACGTGAATTAATTACTTGTTGTGCAGTAATGGAGAATGTGTTGGGGTTTTGGAGATGCTTTATCCTCTGAATTCTTGCAATGTAATATTCAACTCAATAGCATAATGCAAGGTTCCTTCCATGGCAAGCTCTATGTAGGGTGTCACCGTTGTCAATGGCTACTTCCCATCCTCTCAGTCAAAATGGTCCAGATGCTCTGTCACAGCACAGCTAATCATCTGTTGGTTCTCAATCAGGTTGGAATAGAATCCAATGATTCTTTTGCGTCTGTCACTAACAAGGTTTAGACTTTCTGGATTCTCATGAATGCTGTCATCAATCCGGCTTATACCACGAAGATTCTGATTAAGGAATCTAAGAGATACTCATTCAATCTGCTGTAGAACAGAGGTGGTTGTCAGACACACGTTCATGGGTTGAGGAAGGTGATGAGTGTCACGGATCATCACCTTCTCCATAATTAAGCGCGAATGAACATCTTAGATAGGAACACGCATATTTGAATGAAAAAATATAAGTGACTGCATTAATTCATCGAGACGCTGCAGAGCTCCTCACCCCCAACAATGGAGTTTAGAGACTCATGCCGTCAAAGAGTATATAATTCAGATCTGAAAATGTCATGAGGTACAAAATAAGTCTCTAAAAGTTGTTTAAATAGTAAACTTGTAAACTAGGTTTATAGAAAATGAGTAAACTAAGATAATTGGGGCAGAAATCCACTTCTGGGGCCCACTTTGTGTGTGCTGGGGCTGAGACTTAAGCCTCTCACGTGCTTGGGCTGTTTCTAGAGTTGAACGCCAGGTTGTAACGTGTTTTGGGCGTTGAACTCCAACTTGTAACCTGTTTCTGGCGCTGGACGCCAGACTACAACATCGAACTGGCGTTGAACATCATCTATCTTTGCGCAAAGTATGAACTATTATATATTGCTGGAAAGCCCTAGATGTCTACTTTCCAACCCAATTGAGAGCGCGTCAATTGGACTCCTGTAGCTCCAAAAAAGCCATTCCGAGTGCAGGGAGGTCAGGATCCAACAGCATCAGCAGTCCTTTTTCAGCCTAACTCAGATTTTTGCTCAGCTCCCTCAATTTCAGCCAGAAAATACCTGAAATCACAGAAAAATACACAAACTCATAGTAAAGTCCAGAAATATGATTTTTGCCTAAAAGCTAATAAAATTCTATTAAAAACTAATTAAAACATACTAAAATCAACATGAAATTACCCCCAAAAAGCGTATAAATTATCCGCTTATCACAACACCAAACTTAAATCGTTGCTTGTCCCCAAGCAACTAGATAAATAAAAGAGGATAAAAAGAAGTCAAGAATCAATAATATCTCAGAGTTTTAAGTGAAGCCCAGATTCTAATTAGATGAGCGGGACTAGTAGCTTTTTTGCCTCTGAACAGTTTTGGCATCTCACTTTATCCTTTGAAATTCAGAATAGTTGGCATCCATAGGAACTTAGAATTCAGATAGTGTGATTGATTCTCCTAGTTTAGCATGTTGATTCTTGAACACAGCTACTTTTATGAGTCTTGGCCGTGACCCTAAGCATTTTGTTTTCCAGTATTACCATCGGATACATAAATGCCACAGACACATGACTGGGTGAACCTTTTCAGATTGTGACTCAGCTTTGCTAAAGTCCCCAGTTAGAGGTGTCCAGAGCTCTTAAGCACACTCTTTTTGCTTTGGATCATGACTTTAACCACTCAGTCTCAAGCTTTTCACTTGGACCTGCATGCCACAAGCACATGGTTAGGGACAGCTTGATTTAGCCGCTTAGGCCTGGATTTATTTCCTTGGGCCCTCCTATCCATTGATGCTCAAAGCCTTAGATCCTTTTTACCCTTGCCTTTTAGTTTTAAGGGCTATTGGCTTTTTCTGCTTTCTTTTTCTTTTTCTTTCTATTATTTTTTTTTTCGCACAAGCTTTTGCTTTTTCATTGTTTTTTCTTACTTCAAGAATCAATTTTTTTTTATTTTTCAGATCATCAATAACATTTCTCTTTTTCATCATTCTTTCAAGAGCCAACAATTTTAACATTCATAAACAACAAGATCAAAAATATGCACTGTTCAAGCATTCGTTCAGAAGACAAAAAGTATTGCCACCACATATAAATAATTAGAATTTTTCTTATTAAGAACTCGAAAAAAATATTGCCTCTTTATTCTAAAAATCTACTATTTATTCATGTTTGATGATGATGAGAAAAATAAATTATAACTTAATTGGAATTAAAATCAAAGTAGAGATACTAATTACTACTACTAATATATAACTTCTAAGGTAAATTCCTAATAAGAACAGTTATCACAGAGTTAAGGCAAAGATTAGAACTCAACGACCTTTATTTTGGGAAGTGGATGTTCCTCTAGTCTGGGGTGTGCTTGGTCCTTCAAGAAATAATTTCTGACGCTTCAGTTCCTTTAAGTCACATCCTTGCTCTTTCTGTTCCCTTAGGTGCCATGATCTTGATGAGTTTTAGCTTAGTGATCATGGCGAATCACACCAAACTTAGAGGTTTGCTTGTCCTCAAGCAAAAGAAAGGAAAGGAGAGGAATAGTAGGAGAGGCAAATTCGAAATTCAAAAGATATGATGAGTTGAAAAAGATATGAGAAGAAATTAAAAAGATTTGAAAAGAGTTCAAAAAGATAGATGAATTTTGAATAAGATTTGAAAAGAAATTAAAGAAAAATCAAGAAATATGTTTAGGATTAAAAAATTTTTGAAATTGAAGTTGAAAGAGGAAAGTTTGTAACATGTTTATGCAAGAAATCATGAATTGAAACGTGAAAATTGGAAAAAATTTGAATTGAAAACGAAATTACCTCCTCCCCACAATCCTGGCGTTAAACGCCCAAACGCTGCATGTTTTGGGCGTTTAATGCCCAATTGCTACTTCTCCTGGGCGTTCAACGCCCAGCTGTTGCTTCTTTTTGGCGTTGAACGCCAGAAAGTCCTTTGTCACTGGGCATTTTTTTGAACGCCCAGGACGCTGTCAATCTGGTGTTAAACGCCCAGAAGGTGCTTCTTTCTGGAATTTATCGCCCAGAAGATGCTCCTTTCTGGCGTTTAACGCCCAGATGGCTACCCTCGCTGGCGTTGAACGCCCAGTGGGTGCTTTTTTTGGGCGTTCAATGCCCAAAATGTTTCTTACTGGCTTTTTCACGCCAGTGAGCTTCCAAATTCCCTTGTAACTTTGTGAATTCAAGCAATTGCTATTTTACCTTGAAGATACCTGACATATACCTGTAAAAAAAATCAATTAATTAACAAATACTTTGTAAATGGTTGGGTTGCCTCCCAGCAAGTGCTTCTTTATTGTCATTAGCTAGACTATTACTGAGCTTTAATCAAGCCTCAGTTTTGAGTATTCTTGCTCAAAATTGCCTTCAAGATAATGTTTGACTCTCTGTCCATTAACAATGAACTTTTTATTTGAATCATTATCCTGAAACTCTATTTATCCAT
This sequence comes from Arachis stenosperma, assembly GCF_014773155.1. Classification (NCBI taxonomy): domain Eukaryota; kingdom Viridiplantae; phylum Streptophyta; class Magnoliopsida; order Fabales; family Fabaceae; genus Arachis; species Arachis stenosperma. The sequence continues at coordinate 59,002,421 of NC_080385.1, read as the reverse complement.
ATGGTGACACGCTTGTAATCACATATGGACCTCTCCACCGGGACTTCAATTTCCCGGGGAATAATTTGAGCCTAGAATTAAATAGCAGAACTTTCTGCCCTGGCTCAAAGACTCTGGATGACAAGTTCTTATCATGCCATCTCTTTGCTTTCTCTTTGTATATTTTTGCATTCTCGAAAGCATTGAGTCTAAATTCCTCTAGCTCATTTAACTAGAGCAATCGTTTTTCTCCAGCTAAAATGGCATCAAGATTCAGGAATCTGGTTGCCCAGTAGTGTAACAACCCTGATTTTCGAGTACCTGAGATCTTTTCTGAAAGTACGAATTTCTCCGGAAGATCAGTAAAGGAAACACCTCTGTTATATCATCAAGCATCTCAATCCTCATTATCATTATGTCATCCTTAAGCTAGAACCTTCTCTGAGGCAAGCTCGATAATGCAATCGCGAAGAACCTAGTTTTTTAACCGTATCGGTTGGCAGTTTTGATTCTGATTTTCGTAAATAGTCTCTGTTTGACGAACCGGACTCGATTCATGAGAGGAGAGAGATAATAGTATAATATTATCATTATATTAGTATTAGAAAATGCTTGAATGATATTATAAGGTTAGCTAGTCTATTTTTGTTAAAAACAGAAAATCGGTTTAACCGGGTTTACGGTTTACTGGTGCAGCTTAGCACCAGCACTCTCTGATGAATTTAGCAATGCTAAGGCCTCATTATACATATTCTATTATCATAATAAATATGTTACTAGTGTCATTTATGCTAGTAGCTCAGAAAATAATTTTTAGAGATGTTTTTACGAGTGTTCCGATACACCTAGTTTTAGTAGTTGTACACCAGAGATATTTTAATATTATTTTAATCCACCTCCAAGCCAACCAATCATAACTCACCTTACACCCCCAAGACCTCCAAGGCTGTCTCATTTCATCATTTTGGCCGAAAATAACAAGAGAGAAAAGAGAGAAACTTTCATGAACACTTAATCTTCAAAGCTTGATTTCTTCTGAACTAAAACTCAAATCAAAACTCCAATTTCACCAAAATGATCCTCTCTTCTTCCTCTACATAACCATATAACATATCAAGGCTGGAAATAAGGTGAGATGGCTGTCTCCCTCCCTCTTCAATTCGGTTTTCAAGGAAAACCATGTAAACATGTGTTTTCTTGATGTTTTTCCTTAGGAATCATGCTTAACTTGACTTGAGGGCCAAGAAACGTGAATTTCCAGCAACTCTAAGGTGATTAATCCACCTGAAAGCCTAACTGAATTAGGAACAGCAAAACCAGGTAGGGTTTGATGAATTTAATCTTGATTGATTGTGTTTGAGTTGTGTGATTATGATATGGTTTGGCCGTGCTTGAAATTGATTGTTTGTATGAGTAATTCTTGTTGAAATTTTGGTGAAAATTTGATGAAATTTGATGAAATTCAAGCTATGAATGTGTGTTCTTATGGCTGCTGGAAAACGAAACCCTAGAGCTTAAATTGGGGTTCAATTTGTGTTGAAATCATGTAGAAAAGATGGGGTTTTAGTGGCTGAAATTTTATTTTGAATTATGGTAAAAATCGGTTGCTGAAAAGACTGAAAAACGGGTAAAAACAGAGAAAGAATTTGAAGAATATACGAAGAACATGAAGAACACTTTGAGTGTGGTGAAGAACATTGAAGAACAGGCCTTAGATCTTAAAAAGGCAAGGAAGTAAAATTTTTGGTGTTTTAGGGGTTGTTTGGTAATTTCTGAAAGTTAGGGTGGTAAAAGTAGAAATATTAAAAGTTATGGGTGGTAAAAAGTGAATTTTAAAGGTTAAAAGTAAAAGTGAGTTAATTTTTGAAAATTTAATAATAAAATAATAAATAATAATAAAATATTAAATAATAATATTTAATTAAAAATAATATTTTAATAAAAATAATAAAATAATACAGAAAAGGCAGTTTTCTGTAAAAGCTTTAGAAAGACAACTTTAAGTGCAGAATCTCATAATTACCTTCATAAAACACTTAGGGAGTGGTAATAACATGTTAGTGAGGCAAAGATAAAAGAAAGATAAAAAATTGAAGAAAAGATAAAAGTCGAAGAAAAAGTCTGTAATGTTTTAATGGCAGAAAAACAGACAGAGATTATTGAACGAACTAGGGCAACATAGTTAGTCCTTGAGTTGCGATTAGGGTTAGGTATTATATGAAAAGTTAAACTGTTTCAGTATAGACTTAATGAACCTATACTTGGGACAGGCTAACTATTCATACCAAAATTTACATAAGCTTCAACTATATATGTTAAGCAGAGAAAATCAGAGCAGAGTAGGGAAACACAGAGAGCAGAATAATCAGAGTTGAGGAAAGAGATAAAGAGAAGAAGAGTAACATATATATAAAGAAAATGGTAATCAGAGAAAAATAAAGAGATACAGAAGACAGAGTAATTAGAGCAGAGTAAAGAGATAAAGAGAAAGTTAAGAAAGGTTTAGGAATATGTGTTAAGGATTCAAAGGGAAAGAGGAAATGAAGATTGATTTGTGGATTTGTTGAGGTTGAGAAAGGATAACGAAAAACGATAAAAGGCGGGAATACCCCACAAACTGTTAGTTGTTTAACTACGGGGGACACCCATGAACTGATAATTGGTTGAATTCGGGAAGTACCCACGAACTGAATGATCATTGATCTTGGGGAAACCCATAAATTGTTATTTGTTTTATAAGCGGGAAAAACCCACGGACTGCTAATCATTGATTACGGGAATAACCCATGAATTGTTGTATGTTGATCTCGGGTATAACCCACGAACTGAAGATCACTATGTTATTGTGTATTGATCTCGGGGAATAACCCACGAACTGAAGATCTCTGTTTTTTTGTTGTGAATTGATCTCGGGGACGCCCACGAACTGAGGATCACTGTTTCCCCTTGTGCGTATATTATGGGGTCGGGCTTTGCGCCGACTGCCGGTAGTCACGAAGGAGTGGTATTCTTACCACCGACACATATGCACTAAGGACACAAAGGGAAGCCATATCTGGGACTTGTTCCTAGGTAATGTTGGGATGCAGGGTGTAAACCGACACGTGAGCTCATGGCCTGCATAGGACAGACATGCATCATACTTGGTTGCGCATTTCCTTTGTTATGATTGTGGTATGAATGTATGCTTTCCTTGTTTGTATTCCATTCTCTGTGCTTGTGTTATTTTCTTGTATTCTTCTGTTTGTGTTCTGCTATCTGTTTTCTCTATCTTCTCTACTTATCTGTGCTTTCTAATTACTACTTCTTTGTATTTTGCTAATAGTCTGCTAAACAACATAGAATTAATGAACGTAACTAATAACCCCGACCCTACTAAGAACTCCCCAGTTCTTATCCCTTCTCTCTCCCTTCCCCTTCAGATGGAAGTAAGAGTACCTTACCGTAGTTCGTTGATGATGGTTCTATGAAGAGGATCCTGCTCTAGATAGTCTTCTGAGTCTAGGGTGAATATCATTCTCTGATTATACGTATATACTGTGAGACCAGCCAACGTCTGCACCCCGTTCGTATGCGCACTTTAACCTAAAACCTGTCTACAAGACTCCTGTTGTGTGGCTACTTGATGTGGTACCAAAGAGATGTCCTATGGTAATGTCTGATCGTGCAGAGGAATAGCAGATGATGCCCTACCTTTGGTGACGTTCACTTGACTTGAGTTTTGAAGACTTAGAACATAATTTTCCTCGCTTTAGTAGTTTAGAGGGACTAGATGAGTATAGAGTCTAGGCTAGCCTGGGTGCCAGCTTAGGGATCTCTTGAATAGGTCAGGACCTGGGATGTTGTATGTATATATATGTATATAGTTATTATCTAGCTATATCTAGGGGTGTTCTAACTAAAAGTCCATACTTAAATAAAAGTTGGATCACTGAATGTTGTTGACTGCTTGTGATGTATTTATGTGTAGTTGTTTATAACCGTTTTATCTGTTATCAGTTGTGAATTGATTATGTATGATTCCGTCTATTAACCCAAATGTTTTCAAACAAAAAAAAAATATACCTCGCAAATTAACCACGTTTTTAACAACGAATCAGGCTCATATGATAAATAATAGATAATAATTAGGAAGACAAATTGGTAGCACTCAGTTTCCGGTATGATCTAGACATATTGAAAATTGGGTCGTTACAATTTGGTATCAGAGCAGTTCGTTCCCAGTAGAGCCTGGGGAGTGGACTGACTATGCTTCATTGCATACTCTGCTTGTGTGTCTCATGCTGTTAGGGTATCTTTAAGATACATTGGGCATGAATGTCTATGAGTGCTCATTTTGGGAATGTTCATACCTAACTTGAGATATTAAGACTGATCACCTTAATATTGATTGTTTGGTACGGATAAGACCTCAATGACTGTGAATAGGCATGGTTTAATCGAGCTCCGAACGATGAATCGACGTAAGCCACAGCTATCTTCATAGCTGTTATGATCTTCATGGCTATGGCTGCGTGAGATTTGGATGCTGTAAGGAATGGACTGATCTCTTCGTCAGGATGGATCGAAGGAAATAGACCGCTTAAAGATGGATTTCTTGCACGCGGCTGAAATTTTGAGGGCAAAATTTTCTTTTAGGAGGGTAGAATGTAACAACCCTGATTTTCGAGTACCTGAGATCTTTTCTGAAAGTACGAATTTCTCCGGAAGATCAGTAAAGGAAACACCTCTGTTATATCATCAAGCATCTCAATCCTCATTATCATTATGTCATCCTTAAGCTAGAACCTTCTCTGAGGCAAGCTCGATAATGCAATCGCGAAGAACCTAGTCTTTGAACCGTATCGGTTGGCAGTTTTGATTCTGATTTTCGTAAATAGTCTCTGTTTGATGAACCGGACTCGATTCATGAGAGAAGAGAGATAATAGTATAATATTATCATTATATTAGTAATAGAAAATGCTTGAATGATATTATAAGGTTAGCTAGTCTATTTTTGTTAAAAACAGAAAATCGGTTTAACCGGGTTTACGGTTTACTGGTGCAGCTTAACACCAGCACTCTCTGATGAATTTAGCAATGCTAAGGCCTCATTATACATGTTCTATTATCATAATAAATATGTTACTAGTTTCATTTATGCTAGTAGCTCAGAAAATATTTTTTAGAGATGTTTTTACGAGTGTTCCGATACACCTAGTTTTAGTAGTTGTACACCAGAGATATTTTAATATTATTTTAATCTACCTCCAAGCCAACCAATCATAACTCACCTTACACCCCCAAGACCTCCAAGGCTGTCTCATTTCATCATTTTGGCCGAAAATAACAAGAGAGAAAAGAGAGAAACTTTCATGAACACTTAATCTTCAAAGCTTGATTTCTTTTGAACTAAAACTCAAATCAAAACTCCGATTTCACCAAAATGATCCTCTCTTCTTCCTCTACATAACAATATAACATATTAAGGCTGGAAATAAGGTGAGATGGCTGTCTCCCTCCCTCTTCAATTCGGTTTTCAAGGAAAACCATGTAAACATGTGTTTTCTTGATGTTTTTCCTTAGGAATCATGCTTAACTTGACTTGAGGGCCAAGAAACGTGAATTTCCAGAAACTCTAAGGTGATATATCTCTTCCTAACATGCTGAGTGAGATTTGGTCAGTTGAGAGTTTTTGGATTTAAAGTTGTTCTTGATGTGATTTAGGAGGAAAAAGTGCTAAAGGACCACCTGAAAGCCTAACTGAATTAGGAGCAGCAAAACCAGGTAGGGTTTGACGAATTTAATCTTGATTGATTGTGTTTGAGTTGTGTGATTATGATATGGTTTGGCTGTGCTTGAAATTGATTGTTTGTATGAGTAATTCTTGTTGAAATTTTGGTGAAAATTTGATGAACTTTGATGAAATTCAAGCTATGAATGTGTGTTCTTATGGCTGCTGGAAAACGAAACCCTAGAGCTTAAATTGGGGTTCAATTTGTGTTGAAATCATGTAGAAAAGATGGGGTTTTAGTGGCTGAAATTTTATTTTGAATTATGGTAAAAATCGGTTGCTGAAAAGACTGAAAAACGGGTAAAAACAGAGAAAGAATTTGAAGAATATACGAAGAACATGAAGAACACTTTGAGTGTGGTGAAGAACATTGAAGAACAGGCCTTAGATCTTAAAAAGGGCAAGGAAGTAAAATTTTTGGTGTTTTAGGGGTTGTTTGGTAATTTCTGAAAGTTAGGGTGGTAAAAGTAGAAATATTAAAAGTTATGGATGGTAAAAAGTGAATTTTAAAGGTTAAAAGTAAAAGTGAGTTAATTTTCGAAAATTTAATAATAAAATAATAAATAATAATAAAATATTAAATAATAATATTTAATTAAAAATAATATTTTAATAAAAATAATAAAATAATACAGAAAAGGCAGTTTTCTGTAAAAGCTTTAGAAAGACAACTTTAAGTGCAGAATCTCATAATTACCTTCATAAAACACTTAGGGAGTGGTAATAACATGTTAGTGAGGCAAAGATAAAAGAAAGATAAAAAGTTGAAGAAAAGATAAAAGTCGAAGAAAAAGTCTGTAATGTTTTAATGGCAGAAAAACAGACAGAGATTAGTGAACGAACTAGGGCAACATAGTTAGTCCTTGAGTTGCGATTAGGGTTAGGTATTATATGAAAAGTTAAACTGTTTCAGTATAGACTTAATGAACGTATACTTGGGACAGGCTAACTATTCATACCAAAATTTACATAAGCTTCAACTATATATGTTAAGCAGAGAAAATCAGAACAGAGTAGGGAAACACAGAGAACAGAATAATCAGAGTTGAGGAAAGAGATAAAGAGAAGAAGAGTAACATATATATAAAGGAAATGGTAATCAGAGAAAAATAAAGAGATACAGAAGACAGAGTAATTAGAGCAGAGTAAAGAGATAAAGAGAAAGTTAAGAAAGGTTTAGGAATATGTGTTAAGGATTCAAAGGGAAAGAGGAAATGAAGATTGATTTGTGGATTTGTTGAGGTTGAGAAAGGATAACGAAAAACGATAAAAGGCGGGAATACCCCACAAACTGTTAGTTGTTTAACTACGGGGAACACCCATGAACTGATAATTGGTTGAATTCGGGAAGTACCCACGAACTGAATGATCATTGATCTTGGGGAAACCCATAAATTGTTATTTGTTTTATAAGCGGGAAAAACCCACGGACTGATAATCATTGATTACGGGAATAACCCATGAATCGTTGTATGTTGATCTCGGGTATAACCCACGAACTGAAGATCACTATGTTATTGTGTATTGATCTCGGGGAATAACCCACGAACTAAAGATCTCTGTTTTATTGTTGTGAATTGATCTCGAGGACGTCCACGAACTGAGGATCACTATTTCCCCTTGTGCGTATATTATGGGGTCTGGCTTTGCGCCGACTGCCGGTAGTCACGAAGGAGTGGTATTCTTACCACCGACACATATGCACTAAGGACACAAAGGGAAGCCATATCTGGGACTTGTTCCTAGGTAATGTCGGGATGCAGGGTGTAAACCGACACGTGAGCTCATGGCCTGCATAGGACAGACATGCATCATACTTGGTTGCGCATTTCCTTTGTTATGATTGTGGTATGAATGTATGCTTTCCTTGTTTGTATTCCATTCTCTGTGCTTGTGTTATTTTCTTGTATTCTTCTGTTTGTGTTCTGCTATCTGTTTTCTCTATCTTCTCTACTTATCTGTGCTTTCTAATTACTGCTTCTTTGCATTCTGCTAATAGTCTGCTAAACAACATAGAATTAATAAACGTAACTAATAACCCCGACCCTACTAAGAACTCCCCAGTTCTTACCCCTTCTCTCTCCCTTCCCCTTCAGATGGAAGTAAGAGTACCTTACCGTAGTTCGTTGATGATGGTTCTACGAAGAGGATCCTGCTCTAGATAGTCTTCTGAGTCTAGGGTGAATATCGTTCTCTGATTATACGTATATACTGTGAGACCAGCCAACGTCTGCACCCCGTTCGTATGCGCACTTTAACCTAAAACCCGTGTACAAGACTCCTGTTGTGTGGCTACTTGATGTGGTACCAAAGAGATGTCCTTGATGCCAAGGCATCTTAGGCTAGTTTCACTAGCCTTTTTCTTTTATTTTTAGTTGTTTTATGCATTTTCTTGAACCTTAAGTAATCATTTGGGCCAAATAGTCATGCTTGTCTTAAATCATTCAAACATGAAGATTTTGATGCAAATTCCATGAGTTTTTAGTTATATTCCTTGAATGCTATGAATGGAAGAATTATCATGAATTTTAGCAAGACTTTGATGCAGTTGTTTGGATGATTTCAGGGAAGAAGAGGCTAGGCAAAGAAGCAACAAAAATCAATGAAGGAAGCCTGGATATCATTTGTGGCGTTTAAGTTCCAGTTCCAGTTAAAGCTTAAACTGGAACTTAAATGCCAGGAAGGGAATTGCTCCAGGATGCTTCCAACGTTTAAGCTCCAGTTTAAGCATAAACTGGAGCTTAAACGTGCTCGAGCTTGTGCCTCCAGGGAGTGCCAGCGTTTAAGATCCAGTTTAAGCTTAAACTGGAGCTTAAACGTGTTATATGGAACAGCTTGACCATGCCTTCTTCAAACATAAATAACTCGAGTTGTAGAACTCCAAATGATGCGCTTCCAGTTGCATTGGAAAGTAGACATCCAGAGCTTTCCAACGATGAATAGAAGTATGGGGTGGACAATGCAACTGAGCTCCCAAAATTGGCATTTTCGAGCATGTTTAAGTGACTTAAACGTTGGCTTAAACGCTGTCAAACCAACCAGCAACCTTGTCACCTTCAATCAAGCATAACTTGAGCTATAGAGATCCAATTGAGGTGCTTCCAGTTGCGTTAGAAAGCTGACATCCATAGCTTTCCAACGAGGTATAATAGTCTATATTTGGCATCAAATTGGCAAGGTTGACAAGAGAACAAAGTGACGACTCAAGAAAGGGGGGTGCAACGTTTGAGTGTAGTTTAATGGATCATTATCCTTTTTGGATCAATTATGTCACTCTACCCTTCAAGCAAGCAAGGCCCATCAACAACACCAAATCAAGGCCACAAGAATCATCTAGAATAGTTTATTTTCATTTGATTGTAATTTGCTTTTAATTTCATTTTCATTTGGTAATTTAGGGAGCCTATTTAAAGGCCTTAGTTTCTGCATTTGAAACAAACTGGATGGAAGGGGATCATTTTTCTAGTTTTCATCTTTTTGTAATTGAATTCAGATCTATGACTCACTAAACCCCTTTCATTGGGTTAGGAAGCTCTATTGTAATTCAATGAATCAATAATAGTTTTTATCTTCTTCTTCAATCTTTTCTCTTGAATTTTGTTAGAAAGCTTCTCGATCTAATTCCATTGGTTAGTTGTCTTGGGAAAGAAACTATCCATAATTGGAATCCTTCGGAACCTTGGGAAAGGAATGGAGGATTCATGCTAGAGAAGCTTTCTCACAGTGAATTGGATTGGGATTTGGATGGATATTGTGACATGTAATCCTACCAAATTGTGGTTCATGAAACTGTGTGGTATAATCAGTGATCGAGCATCATCTCTTCTTATGAACATTTAAACCAAGGGATTGGGAATTTGTTTGTTTTTAGAGAGAATTGGTGAGCCAAGGGATTGGGATCCAATCATATAAGATTGCCAAGCAAAATTCAATGAATGCATTGGTTGAGGAAGGGATGAAAATGTTTTGATTCGGAGATCTCAATATCTCCTGAAACCCAATGAATTCCCCATTTCTGATCTATCACTTTCTCTTTACATTCTGCAATTAAATTCATGCAATCACCCCGATCCCCTTTTAATTTCAGCAATTTAGCTTCTCGCTCTTTAATTCATGCAATTTAAGATTCTGCACTTTTAATTTCTTGCCATTTACGTTTCCCGCCAATTTTACATTCCGCACTTCTCATCTAAATCTTGATTCCGCTCAACTAGAACACACTTCTAATCCGAATTGCTCATTCAACCAATCCTTGTGGGATTCGACCTCACTCTATTGTGAGTTTTTACTTGACGATAACCGGTGCACTTGCCGGAAGGAATTTTTGCCGATCGTGCAATTTCCTAAAATCGTAGCTATCAAGTTTATAGCTTGTATCAAGTTTATGGCGCCGTTGTCGGGGATTGGTTTTCGATTGACAATTCTCAAATTGGAAGTTAACTAGATTGAGCATTTTTCTTGTTTTGTTAATTCAGTTCAAGTTACTTGTTGAATTTTAATTTCTGCACTCTGTTACTTGCTTTCTTTCTTTATGCCTTTAAATTCAAGCAACTAACTCACTGACCCACTAACTATTTGAATTAATTCCTCAACTGCTCTAACCATACTCTTCCATTAACCAAGAGTATTTCACTTGTTTGTTGCCTGTGCTGTGTTCTTGTATGACAGGTAGGAGAAGAGGGACATCAACTCCTCTATATACCGAACCAGAGAGGACCCTTCATAGACTTAGAAGGGAAGCAAGAGGGAAGCGAGTACTGGGAGAAGAAGAATCTGAAGGAGAATCTGAGGACAATTTTGAGGAAGCTCTAGATCTCAACATGGATAGAGAAGTTCACAACCATGAGAGGGCTGATGGAAACAATGCCATTCCTGAGAGGAGGGTTCTTGGTTCATACATAAACCCAACCTCTGGGAATTGTGGTAGCAGCATTCAGAAACCACCCATTCAGGCCAACAATTTTGAACTCAAACCACAGCTAATATCACTGGTGGAGGATCATTGTTCATTTGGTGGGAGTGCTAATGAAGATCCAAACCAACATCTCACAAAATTCCTGAGAATTTGCGACACTGTGAAGTCCAATGGAGTCCAGAAAGATGCCTATAAACTGCTCTTGTTCCCATTTTCACTTAGGGACAAGGCAGCTAAGTGGCTGGAATCATTCCCAAGGGGAAGCCTAACAACCTGGGATGAGGTGGAAAGCAAGTTTCTGGCACGTTTCTACCCCCCACAAAAGGTCAATAGGCTTCGATCTGAGGTTCAGACTTTTAGACAACAAGATGGTGAAACTCTCTACGAGGCATGGGAGAGGTTCAAGGAGTTGACAAGGAAATACCCACCAGACATGTTCCATGACTAGGTGCAATTGCATATTTTCTATGATGGACTTTCTTATGAATCAAGGAAGGCTGTAGACCATTCATCAGGAGGTTCATTGAACAGGAAAAAGACTGTGGAAGAAGCCATTGAAGTGATTGAGACAGTGGCTGAGAATGAGTACTACTATGCTTCAGAGAGACACAACACTAAGGGAGTCATGGAGCTGAACCATGTTGATACAATTCTAGCCCAAAACAAGGTGTTTGCCAAGCAACTAGCAGAGCTCACCAGGAAATTAGGAACAAATCAAGTGGCTGCAATACACACACAAGATTAAGAGGAGGTAAGCACTGAAGGAAGTGATTGGGAAGAGGCCAACTATGTGGGAAATCAACAAAGGCAACCATATGATCCACATTCTAACACTTACAACCCAGGTTGGAAAAACCACCCAAACTTTGGGTGGGGAAACCAGCAAACCCAACCACAAAACCACAAACCTTACAACTCCAACCAAAGATCATACCAAGCCACACAAAACACCTACTCCCAACCACCATATCATGGCCAAAATAATCAACCTGCCCAACCTAATCCGAACCAACAATTTCAAGATCAATTAAACAAGATAGAAGGAATGCTTGCAAACATGGGTCAGGACATAAGTGAGTTGAAAAGCTTTAGGGATGATGTGAGATCTACCTTAAGGAACCATGGTGAAAAACTCAAGAGGATGGAGTCTCAAGTAGGAGAGCTATCTCAACAGGCCCCCAAGTCAACTGCAGTGTTCCCTAGTGACACAGAAAAGAATCCTAAAGGGGAACAAAAGGGAGTGAGATGGGAAGAATGCAAGGCCATCACCATATTGAAGGAAGTCTCAGAAGAAGAAGGAATCAGACCCTCAGAACAGGAGCCAGAAATCTTGAAGGAAGGTGTGGAAGAAGCTAAGCAGGAAAGTGAAACTGAGCAAACAAGGAGCAAAGGAGCTCTAAGAAAAAGAAAAATAAAGAAGGGAAACTTGCCAAGGATATGTGAATAACAAGAGGCCATAGCAGTGTTTTAGTGGAAACATAAAAAGTGACATTCTTACCTAAGAAACAATAAAGTGATGCTGCAACAACTTTCTGCATGAACACCCCATTAATCAATGTCAATTACTTACTGATATGGCTAATGAATTTACTTTCTGTTTCATTCTTTCTTCTCAATAATTCAGAACTTGCTTGGGGACAAGCAAGGATTAAGTTTGGTGTTGTGATGCCAAGGCATCTTAGGCTAGTTTCACTAGCCTTTTTCTTTTATTTTTATTTTTTTTATGCATTTTCTTGAGCCTTAAGTAATCATTTGGGCCAAATAGTCATGCTTGTCTTAAATCATTCAAACATGAAGATTTTGATGCAAATTCCATGAGTTTTTAGTTATATTCCTTGAATGCTATGAATGGAAGAATTCTCATGAATTTTAGCAAGACTTTGATGCAGTTGTTTGGATGATTTCAGGGAAGAAGAAGCTAGGCAAAGAAGCAACAAAAATCAATGAAGGAAGCCTGGATATCATTTGTGGCGTTTAAGTTCCAGTTCCAGTTTAAGCTTAAACTGGAACTTAAATGCCACGAAGGGAATTGCTCCAGGATGCTTCCAACGTTTAAGCTCCAGTTTAAGCATAAACTGGAGCTTAAACGTGCTCGAGCTTGTGCCTCCAGGGAGTGCCAGCGTTTAAGCTCCAGTTTAAGCTTAAACTAGAGCTTAAACGTGTTATATGGAACAGCTTGACCATGCCTTCTTCAAACATAAATAACTCGAGTTGTAGAACTCCAAATGATGCACTTCCAGTTGCATTGGAAAGTAGACATCCAGAGCTTTCTAACGATGAATAGAAGTATGGGGTGGACAATGCAACTGAGCTCCCAAAATTGGCATTTTCGAGCACGTTTAAGTGACTTAAACGTTGGCTTAAACGCTGTCAAACCAACCAGCAACCTTGTCACCTTCAATCAAGCATAACTTGAGCTATAGAGATCCAATTGAGGTGCTTCCAGTTGCATTAGAAAGCTGACATCCATAGCTTTCCAACGAGGTATAATAGTCTATATTTGGCATCAAATTGGCAAGGTTGACAAGAGAACAAAGTGACGACTCAAGAAAGGGGGGTGCAACGTTTGAGTGTAGTTTAATGGATCATTATCCTTTTTGGATCAATTATGTCACTTTACCCTTCAAGCAAGCAAGGCCCATCAACAACACCAAATCAAGGCCACAAGAATCATCTAGAATAGTTTATTTTCATTTGATTGTAATTTGCTTTTAATTTCATTTTCATTTTGTAATTTAGGGAGCCTATTTAAAGGCCTTAGTTTCTGCATTTGAAACAAACTGGATGGAAGGGGATCATTTTTCTAGTTTTCATCTTTTTGTAATTGAATTCAGAGCTATGACTCACTAAACCCCTTTCATTGGGTTAGGAAGCTCTATTGTAATTCAATGAATCAATAATAGTTTTTATCTTCTTCTTCAATCTTTTCTCTTGAATTTTGTTAGAAAGCTTCTCGATCTAATTCCATTGGTTAGTTGTCTTGGGAAAGAAACTATCCATAATTGGAATCCTTCGGAACCTTGGGAAAGGAATGGAGGATTCATGCTAGAGAAGCTTTCTCACAGTGAATTGGATTGGGATTTGGATGGATATTGTGACATGTAATCCTACCAAATTGTGGTTCATGAAACTGTGTGGTATAATCAGTGATCGAGCATCATCTCTTCTTATGAACATTTAAACCAAGGGATTGGGAATTTGTTTGTTTTTAGAGAGAATTGGTGAGCCAAGGGATTGGGATCCAATCATATAAGATTGCCAAGCAAAATTCAATGAATGCATTGGTTGAGGAAGGGATGAAAATGTTTTGATTCGGAGATCTCAATATCTCCTGAAACCCAATGAATTCCCCATTTCTGATCTATCACTTTCTCTTTACATTCTGCAATTAAATTCATGCAATCACCCCGATCCCCTTTTAATTTCAGCAATTTAGCTTCTCGCTCTTTAATTCATGCAATTTAAGATTCTGCACTTTTAATTTCTTGCCATTTACGTTTCCCGCCAATTTTACATTCCGCACTTCTCATCTAAATCTTGATTCCGCTCAACTAGAACACACTTCTAATCCGAATTGCTCATTCAACCAATCCTTGTGGGATTCGACCTCACTCTATTGTGAGTTTTTACTTGACGATAACCGGTGCACTTGCCGGAAGGAATTTTTGCCGATCGTGCAATTTCCTAAAATCGTAGCTATCAAGTTTATAGCTTGTATCAGTCCTATGGTAATGTCTGATCGTGCAGAGGAATAGCAGATGATGCCCTACCTTTGGTGACGTTCACTTGACTTGAGTTTTGAAGACTTAGAACGTAATTTCCCTCGCTTTAGTAGTTTAGAGGGACTAGGTGAGTATAGAGTCTAGGCTAGCCTGGGTGCCAAGTTAGGGATCTCTTGAATAGGTCAGGACCTGGGATGTTGTATGTATATATATGTATATAGTTATTATCTAGCTATATCTAGGGGTGTTCTAACTAAAAGTCTATACTTAAATAAAAGTTGGATCACTGAATGTTGTTGACTGCTTGTGATGTATTTATGTGTAGTTGTTTATAACCGTTTTATCTGTTATCAGTTGTGAATTGATTATGTATGATTCCGTCTATTAACCCAAATGTTTTCAAACAAAAAAAAAATATACCTCGCAAATTAACCACGTTTTTAACAACGAATCAGGCTCATATGATAAATAATAGATAATAATTAGGAAGACAAATTGGTAGCGCTCAGTTTCTGGTATGATCTAGACATATTGAAAATTGGGTCGTTACAAGTAGGCCTTATATTCCAGTTCCACTGGCAAGTGACATGCCTTTGCATACACAAGCTGGTATGGAGAGGTCCCTATAGGGGTCTTGAATGCTGTTCTGTATGCCCACAGAGCATCATCCAAGTTTCTTGCCCAATCTCTTCTACGGTTAATTACAGTCCGTTCTAGGATTCTTTTGAGTTCTCTATTTGAGATTTCAGCTTGCCTATTTGTCTGTGGGTGATATGGAGTGGCCACCCTGTGGCTAACTCCATCACGAACCAAAGCAGAGTAGAGCTGTTTATTGTAGAAATGAGTGCCCCCATCACTGATTAGTACTCTAGGGGTGCCAAATCTGCTGAAGATGTATTTCTGGAGGAATTTTAAAACTGTCTTAGTGTCATTAGTGGGTGTAGCAATAGCTTCCACCCATTTGGATACATAATCCACTGCCACCAGAATGTAAGTGTTTGAGTATGATGGTGGGAAAGGCCCCATGAAATCAATACCCCATACATCAAACAACTCAATCTCCAAGATCCCTTGTTGAGGCATGGCATAACTGTGAGGTAGATTGCCAGATCTTTGGCAACTATCACAATTAAGTACAAACACTCGGGAATCCTTATAGAGAGTAGGCCAGTAGAAGCCACATTGGAGAACTCTTGTGGCTGTTCGTTCACTTCCAAAATATCCTTCATACTGTGATCCATGGCAGTGCCAGAGGATCTTCTGTGCTTCTTCTTTAGGTACACATCTACGGATTACTCCGTCTGCACATCTCTTGAAGAGATATGGTTCATCCAAAAGATAGTACTTTGCATCCGTGATCAACTTCTTTGATTGCTGCCTACTGTACTCTTTGGGTATGAATCTTACTACCTTGTAGTTTGCAATGTCTACAAACCACGGCACTTCCTGGATGGCAAAGAGTTGCTCATCAGGAAAGGTCTTAGAGATCTCAGTAAGAGGGAGGGACGCCCCTTCTACTGGTTCTATTCGGGACAGGTGATCTGCTACTTGGTTCTCTGTCCCTTTTCTGTCTCTTATTTCTATATCAAACTCTTGCAGAAGCAACACCCATTTGATGAGTCTGGGTTTTGAATCCTGCTTTGTGAATAGATATTTAAGAGCAGCATGATCAGTGTACACAATCACTTTTGATGCTACTAAATAGGATCTGAACTTGTCAATGGCATAAACCACTGCAAGTAATTCTTTTTCTGTGGTTGTGTAGTTCTTCTGTGCGTCATTTAAAACACGGCTAGCATAGTAAATGACGTGCATGAGCTTGTCATGCCTCTGTCCCAACACTACACCAATGGCATGATCACTGGCATCACACATCAATTCAAATGGTAATGTCCAGTCTGGTGTAGAGATGACTGGTGCTGTGACCAGCTTAGCTTTCAGGGTCTCAAACGCCTGCAGACACTCCTTATCAAAGAAAAATGGCGTGTCAGCAGCTAGCAGATTACTCAGAGGTTTGGCAATTTTTGAAAAATCTTTTATAAACCTCCTATAGAATCCTGCATGCCCCAAAAAGCTTCTGATTGCCTTAACATTTGCAGGTGGTGGTAATTTTTCAATTACCTCTACCTTAGCTTGATCCACCTCTATACCCTTGTTCGAGATTTTGTGCCCAAGGACAATTCCTTCAGTCACCATAAAGTGACATTTTTCCCAGTTTAAAACCAGGTTCGTCTCTTGGAATCTCTTTAGAACAAGTGCTAGATGGTCAAGACAGGAGCTGAATGAGTCTCCGAATACTGAAAAGTCATCCATGAAGACTTCCAGAAATTTTTTCACCATATCAGAGAAAATAGAGAGCATGCACCTTTGAAAGGTTACAGGTGCATTGCATAGACCAAATGGCATCCTTCTGTACGCAAATACTCCAGATGGACATGTGAATGTTGTTTTCTCTTGATCCTGGGGATCTACTGCAATTTGATTATAACCTGAATATCCATCCAGGAAGTAGTAGTATTCATGACCTGCCAGTCTTTCTAGCATCTGGTCTATGAATGGTTAAGGAAAATGATATTTTCTGGTGGCTGTATTGAGCCTTCTGTAATCAATACACATACGCCACCCTGTAACTGTTCTTGTGGGAACCAGTTCATTTTTTTCATTATGGACCATTGTCATGCCACCTTTCTTAGGGACGACTTGGACAGGGCTTACCCAGGGGCTATCAAAAATAGGATAAATAATCCCAGCCTCTAGTAATTTAGTGACCTCTTTCTGCACCACCCCCTTCATGGCTGGATTCAGCCATCTTTGTGGTTGAACCACTGGCTTGGCGTCACCCTCTAATAGGATCTTGTTAATGCATCTGGCTGGGCTAATGCCCTTAAGATCACTGATGGACCACCCAAGAGCTGTCTTATGTGTCCTTAGCACTTGAATTAGTGCTTCCTCTTCCTGTGGCTCTAAGGTAGAGCTTATGATTACAGGAAAGGTATCACCTTCTCCCAGAAATGCATATTTCAGAGATGGTGGTAATGGTTTGAGCTCGAGTTTGGGAGGTTTCTCCTCTTCCTGATGGATTTTCAGAGGTTCTACTATTCTCTCTGGTTCCTCCAGATCAGGTTGAACATCTTTAAAGATATCCTCTAGCTCTGATTCGAGACTCTCAGCCATATTGACCTCTTTTACCAGAGACTCAATAATATCAATGCTCATGCAGTCATTTTGGGTGTCTGGATGCTGCATGGCTTTGACAACATTCAACTTGAACTCATCCTCATTGACTCTCAGGGTTACTTCCCCTTTTTGAACATCAATGAGGGTTTGGCCAGTTTCTAGGAAAGGTCTTCCTAGAATGAGAGTTGCACTCTTGTGCTCCTCCATTTCCAGCACCACAAAGTCAGTGGGAAAGGCAAATGGCCCAACCTTGACAATCATGTCTTCAATCACGCCTGATAGGTATTTAATGGAGCCATCAGCAAGTTGGAGACATATCTAAGTTGGTTTAACTTCATCAGTCAACCCAAGCTTTCTGATAGTAACTGCAGGTATTAGATTAATACTTGCCCCAAGATCACATAGAGCTTGCTTAGTACAAGTACCTTCTAATGTGCATAGTATCATAAAGCTTCCCGGATCTTTAAGCTTCTCAGGTAAGCTTTTCAGAATGACTGCACTGCATTCTTCAGTGAGGTAAACTTTCTCAGTTTCCCTCCAATCTTCTTATGACTTAAGATCTCTTTCATGAACTTTGCATAAGAGGGTATTTGCTCAAGTGCCTCTACAAACGGAATCTTTATTTCAAGAGTCCTGAGATAGTCTGCAAAGCGGGCAAATTGCTTATCCTGTTCCGCTTGGCAGAGTTTCTGAGGATAAGGCATTTTGGCTTTATATTCCTCAACCTTAGTTGCTGTAGGTTTATTGCCTACAGGTGTGGGCTGAGAAGCCATTTTAGAGGGCTTGTTATCAGCACTTGTATGTGTCTGATCTCCTATTGGCGTTTGAATGCCAGGGGTGGAAGCTGGAGTGGCGTTAGACGCCAGTTCCTTACCTGTTTCTGGCGTTTGAACGCCAGAACTGTGCTTCCTTTGGGCATTCAACGCCAATTCATTGCTTGTTTCTGGCGTTGAACGCCAGGACTGAGCATGGTCTGGGCGTTCAGCGCCAGCTTTCCCCCCATTTTCTGGCGTTTGGGCGCTAGAGTCATTCCTTTCTGGGCTCTGATTGTCCTCAGATGGATTTTGGGTGGTTTGCTCATTTCTTGGCTTCCTGTTACCTTGAAGTGAGGTATTTAATGTTTTCCCACTCCTTAATTGAACTGCTTGGCATTCTTCTGTTATTTGTTTTGATAACTACTGTTCTGTCTGCTTTAACTGTATTTCCATATTCATATTAGCCATTCTTGTTTCTAGTAGTATTTCCTTGAATTTGGCTAACTGTTTTGTTAGAAAATCTAATTGCTGATTGAATTCAGCAGCTTGATCTGCAGGACTGAGTTCAGCAGTTACTGTTTTGGCCTCTTTGTTGATGGAAAATTCCCTGCTTAGGTACAGATGCTGATTTCTGGCAACTGTATCAATGAGCTCTTGAGCTTCTTCTATTGTCTTCCTCATGTGTATAGATCCACCAGCTGAGTGGTCTAGAGAAATCTGAGCTCTTTCTGTAAGCCCATAGTAGAAGATGTCTAATTGCACTCATTCTGAAAACATTTCAGAGGGGCATTTTCTTAGCATCTCTCTGTATCTCTCCCAGGCATCATAAAGGGATTCATTATCTCCTTGTTTGAAGCCTTGGATGCTTAGCCTTAGCTGTGTCATCCGTTTTGGAGGAAAATAGTGATTCAGGAATTTTTCTGACAGTTGTTTCCATGTCTTTATGCTGTCCTTAGGTTGGTTATTTAACCACCTCTTAGCTTGGTCCTTTACAGCAAATGAAAACAGTAATAATCTGTAGACATCCTAATCTACTTCCTTATCATGTACTGTGTCAGCAATTTGTAAAAATTGTGCCAGAAACTCTGTAGGTTCTTGCTGTGGAAGACCGGAATACTGGCAACTTTGCTGCACCATGATAATGAGCTGAGGATTCAACTCAAAGCTACTGACTCCGATGGAAGGTATACAGATACTACTCCCATATGAAGCAGTAGTGGGGTTAGCATATGACACTAGAGTCCTTCTGGACTGTTCATTTTCCCTTAGTTCCATGATGGAGCAAGGGAGATGATATGGATGTTGATATTATTTATTTTATTAAAAAAATTTTTATATATATTTTCGAAATAATAAAATAAAATAAAATAAAATAAAATGAAATAAATAAAAAAAACGAAATAAAAATCAAAATAAAAATTTGAAAATATTTTATGAAGATTTTTGAAAAAAAATGAGGAGAGAGAAATTGGTTAGGATATTTTCAAAAATTTTGAGAAAATATAAGATAGAAGATATGATTTGTAAAAGATAAATATGATAGGAAACAGATGTAATTGAAGATTGAAAATATATAAAAGGTATTTGAAAAAGATAAATTTGTTTTGAAAAAGATATTGTGAAGATTTGAAAAAGATATTTATGAGTTGAAAAGATTTTAAGAAGGAAAATATAAATTTTTTTTTTAAATCTTAAAAGGATAAGATTTGAAAAATTTTGAAATTGAAATCAGAATTTTTATAAAAAAAATTCGAAAATATGGCTTAAAAATAGTTAGAAAAGATATTTTTTTGAATTTTGAATTTTACGATGAAAGAGAAAAACACATAAAAGACACAAGACTTAAAATTTTTAGATCTAATGCTCCTTGTTTTCGAAAATTTTGGAGGGAAAACACCAAGGAACACCAAACTAAAAAATTTTAAGATCAAAACACAAAGAAGACTCAAGAACGCTTTGAAGATTCACAAGAACACCAAGAACAAAAGAAAGAACACCAAACTTAAAATTTTTAGAAAACCACAATGAAATTTTCGAAAATTAAAGAGAGATTAACAAGAAAACACCAAACTTAATGTTTGGTATAAGATTTAATCAAAGAAAATTTTTTTTGAAAACGGTTTTAAAAAAGGAAGATACCCAATTGCCAAGAACATAAGCCAACGCTCTAGCCAACTGATTTACAAATGTAACGTGTTTTAATATTGTATATAAAAAGATTTATTTTTGAGAACTAATAATTTGAAATTGCACCATAAAAACACGAAAAATACACAAAACAAAACAAACCAAAGATCAAACAAGAGAAATTGACAAGAACAATTTGAAGATCAAGGAAGAACAAGAACATGCAATTCGAAAAATTAAGAGACAAGGAAAAACATGCAATTGAGACCAAACTTAGAACAAGACACTAAACTCACGAAAAAAATTAGAAATTGATAAAGAAAAATAATATTTTTGAAAAAATTTTGAAAAGGGAATAAAGGACTCAGAATTTAAATGGCTACTTCCCATCCTCTCAGTGAAAATGGTCCAAATGCTCTGTCACAGCACGGCTAATCATCTGTCAGTTCTCAATCAGGTTGGAATAAAATCCAATGATTCTTTTGCGTCTGTCACTAACGCGCAGCCTTCAGGAGTTTGAAGCTTGTCACAGTCATTCAATCACGGAATCCTACTCGGAATACCACAGACAAGGTTTAGACTTTCCGGATTCTCATGAATGCTGTCATCAATCCGGCTTATACCACGAAGATTCTGATTAAGGAATCTAAGAGATACTCATTCAATCTGCTGTAGAACGGAGGTGGTTGTCAGACACACGTTCATGGGTTGAGGAAGGTGATGAGTGTCACGGATCATCACCTTCTCCATAATTAAGCGCAAATGAACATCTTAGATAGGAACACGCATATTTGAATGAAAAAATATAAGTGATTGGATTAATTCATCGAGACGCTGCAGAGCTCCTCACCCCCAACAATGGAGTTTAGAGACTCATGCCGTCAAAGAGTATATAATTCAGATCTGAAAATGTCATGAGGTACAAAATAAGTCTCTAAAAGTTGTTTAAATAGTAAACTAGTAACCTAGGTTTATAGAAAATGAGTAAACTAAAATAATTGGTGCAGAAATCCACTTCTGGGGCCCACTTGGTGTGTGCTGGGGCTGAGACTTAAGCCTCTCATGTTCTTGGGTTATTTCTGGAGTTGAACGCCAGGTTATAACGTGTTTTGGGCGTTGAACTCCAACTTGTAACCTGTTTCTGGCACTGGACACCAGACTGCAACCTGGAACTGGCGTTGAACGCCAGTTTACGTCATCTATCTTTGCGCAATTGAGAGCGCGTCAATTGAACTTCTGTAGCTCCAAAAAATATATTCCGAGTGCAGAGAGGTCAGGATCCAACAGCATCAGCACTCCTTTTTCAGCCTAACTCAGATTTTTGCTCAGCTCCCTCAATTTCAGCCAGAAAATACCTGAAATCACAGAAAAATACACAAACTCATAGTAAAGTCCAGAAATATGATTTTTGCCTAAAAACTAATAAAATTCTATTAAAAACTAATTAAAACATACTAAAATCTGCATGAAATTACCCTCAAAAAGCGTATAAAATATCCGCACATCACTTAACCCCTCTCCCTCCACTATAAATACCCATCCACTCTTCTTCATTTTCACACAACACAACCCTCTCTTCTCCACCTTGGCCGAAACACAACCTTCTCTCCCTCTCCTCCATATCTTCTTCTTCTTCATCTATTCTTTCTTCTCTTGCTCCAGGGCGAGCAATATTTTAAGTTTGGTGTGGTAAAAGCATAGCTTTTTGTTTTTGCATAACCATTAATGGCACCTAAGGCCGGAGAAACCTCTAGAAAAGGGAAAGGGAAGACAAAAGCTTCCACCTCCGAGTCATGGGAGATGGAAAGATTCATCTCCAAAGCCCATCAAGACCACTTCTATGATGTTGTGGCTAAGAAGAAGGTGATACCTGAGGTCCCTTTCAAGCTCAAGAAAAATGAGTATTCGGAGATCCGACATGATATCTAAAGAAGAGGTTGGAAAGTTCTAACCAACCCCATTCAACAAGTCGGAATCTTAATGGTTCAAGAGTTCTATGCCAATGCGTGGATCACTAGGAACCATGATCAAAGTATGAACCCGAACCCAAAGAATTATCTTACAATGGTTCGGGGAAATACCTAGATTTTAGTCCGAAAAATGTGAGGTTGGCATTCAACTTACCCATGATGCAAGGAGATGCACGCCCCTATACTAGAAGGGTCAACTTTAACCGAAGGTTGGACCAAGTCCTTATGGACATATGTGTGGAATGAGCTCAATGGAGAAGAGACTCTAAAGGCAAACCGGTTCAACTAAGAAGACTGGATCTCAAGCCTGTGGCTAGAGGATGGTTGGAGTTCATCCAACGCTCAATCATCCCTACTAGCAACCGATCCGAAGTTATTGTGGATCGGGCCATCATGATTCATAGCATCATGATTGGAGAGGAAGTAGAAGTTCATGAAGTCATCTCCCTTGAATTCTACAAAATAGCCGAAAAGCCCTCCACCATGGCTAGGCTAGCTTTTCCTCATCTTATTTGCCATCTATGTTACTCAGCTGGAGTTATTATAGAAGGAGACATCCCCATTGAGGAAGATAAGCCCATCACTAAGAAAAGGATGGAGCAAACAAGAGAGCCCACTCATGGATCCCAAGAGACGCATGAGGAAGCTCATCACCAAGAAATCCCGGAGATGCCTCAAGGGATGCACTTTCCTCCCAACAACTATTGGGAACAACTCAACACTTCTCTAGAAGATTTGAGTTACAATATGGATCAATTAAGGGTGGAACATCAATAGCACTCCATCATTCTCCATGAAATTAGAGAAGATCAAAGAGTAATGAGGGAGGAGCAACAAAGGCAAGGAAGAGACATAGAAGAGCTCAAGGACATCATTGGTTCTTCAAGAAGAAAGCTCCACCATCACTAAGGTGGACTCATTCCTTGTTCTTATTTTTTTTTCTGTTTTTTGGTTTTTTATGCTTTATGTGTGTTTATGTTTTGTGTCTCTACTTCACGATCATTAATATGTAGTAACTATGTTTTAAGGCTATGAATAATTCCATAAATCCTTCACCTCTCTTAAATGAAAAATGTTTCTAATTCAAAAGAACAAGAAGTACATAAATTTCGAAATTATCCTTGAATTTAGTTTAATTATATTGACGTGGTGATAATACTTTTTGTTTTCAGAATGAATGGTTGAACAGTGCATAATTTTGATCTTGTTGTTTATGAATGTTAAAATTTTTGGCTCTTGAAAGAATGATGAACAGAGAGAAATGCTATTGATAATCTGAAAAATTATGAAATTAATTCTTGAAGAGAGAAAAAGCAGTGAAAAAGCAAAAGCTTGTGAAAAAATAGGGCGAAAAAAATTTTAGAAAGAAAAAGAAAAAGCAAGAAGAAAAAGCCAATAGCCCTTAAAACCAAAAGGCAAGGGTAAAAAGGATCCAAGGCTTTGAGCATCAATGGATAGGAGAGCCCAAGGAAATAAAGTCCAGGCCTAAGCGGCTAAATCAAGCTGTCCCTAACCATGTGCTTGTGGCATGCAGGTCCAAGTGAAAAGCTTGAGACTGAGTGGTTAAAGTCGTGATCCAAAGCAAAAAGAGTGTGCTTAAGAACTTTGGACACCTCTGGCTGGGGACTTTAGCAAAGCTGAGTCACAATCTGAAAAGGTTCACCCAGCTATGTGTCTGTGGCATTTATGTATCCGGTGGTAATACTGGAAAACAAAGTGCTTAGGGCCACGGCCAAGACTCATAAAAGTAGCTGTGTTCAAGAATCAACAAACTTAACTAAGAGAATCGATAACACTATCTAAAATTCTAAGTTCCTATAGATGCCAATCATTCTAAACTTCAAGGGAGAAAGTGAGATGCCAAAACTGTTCAGAAGTAAAAAGCTACAAGTCCTGCTCATCTAATTAGAATTAATATTCATTGATATTTTAGAATTTATAGTATATTGTCTTCTTTTTATCCTAATTGATTTTCAGTTGCTTGGAGACAAGCAACAATTTAAGATTGGTGTTGTGATTAGCGGATAATTTATACGCTTTTTAGCATTGTTTTTAGGTAGCTTTTAGTATAATCTAGCTACTTTTAGGGATGTTTTCAATAGTTTTTATGCTAAATTCACATTTCTGGACTTTACTATGAGTTTGTGTGTTTTTCTGTGATTTCTGGTAATTTCTGGCTGAAATTGAAAGACCTGAGTAAAACTCTGATAAAAGGTTGACAAATGACTGCTGATGCTGTTAGATTCTGACCTCCCTATACTCGAAATGGATCTTCTGGAGCTACAGAACTCCCAATGGTGTGCTCTCAACGGCGTTGGAAAGTAGACATCTAGAGCTTTCCAGCAATATATAATAGTCCATACTTTATTCATAATTAGATGACATAAAATGGTGCTCAACGCCAGTTCCATGCTGCATTCTGGAGTCAAAAGCCAGAAACACGTCACAAACCAGAGTTGAACGCCAAAAACACGTTACAACTTGGCGTTCAACTCCAAAAGAAGCCTCTGCACATGTAAAGCTTAAGCTCAGCCCAAGCACACACCAAGTGGGCCCTGGAAGTGGATTTCTGCATCAATTACTTACTTCTGTAAACCCTAGTAGCTAGTCTAGTATAAATAGGACATTTTACTATTGTATTAGACGTCTTTTGATTGATCTTTAATCAGTGTATGCAATTTTAGACCATCATTGGGGCTGGCCATTCGGCCATGCCTGGACCACTTTCACTTATGTATTTTCAACGGTGGAGTTTCTATACACCATAGATTAAGGGTGTGGGGCTCTGCTGTACCTCGAGTTTTAATGCAATTACTACTATTTTCTATTCAATTTAGTTTATTCCTGTTCTAAGATATTCGTTGCACTTCACCATGTTGAATGTGATGATCCGTGACACCCATCATCATTCTCACCTATGAACGCGTGACTGACAACCACTTCCGTTCTACCTTAGACCGGGCGCATATCTCTTGGATTCCTTTATCAGAATCTTCGTGGTATAAGCTAGATTGATGGCGGTATTCATGAGAATCTGGAAAGTCTAAACCTTGTCTGTGGTATTCCGAGTAGGATTCAGGGATTGAATGACTGTGATGAGCTTCAAACTCGTGATTGTTGGGCATGATGACAAACGCAAAAGAATCAAGGGATTCTATTCCAACATGATCGAGAACCGACAGATGATTAGCCGTGCCGTGACAGAGCATTTGGACCTTTTTCACTAAGAGGATGGGATATAACCATTGACAACGGTGATGCCCTACATACAGCTTGCCATGGAAAGGAGTAAAAAGGATTGGATGAAGGCAGTAAGAAAGCAGAGATTCAAAAGGAGCACAGCATCTTCATACACCTATCTGAAATTCCCACTAATGACTTACATAAGTATTTCTATCTTTATTTTCTGCTTTATTTATTATTCAAAAACTCGATAACGTTTACTATCTGCCTGACTGAGATTTACAAGATGACCATAGCTTGCTTCATACCAACAATCTCCGTGGGATCGACCCTTACTCACGTAAGGTATTACTTGGACGACCCAGTGCACTTGCTGGTTAGTTGTGTGGAGTTGTGACTAAGTGTGATTCACGTTTGAGAGCGCTACCAAGTTATTGGGGCCATTGTTGATGATCACAATTTCGTGCACTAGCAATCAAGGAGCATAGTAAGGGAGTGAGTTTGGTGCTTCAAGGTGGTGAAGAGGAGTTGAAGCAAGGAGTACAACAAGGGGTAGGAAATTAAGATAATTGAGCTGGAAGAAGTGGTTGAAGACCTAGGAGATGTTGGAAGTCCATGGGAATGTGGAATCATAGAGCCCTCTTCCAAGAAGCTTGGCATTGATGTTGAGGAGGGTGCGCAACCTCTAAGGCATATCATGGTTAAAGACTTTGAAGAGGTTGCTCAAGAAATGGATTCAATTATTAATGAGTTCCTATCCACAATTGAATCCTCTCCCATTGGGCTTAATATAGAGATTAAAGAAGGATATACCTCAACTCCCATACCCTTGGTAAGCAATGAAGAAGATATTGAATTGGAAGGAAGCTACCAAGACGAAGAGGTTGAAGTTGAAGGAAGTTGTTAAGAGGTGGAGATAATCAAAGAAGAGCACAAGGGAGTAGAACTTGCAAGACCATTGGAAACACACTTTCCTAAGTCACCATCCAACACAACATTCAAGTGGGTAAAATTCCTATCCCTAAGCTTCACTTTCCCACTTGAATATTGTTTGATTGAAAATGATGGGCAACTTAGAGCTCTTTGTGGAGTTAAGAGTAGGAAAGAAATGTGTAGTTGTTGGAAAAACAATGTTAGGCTCATTAAGGTTGAACCCTCAAGGCATGGATACTATGGTTAGAGGAATGTTAAATTGTATGGGTCTAGGAGGATGCTTTGGCGCTTACGTGAGAATTCGGATCACCCACCACCCAATTGGAATTGTGATGATCAACTTGAAGATGGGTATGGAAACAAGATTTGGGATCCGGGAATATATAAGGATCAATTTTGGGAACCCTTAGCTTGTGAAGGACTCCATCAAGACTTGGTTAAACTTATTGGAAATCTTGGAGCACAATGGAAAACCAAGCATTGGTGGGAGTTCCATGATGAGTACAAGCATAAGCCACCATAACAAGGAGCTTCCCAAATGTCCAACTTAAGGACTTAAAATAAAAGTGCTAGGTGGGAGACACCCCACCATGGTAAACTCTTTCCATTCTCTTGTAGATATAATAAATGAATGAATTGGGTTGCCATTGTAGGTAATTTTTCTTATTTTCTATACTCTTATACATTTTGCCTTTATTGATAGGTTGTTTGTTAAATTCATGTTTTGATTAGAGTAGTTGTTGTTAGATTGTATTTTGCTCGAAGTGTAAAACTTTGTTTGTTTTGTATTTGAAAATTTTTCAAAAGCAAAAACGTTTTGTTGTTAAATTTGATTTTTGATTGTTTTAGAATGCTTGTAGATTAGAAGAGTGTCCTGTTTTTGTTCTAAGCTTCTTTTAAAAAAAAAAACAAAAAAGGGCAGGCACGCGTACACGTATATGATGCGTACGCGTCGATGCGTTGCTGCAGCATCCATACTAATGACCCGAGAGTTGTGCTAACTCTGAGCCAACTTTGTTCCTCTGGCCCAACTCTCAACCCACGCGAAAGCATGCATCACGCGTACGCGAACCAATTAGTCATAGTTTAGTTTTCATCATGTTTTAGGGTAGAATTCTAGATAGAGAAGCTCTCTCCTCTCTCTAGATTTAGGATAGAAATTAGGGTAAAGTTAGGTTAATCTCTCTTAAATTGATCTTTCAATTCTTGTTTTGATTTCAATTCTTTTTATGTTTTAGTGTTCTATTGTCTTAATCTTCTTAGTTTCTCTTGTTAATTTCTTGTTTTGCTCTCTTTTATGTTTATGAACAATTGTTGGATCTCAATTTCTTCTGAAGCAATTTTATATTTCTATGTCTTTTGATGTTTACTTCGCTTGTTATTGTTGATTCCTTGCTTTTGTTAGTTATAGCTTTTTCTAATTCTTGCAATTGGTGATGTTTACTTTTCTTTCATCCTAGGTGTTTGATAGAATGTTTCCTCTAGTTTTTTAGTAGCTTTCTTTACTCTTGGCGTAGGCTAAGGGAATTGAGTGACCTTGAGTCATTGGGTATCATTGAATTGGTGATTTGAGAGCCTTTGGTGATCAATTTGACATCCATTGACACTAACCTGCTACTAATCTAATTAGTAGATAGGTTGGGACTTAGGGGTTGATCTTGATCAAGCCATTTGATGCACCTCAAGCTTAGGAGTAGATATTGATGACAAGTCATCATATACCCATTTTTCAAGCTAATTTCACTTGTTTTGTTAGCATTTATGCACTTTCTTGTATCCTAAGTAAGTGATTTGGAGTGAAAATGCATAACTTCTTTAAATCAAGCAACCACCATGAAATTAATGTTAAATCATGAGGTTTAAGCTAATTTTAATTGAATTTTAATTGATTTATAAGCCTCTTGAATTTAGTGATACTTGGAGTGGTTGTTTTGGTTTATTATAGGTGAAGAAAAGAAAAGAAAAGGAAAAGCGTGGCCTAAGAAGTGTAGCCCAAGGAAAGGAAAGTGTGGCAAAAGAGAGAAGAAGCGTGCCGCATGCAAAGGGGGAGGCAACATTGCCCTCCACAAGGGCACACTGCCCTCTAGGAGGGCAACATAAGAGAACCAAGAAGAGAAGGTAACTCTGCCCTGCCCACTACAAGGGCAGAGCACAAAATGTGCCTTGGAACCAAGAGGAAGAGAACCTTGCCCTGCCTTCCACAAGGGCAGTATCGGGCTCTCCAAGGAAAGAAATCAAAGGAAAAATGCCTATGATGCATGCCACAAAGATCGAACAAGGAACCATGAGGAAGCTAGGACTTAAGGTTGATTGCCGTGCCAAGAAGCCAAGAAAAATGATGAGCGTGTGCTTCTGCCATGTTTCGAACACGGGACGTGAAAGAGGGAACATTGCCCTGCCCTTTGCGCGGGCAGGGCAGCATCTTGTGTGTGGCGCACCAAGAAGCGATTCTGGCGCACCAATTTTCGACCCTGGCAGCGCCAAGCGCGCACACTCCTCGATCTGGCAGCACCACAATTTTCTGCCCTGCCCTTGGCGCGGGCAGGGCAGCGTTTTGCGTTCCTGGCAGCACCTCCGCACCAACACGCACCCAAGACGCACCAAACCTCCGCACCAAGCACCAATTTTCTGCCCTGCCCTCCACAAGGGCAGGGCAGCCTCCTGGGAGCACTTTTCATGGGCCGAAAATTCAAATTAAAACCCTATTTTAATTCATTTCTTCGCCAATTCAAAAGCCCATCCAAATCCAAAAATCCAAGAATAGAAAGTGTATAAATAGGAGTTAGTTTGATGTAATTAGGACTTCTTTTGCTTGGAGCTTTGAATTTTCACTTTTATTTTGAGCTTTTGAATATTTTCTTGGTGACTTGACTGAGATTTCTGAGAATTGGGGAGGAGAATTGATCTCTCTTCTTCCTCATTCTTGCCTAAGCACTTCTAATCTTCTGTTTCTGAGTTTTGGGTGTGAGAAATTGAGGAAATTCTGTCTCAATTCCCATTCAAACTCTCTTTAACTCTTTTCTGCATAATTCAATTCAATTTCAATTTCCTTTACTGCCTCTTCTTCTAAATTGCTTTGTTAACTTGGATCTAGGAAGGCAAATAGAGATCTAGGCACTGCTACCTAGTCTCTTGAGACCTGAGACCCAATTTTGCTTTTGGTTCTTCTGTGAACCTTGCTGCACTTTAATTTCCTATTCTGTTTGAATTTCTGTTTGATCTAAATTCATCTTCTACTTAATTGATTGCTGCAATTTACTTCTTCTTTGTTTAGATCCTGCAACCCCATTCCTTAAATCCCTTTTACATTCAAGCAATTTATATTCCTTGCAATTTAAGTTACTACAATTTACATTTCTTGCACTTTAAGTTTCAGTCATTTAGTTTCTTGTTCTTTAAGATTCAGTCCATTTTACCTTCCTGTTCTTTAATTTACTGCAATTTTCCCTTCCCCCTTTACATTCCAAGCAATTTTACTTCCTGTCAAACACAAATCACTGAACCAATACTTGATTCACTTGACTAAACCAACCACTAAACTAAAATTGCTCAATCCTTCAATCCCTGTGGGATCGACCTCACTCATGTGAGTTATTATTACTTGATGCGACTCGGTACACTTGCCGGTTGGATTTGTGTGTTGGAAATTCGTTTTTCCACAAAAACACCATCAAGTTTTTGGCGCCGTTGCCGGGGATTGATTAGATCAACTATGATTAAGTGGGTGAGAAGTCTAGATCAAGCATTTTTTTTGTTTTTGTTCTCTGTTTTAAAGTGAAACCAAGGTGTTTGAGTTTTTGCCTCACTAAGAAATTCTCATCTCTGATATGAGTAATTTTAATTTTCCTTGGTGTTGTGTTTTCCAAAATTTAAATGGAGTTCAATTCATCTTATGATCGAACAAATTTTATGGGATATTACCCACCATCACCAATCTCTAATGGTGGTTGGGAATATTACCAAGAAGATACAAATTCTGAGCACTCCAATCCATGGAGATTTGCTTCAGAACCCCAAGATGAGCAAGAAAATTTTGAGGGATACCAACCACCACCACAAAATGATTCATATCATTATCCTTATGGTGGATGGGAGTATCAACAAGGAATGAAGGAGTATGAACAATCAAGTGAGATGAACTATTTCCCAAAGCCACAAAGTGACTCATTCTATTATGGCACGTACACAAAAGATGGCTGGGAAGGGAAATGCAATGATTCACATTCTAATTATTTAAGAACATTATCACTTGATTGTGCTGCCAGAGCATACTTGGAAGAGTGTTCATCATTTGATTATGCCTCAACACAAAATTCCCTCCAAGATCCATACAGCTCATCTCACCAACCACAAAATTACTCTCAACCTTTATCCTTTGAGCTAGTAGCTGAGGATCCCCTTCAAAAGTCCAGAGAATTATTGGAAAGACAAGAACAAATTATGGAAGAACAAGAACAACGCTGGACAGAACAAGAATTCCTCCTCAAGAAAATAGAAGGGCATGTAGAGCAAAGGAGGATTCATTCAGGATCACCAAGTGTTAAGGATGAGGAACAATCTGTGAATAAAGAAGAGCAAGATGAGGAGGCTACTGTATCAAGTGAACTTTCAATGAAGAACGAGGTGGTTGAAAATGAAATTGCACTTGAGATGACAAGGGAACATGACAACTCACAACTCTCACAAACTCCCCTGGACCAAAAAGTCTCAACAATTGAATCTGAGATTAAAAGATATGAAGAGGAGATGAAGAAATGTTGGGAAGATCAACAAACCTCCTCAATTAAAAAGCTATTAAGTCAAATGTTGAGTGCAAGAGAGGAAGTGGAAGAGCAAGAAAGTGAGGAAGACACTCAAGAGAAGTCAAACTTAAATGAAGCAGAGAGGCATATGAAGGACAAGCTCATGGAACCACCAATTCAAAAGGCTCTGGATGAAGATCAAACTCCAAAAATCACACAGCAACCATGTCTTAACAACAAAGAAGTGAAGGCAACTAACAAGAGCATCAATTCTGTCCCTAAGTCAGCAAGCAAGCTCAACCAAGCCAATTTCAAAAGAAAGCTTGCTGAGAGGAAACCAAGAAAGGGGACAAAAGCTGAAACTTTTCCCCTCTTGAAGTCATTCCTCTTAACAAACTGGAAGAAGAGGAAGAAAGTGAAGAGCAACATGTCAAGCTAATGACACTAAAAGAGCACTTGTTGGGAGGTAACCCAACTGTAGGTACATTTCTTTTTATGCTTTGTTTAAATTCAATAAATTGGCATATGGTTACATTCTAAGTTTGGTGTTGCCTTGCAACAAATTATTTTCAATCTTTTTGGATGATTGCATCAAATCAAAAATGAAAGTGACACACCAAGATTCTAAGTTTGGTGTGCCACTTATTTTCTATGCAAATCATTCTAGCAACATCACTTGTCTGCATAATCATATTGCCTTTTGCAGTGTTATTTTTCTTCTTCTTAGTTGGATAATTTTTGTTTTCTCTTTGTTTCATTTATTTACTTATTTTTAATGCTTCTTTCATTAACTGTTTTTGTTAATACATCACCAAAACATCCTTATTCATGACAGATTCTTCACTTGGTGATTGTATTCAACAAATAACAGTTTCTTTTGTTTAGTTTTAGTTCAAATAAATTCACATATGGTTGCATTCTAAGTTTGGTGTTGCTATGCAACAAAATTTGGTTCCAATATCTATTAGATACTTGCATCAATTCTGAGTGAAAGTGTCACACTAAGTTTGGTGTGCCACTTATTCTTTATGCAAAGTATTGTGCACACCTTCTTATGCTTGCAATCAAATGTCGCTGTCTCTTGTGCCTTGATTGTTATTTTTCATTTTTGCTTGCTTAAAACACATGTGCTACTAACATTTCATTGTGTAAGACATTCATGATCCATCTTATCCCCATAGCCATTGTTCTAATTGTTGCTTGAGGATGAGCAAACACTCTAAGTTGGCAAGGGAAAGGGAAGAATTGGAGAAAAAGGACAACAATAATGAAGATGAACTACAAGGTTGTAAAGTTCCTTTTCCTCTCCTTTGTTTCCAGCACTTTAAATTGCATGATTGTCTTTATATTTTCTGTATACATGTGTGGTATGACTAAGCATAGCTTGAATTTGATTTGAAATATGTTGTTGTGACATTATGACTACCAACTTGAGTTTTGTGAATTCAAAAGCAAAAAGCATCATGATCATAAACAAACAAGGAATTAAAGAAGAATTTAGCATGTGCATACAAGTATTGGAAAGCTAGTATGATTGATTGTTGCTCAGTTGCATTGGATTTTATTTAATTGAAGTTTTTCATCTAGTACATCTTGTGAAATCTTTTGAAATCATGAAAACCTTGAAGAAGCAAATACAATTAAAGCAAGAAAAGAAAAAGGGAAAGAACGAGAAAGCTGAAGGCTCTGAGTACCAATGGCAATTTATTTGCTAAGTGCTTGTGGTGTTTATGTATCAAGCCAAATGCTTGAAAACAAAACACTTAGAAGTCAAGGCTAGGCTCAAGTGCAAAAGCACTCCCTCAAAGCTCAAGGTTTTGAGCATCAATGATTAGAGAGTCAAGAAAAGAAAAAAATGATGAGCTTAATGAAGTCCTCTAATTAAATGCTTGTGGTGCTTATGTATCAAGTGGTAATACTTGAAAACAAAGCATTTAGAAGTCGTAGCTTTGTTATTAACTCATAGGGCAAAGCACCCAAAAGGAGAAGCTAAAAAAAAAAAAATCAAAAGCTTGTTTCAAGGAAGAATTATAAGAAAAAGATTTCATAAAATGAGCTAGATAGAAGCATCAATCATTTACATCTCTTTTGTAATTGTAGCATGCATAGAAAACTAGCTTGCCATGAACATTGAGTTGCTATTCTTCTTACCTTGGATTCTCAATCTTTATTGCATGATTCTTTTCTTGCTTGGGGACAAGCAAGATTTAAGTTTGGTGTTGTGATGACATGTCATCATATACCCATTTTCTATGCTTTTTCATACAAGAAATTGATGATTTGTGCTTAAATATTGAATGCTTTTTGTACTTAAATGATATATTTTCTTGATATTTTAATTTTATAAATCTTGTAGGAAATAAGAAGAAAAGGAAGCAAAGAAGCACAAAAAAGGGAGAAAAAAAAGAGCTTTGGGGTACACTTTGAAGTTGGGGTACACTTTGGAGCCTTAGGCCACGCTTTTAAAAGTGTGGCCCATGACCAAATCAAGGAAGGAAGCAGCCAGCACGCACACTGCCCTGCCCTTGCCAAGGGCAGGGCAGAATCGTGATGCACATTGAGGATTGGAAGCAAGAATTTCGCTAAGGTAAAATCTGGGCGCTCACAGCATGACTATGCCTCCTTCAAAGGGCTATAACTTGAGCTACAGATGTCCAATTGCTGTGCTTCCAGTTGCGTTGGAAAGCTGACATTCAGAGCTTTCCAACGATATATAGCAATCCAGATTTGGCGTACAATTGAGGCAGGAACGAAAGGCATCTTTAAGGGCCAAAAACAAGCGAAAATAAACCAAAATGCTTCCACCAAGGCTCGAAGAGGGAGACACAAGGAACCCAAGGAAGTCTGCCCTCAAGGAGAGCAGAATGCCCTCTTGGAGGGCAATGTCGTGTTTTCTTCATGAAAATTCAAGGAAAAATTGCAACAACTTCCTCCACCAAGTTTCGAACACAAGACCTCAAGGAAGCCAAGCCTTAGGCGTGAATTAGGTGCCAAGAAGAAAAAGCCAAGCAATGCACTCCATGGGATTCGAAATTGGCACTCCCCAAAGGAAACATTGCCCTGCCCTCCGCAAGGGCAGGGCAGCATTTTGTGGTGCACACAGGCGCACCATTCTGGCGCACCAAGGCATCCTTCGGCAGCACCAGCAGCACGCACAAGCACCAAACTGGCGCATCAGATTTTTCTGCCCTGCCCTCCACAAGGGCAGGGCAGCATCCTGCAGCATCAACTCGTGCACCACGCTTGCACCAAGGCCGCACTCATCAAATCCTGCCCTGCCCTCCACAAGGGCAGGGCAGCCTCCTGGAAGCAATTTTCCTTCATGGGCTGAAATTGAATTAAAAACCCAATTTAATTCATTTCTTCACCAAATCAAAAGCCCATCCAAACCCCAAAATCCAAGAATAGAAAGTGTATAAATAGGAGCTAGTTTTATGTAATTGAGGGGCTGGAGACTTTATTTTTGAATTTTCCTTTCTACTTGCATTTTAATTTTGAACTTTGGAATTTCTTAGAGAATTAGGAAGGAGAATTGATCTCTCTTCCTCCTGGTTCCTTCTTGAGCACTCTTTACTTTTCTTGCTTTGGATCTTGGGTGAAGAATTGAAGAACTTCTGT
Organism: Arachis stenosperma; assembly: GCF_014773155.1. Classification (NCBI taxonomy): domain Eukaryota; kingdom Viridiplantae; phylum Streptophyta; class Magnoliopsida; order Fabales; family Fabaceae; genus Arachis; species Arachis stenosperma. The sequence continues at coordinate 58,967,526 of NC_080385.1, read as the reverse complement.
TTCAATCTCATCTTGAGATCTCTTCTTTAATTTTCTGCATAATTGAATTCTACTTTCTGTTCATTTCTTCTTCTTCTGCAATTCTGCAATTTGCTTTCCTTTATTTCTTCTGCAATTGTTCTTGTTGGATCAAGGAAGGATTTGAGATCTAGACTTGTTATCTAGTCTCCTCCACTCCTGAGATCTTCAATCACTTTTAATTTGCTGCAACTTAAGCATTGCTTTTCTGTTCTAAATTCTTCAAGGCATTTTTACTTTTCTGTTAAGATCTAGTTCCATTGAATCAATTTTCTACTCTTTTACTTGTTGCAATTTATTTTTCCTTGATTAATTTCTGCAATCCCACATCCCTGACCCATTTAAGATTCAAGCAATTTACATTTCTTGTCATTTAAGTTTCTGCAATTTACATTGCTTGTTCTTTAAGCTTCCTGCCTATTTACATTTTGCACTTTAAGTTCATTGCTATTTACATTTTGCTGCCACAATTCTCACTTAAATGTTAGCTTGACTAAACTAATCACCCACTAAAGTTGCTTGATCCATCAATCCCTGTGGGATCGACCTCACTCTTGTGAGTTATTATTACTTGATGCGACCCGGTACACTTGCCGGTTGGATTTGTGTGTTGGAAATTCGTTTTTCCACAAAAACACCATCAAGTTTTCGGTTTTTTTTTTTTTTTTTTTTGAACAGAAAGTAGAATTCAATTATGCAGAAAATTAAAGAAGAGATCTCAAGATGAGATTGAAACAGAAGTTCTTCAATTCTTCACCCAAGATCCAAAGCAAGAAAAGTAAAGAGTGCTCAAGAAGGAACCAGGAGGAAGAGAGATCAATTCTCCTTCCTAATTCTCTAAGAAATTCCAAAGTTCAAAATTAAAATGCAAGTAGAAAGGAAAATTCAAAAATAAAGTCTCCAGCCCCTCAATTACATAAAACTAGCTCCTATTTATACACTTTCTATTCTTGGATTTTGGGGTTTGGATGGGCTTTTGATTTGGTGAAGAAATGAATTAAATTGGGTTTTTAATTCAATTTCAGCCCATGAAGGAAAATTGCTTCCAAGAGGCTGCCCTGCCCTTGTGGAGGGCAGGGCAGGATTTGATGAGTGCGGCCTTGGTGCGAGCGTGGTGCACGAGTTGATGCTGCAGGATGCTGCCCTGCCCTTGTGGAGGGCAGGGCAGAAAAATCTGGTGCGCCAGTTTGGTGCTTGTGCGTGCTGCTGGTGCTGCCGAAGGATGCCTTGGTGCGCCAGAATGGTGCGCCTGTGTGCACCACAAAATGCTGCCCTGCCCTTGCGGAGGGCAGGGCAATGTTTCCTTTGGGGAGTGCCAAGTTCGAATCCCATGGAGTGCATTGCTTGGCTTTTTCTTCTTGGCACCTAATTCACGCCTAAGGCTTGGCTTCCTAGAGGTCTTGTGTTCGAAACTTGGTGGAGGAAGTTGTTGCAATTTTTCCTTGAATTTTCATGAAGAAAACACGACATTGCCCTCCAAGAGGGCATTCTGCTCTCCTTGAGGACAGACTTCCTTGGGTTCCTTGTGTCTCCCTCTTCGAGCCTTGGTGGAAGCATTTTGGTTTATTTTCGCTTGTTTTTGGCCCTTAAAGATGCCTTTCGTTCCTGCCTCAATTGTACGCCAAATATGGATTGCTATATATCGTTGGAAAGCTCTGAATGTCAGCTTTCCAACGCAACTGGAAGCACATCAATTGGACGTCTATAGCCCAAGTTATAGCCCTTTGAAGGAGGCATGGTCATGCTGTGAGCGCCCAGATTTTACCTTAGCGAAATTCTTGCTTCCAATCCTCAATGTGCATCACGATTCTGCCCTGCCCTTGGCAAGGGCAGGGCAGTGTGCGTGCTGGCTGCTTCCTTCCTTGATTTGGTCATGGGCCACGCTTTTAAAAGCGTGGCCTAAGGCTCCAAAGTGTACCCCAACTTCAAAGTGTACCCCAAAGCTCTTTTTTTTCTCCCTTTTTTGTGCTTCTTTGCTTCTTTTTCTTCTTATTTCCTACAAGATTTATAAAATTAAAATATCAAGAAAATATATCATTTAAGTACAAAAAGCATTCAATATTTAAGCACAAATCATCAATTTCTTGTATGAAAAAGCATAGAAAATGGGTATATGATGACATGTCATCAGATATTACGTACTTAAAGCTCTTGGAGGTAGACTTAATGAGCTTGGTTCCTCATAATTGTCAATATATGGTTTGTAGACAAGGATGGTAATCTCAATTACCTATTTCTAGCCAAGAGTGCTTTTCCTTTCTTTTATTAGTTAATTGTTCATTTAATTTTCTTGTCATTTATTTTCTTGCCAAAATACTTGTTCTTCATAGCCAATAATTGAGCACTTCATTGCAATTCCTTTTGAGACGACCTGGAGTTCAAATACTTCGGTTAATTCTTATTTGGGGTTTGTTACATGTTACAACCAAATTTTTTATTGGGAGGATTGTTTATTGGTGTAGAACTATACTTGCTACGAGAATTAATTTGTGTGAAATTCTATACCAATCGAATAATCAACTCATCAACTTGCCGAGGGAAATTTGTAGTGATACAGATTTTCGTGCATCAAGTTTATGGTGCCGTTGCCGGGGTTTGATTTTGCATTGACAATGATTAAATTGGAGGATAACTAGGTTGAACACTTTTTTTTTTCTTTTGTTGATTAGTTTTATTTCAGTTTGCTTACTGATACTCTTTGCGATTTAAATGGTTTTTTCTTGTTTTTTTCCTTTCTAGCACACTAATCCACTAACTGTTTGTGATATTGCCTTACTAAGAATCCCTCATTTATGACAATGGGGATTCCAATTTCTTTTGGTGATTATTGTTTGAGACAGAGCTTTTTGCAAGAAAGAAGGGAGTATCCGTCATATTTTGGTCAATCAAATTTCATGGAAAACTTTCTACCACCACAGAATGATTCGCGTTATTATGCTCATTGTGGGTGGGAGTATCAAGAATATGAAATTGGGTACTTTCCAAAGCCACAAAATGGTCCATATTTTGATGAAATTGATCACTACTCAAGTTGTGGCTGGGAAGTTCAAAATCAAAGAGATTTCACTCATTCATACCCCATTCATCAAGAGCCATCACCTCTTAATTGTCCAACCTCACCTCCTAGTTTTACATGTCCAAATTCTTTATCACTTGGGTATGCCTCAGCACAAAATTCCTTCCCAAATCCATACAATTCATTGCACCATTCCCAAAATTCATTCCACTACACACAAAATTCTTTTCACAGTCTACAAAACTCATTCCATTACCCACAAGAGTCATACCACTCTCAGAACACACAACCACAAAACAACTAATTCCATTCACAAGCCAACCCCAACAAACCATCCCAACCTACACAACCTCCTTTAGATAGACTCTCCAGGATTGAACTCCTTTTTGACGAATTGATAAAGATAAACGAAGAAGAGAAAATAGTAAAAAGGGACCATGAAAAAAAAATTGAGACAGATAGCACAACCCTATTTCGAAGAACAATTCATTGAAGAGCTGAAATCACATAAAGAGACCATTTCACTTTCTCAGGAAACTGAGGAGTTTATTCAATAGTCCAGAGCATTGAGGGAAGAACAAGCTATCACCTTCAAAAACATTGAAGTACATTTAAACCATATAGTAAAACCCTTAGGAGTGATGCTTAGCAAGGAGGATGAGGACCAAATGGTGGGTACAAAGGAGGAATCAGAAGAATATGAAAAAGAGGCACTCATACCAAGTGAGATTCCTATGAAGAAGGAGGAGGTTGTGAGAGTATATAAGCCTAAGGCTCCATATCCACAAAGGCTACTAAGGGTGACAAAGGAACATGCAAACTCACTCACACAAGACTCAATGCAACATCATGTAGAAGAAAGGGAGGAAGTCAATCAAGGGTGTCCACACCCAATCGAAACAGAGAGTTGCATAGAGGGTGAGTTCATTGAACCACCAATTCAAGAAGCTCTTGATGAAGAGGATGCTCCAACCATCCCACAACACCCAAGTCTTGATATCAAATATGTGAAGGCAATAAAGACAAGCACCGAAAGGAGGATTATGACCAAGAAACAAAGAACTATATCCATGAAAAAGAGAATGTCAAAGAACAATCCAACCCCTGATCCAACAAGCAAGTTCACTCAACCCAATCACAAAAGAAAGCTTGCTGGAAAGAGACCAAGACAAGGGACATTGACTTGCTCTTCTTTCTCCCTGAGGTCATTCCTCTTAACAAACTGGAAGAAGAGGAAGAAAGTCATGAACAACATGTCAAGCTAACGACAATAAAAGAGCGCTTGTTGGGAGGTAACCCAACCAGAGGTAATTTTTCTTTCTTAGTTATTTCAATAAAAGAGTTAAGTAGATTTCTCTATATTTCAAGGAGCCAAGTTTGGTGTTGCACACCAAAATAATCCAAGGGTGAATATGTAATTCTAAGCTTGGTCTTCCACCACATGTCTTATTAAGAACACTTTGCAACCCTCAGCATAATTAGTGACTCAAAAAAATCAGAGAAACTACTTAAACATGTGTTGAGTTTCTAGTTTATAGTTTGTTTTCTTAATAGGAGAACCTGATGTTTTCCTGTATGTATAGAATTTGCTGCATAGAGCAAGGAACTAAGTTTGGTGTTCACACACCAAATTAAGTTTAGAAAATCACAAGCATACATGCATGCTAACCATATCTAAAGTGCTTGGGAACAAGGAACTTCCAATATCTTTGCAGGAAAACACTCAATCTCTTGAGGAATAGACACCATCATCTAAAGAGATGAAGAAGGGTACAAAAGCCAAGGATGGTGAAGAAATAAGTGGACTCCAAGAGGTTGTACTGTTACTTGACTATCTTTAGCTTAAATCTGTTAATTGAAAGTGCAATTGTACCCCTGTTGAATTGTGTCGTGTTAGTTATGAGTCATTTGCTGTCTGTTTGTTTGTTTGATTTTTGGTGCGCGAAATTGTGATCACTACAACTTCACACAACTAACCAGCAAGTGCACTGGGTCGTCCAAGTAATACCTTACGTGAGTAAGGGTCGATCCCACGGAGATTGTTAGCATTGAAGCAAGCTATGGTCATCTTGTAAATCTTAGTCAGGCAAACTCAAATGTATATGATGATGAACGAAAATAACATAGAAGATAAGGATAGTGATACTTATGTATATCATTGGTGTAAGAGCTTCAGACAAGTGTATGAAGATGCCTTCCCTTCCGTCTCTCTGCTTTCCTACTGCCTTCATCCAATCCTTCTTACTCCTTTCCATGGCAAGCTCGTGTAGGGTTTCACTGTTGTCAGCAGCTACCTCCCATCCGCGCAGTGAAAGCTAATGCACGCACTCTGTCACAGTACTGCCAATCACCGGTTTGGTTCCCTCCCCTACCGGAATAGAATCACTCTTTTGCGTCTGTCACTAACGCCCAGTAGGTTACAGGTTTGAAGCACGTCACAGTCATTCAGTCATTGAATCCTACTCAGAATACCACAGACAAGGTTAGACCTTCCGGATTCTCTTGAATGCCGCCATCAGTTCTTGCCTATACCACGAAGACTCTGATCTCACGGAATGGCTGGCTCGTTTGTCAGGCAAGCACTCGGTTGTCAGGCGATCAACCATGCATCATGCAATCAGAAATCCAAGAGATATTCACTAAGCCTCAGATGCTTGTAGAACAAGAATGGTTGTCAGTCACCTTGTTCATGAGTGAGAATGGTGATGGGCGTCAATCATCACCTTCATCATGTTGAAGAACAAGTGATATCTTGGTAAAAGAACAAGCGGAATTGAATGGAAGAACAATAGTAATTGCATTAATACTCGAGGTACAGCAGAGCTCCACACCTTAATCTATGGTGTGTAGAAACTCCACCGTTGAAAATACATAAGAACAAGGTCTAGGCATGGCCGAATGGCCAGCCTCCCAAAGAGGGTTCAATCATAAAAACATGATCAAAAGGCTCTCCCTAATACAATAGTAAAAGGTCCTACTTATAGAAAACTAGTACATAGATGAGTAAATGACATAAAAATCCACTTCCGGGCCCACTTGGTGTGTGCTTGGGCTGAGCAATGAAGCAATTTCGTGTAGAGACTCTCCTTGGAGTTAAACGCCAGCTTTAGTGCCAGTTTGGGCGTTTAACTCCCAATTAGGTGCCAGTTCCGGCGTTTAACGCTGGAATTTCTTGAGGTGACTTTGAACGCCGGTTTGGGCCATCAAATCTTGGGCAAAGTATGGACTATTATATATTGCGGGAAAGCCCAGGATGTCTACTTTCCAACGCCGTTGAGAGCGCGCCAATTGGGTTTCTGTAGCTCCAGAAAATCCACTTCGAATGCAGGGAGGTCAGAATCCAATAGCATCTGCAGTCCTTTTGAGTCTCTGGATCAGATTTTTGCTCAGGTCCCTCAATTTCAGCCAGAAAATACCTGAAATCACAGAAAAACACACAAACTCATAGTAAAGTCCAGAAAAGTGAATTTTAACTAAAAACTAATAAAAATATAATAAAAACTAACTAGATCATACTAAAAATCTACTAAAAACAATGCCAAAAAGCATACAAATTATCCGCTCATCACAACACCAAACTTAAATTGTTGCTTGTCCCCAAGCAACTGAAGATCAAATAAGATAAAAAGAAGAGAATATGCAATAAACTCCAAAAACATCTATGAAGATCAGTATTAATTAGATGAGCGGGGCTTTTATCTTTTTGCCTCTGAATAGTTTTGGCATCTCACTCTATCCCTTGTAATTCAGAATGATTGGCTTCCTTAGGAACTTAGAATCCAGATAGTGTTATTGATTCTCCTAGTTAAGTATGATGATTCTTGAACACAGCTACTTATTGAGTCTTGGCTGTGGCCCAAAGCACTCTGTCTTCCAGTATTACCACCGGATACATACATGCCACAGACACATAATTGGGTGAACCTTTTCAGATTGTGACTCAGCTTTGCTAAAGTCCCCAATTAGAGGTGTCCAGGGTTCTTAAGCACACTCTTATTTGCCTTGGATCACAACTCTTATTCTTTCTTTTTCTTTCTTCTTTTTTTTTTCGGTTTTTTTTTTCTTTTCGGTCTTTTTTTTTTCTGCTTTTTCTTGCTTCAAGAATCATTTTTAATGATTTTTCAGATCCTCAGTAACATGTCTCCTTTTTCATCATTCTTTCAAGAGCCAACATTCATGAGCCACAAGTTCAAAAGACATATGCACTGTTCAAGCATACATTCAGAGAACAAAAGTGTTGCCACCACATCAAAATAATTAAACTATTATAAAATTCAGAATTCATGCAATTCTTTCCTTTTCAATTAAGCACGTTTTTATTAAGAGAGGTGATGGATTCATAGGACATTCATAACTTTAAGGCATAGACACAAAGACACTAATGATCACAAGACACAAACATGGATAAACATAAGGCATAAAAATCGAAAAACAGAAGAATAAAGAACAAGGAAATCAAGGAACGGGTCCACCTTAGTGATGGCGGCTCTTTCTTGCTCTTGAAGATCCTATGGAGTGCTTGAGCTCCTCAATGTCTCTTCCTTGTCTTTGTTGCTCCTCCTTCATGATTCTTTGGTCTTCTCTAATTTCATGGAGGAGAATGGAGTGTTCTTGATGCTCCACCCTTAGTTGTCCCATGTTGGAACTCAATTCTCCTAGGGAGGTGTTTAATTGCTCCCAATAATTTTGTGGAGGAAAGTGCATCCCTTGAGGAATCTCAGGGATCTCATGGTGAGAGGGGTCTCTTGTGTACTCCATCCTTTTCTTGGTGATGGGCTTGTCCTCATCAATGGGGGTATCTCCCTCTATGTCAACTCCAACTGAATAACAGAGGTGACAGATGAGATGAGGAAAGGCTAACCTTGCCAAGGTGGAGGTCTTGTCCGCCACCTTATAGAGTTCTTAGGCTATAACCTCATGAACCTCTATTTCTTCTCCAATCATGATGCTATGAATCATGATGGCCCGGTCTATGGTAACTTCGGACCGGTTACTGGTGGGAATGATTGAGCGTTGTATGAACTCTAACCATCCTCTAGCCACGGGCTTGAGGTCATGCCTTCTCAATTGAACCGGCTTTCCTCTTGAATCTTGCTTCCATTGTGCGCCCTCTTCACATATGGTTGTGAGGACTTGGTCCAACCTTTGATCAAAGTTGACCCTTCTAGTGTAAGGATGCTCATCTCCTTGCATCATAGGCAAGTTGAGCGCCACCCTCACACTCTCCGGACTAAAATCCAAGTATTTCCCCCGAACCATAGTGAGATAATTCTTTGGATTCGGGTTCACACTTTGGTCATGGTTCTTGGTGATCCATGCATTGGCATAGAACTCTTGAACCATCAAGATTCCGACTTGTTGAATGGGGTTGGTGAGTACTTCCCAACCTCTTCTTCGGATCTCATGGCGGATCTCCGGATATTCACCCTTTTTGAGTGAAAAGGGGACCTCGGGGATCACCTTCTTCAAGGCCACAACTTCATAGAAGTGGACTTGATGCACCCTTGAGAGGAATCTATCCATCTCCCATGACTCGGAGGTGGAAGCTTTTGCCTTCCCTTTCCTCTTTCTAGAGGTTTCTCCGGCCTTGGATGCCATAAACGGTTATGAAAAAGCAACGCTTTTACCACACCAAACTTAGAATGTTTGCTCGTCCTCGAGCAAAAGAAGAAAGAATAGAGTAGAAGAAGAAGAAATGAGGAAGAGGGGGAAGGTTTGTGTGTTCGGCCAATAAGGGAAAGAAAGGGTGTTTAGGTTGTGTGAAAATGAAGGGTTGAAGAAGGGTATATATAGGAGAGAGGGGTGTAATGGTTCGGCCATGGAGGGTGGGTTTGGGAGGGAAAGTGGTTTGAATTTGAAGGGTGAGGTTGGTGGGGATTTATGAAGGATGGATGTGAGTGGTGAAGAGAAAGATGGGATTTGATAGGTGAAGGGTTTTTGGGGAAGAGGTATTGAGGTGATTGGTGAGTGGGGGAAGAAGAGAGAGAGTGATGGTGGGGTCCTGTGGGGTCCACAGATCCTGTGGTGTCAAGGAAAAGTCATCCCTGCACCAAATGTTGCTCAAAATCACGTTTTGAGCTATTTCTGGCGTTAAACGCCGGGCTGGTGCCCATTCCTGGCGTTTAACGCCAGGTTGTTGCCCTTTACTGGCGTTTAACGCCAGTCTGGTGCCCCTTTCTGGCGTTAAACGCCCAGAATGGTGCCAGACTGGGCGTTAAACGCCCAACAGCTAGCATTACTGGCGTTTGAACGCCAGCTTCTTCTCCTCCAGGGTGTGCTATTTTTCTTCCTGTTTTTCATTCTGTTTTTGCTTTTTTCATTGTTTTTGTGACTTCTTATGATCATCAACCTACAAAAAAGATAAAATAACAAAAGGAAATAGTTAACTATAAAACATTGGGTTGCCTCCCAACAAGCGCTTCTTTAATGTCATTAGCTTGACAGAGGACTCTCATGGAGCCTCAGAAATGCTCAGAACCGTGTTGGAACCTCCCAACACCAAACTTAGAGTTTGAATGTGGGGGTTCAACACCAAACTTAGAGTTTGGTTGTGGCCTCCCAACACCAAACTTAGAGTTTGACTGTGGGGGCTCTGCTTGGCTCTTGATGAGCGGATAATTTGTATGCTTTTTGGCATTGTTTTTAGTATGTTTTTAGTGTCTTTTAGTTAGTTTTCAGTATATTTCTATTAGTTTTTAATCAAAATTCACTTTTCTGGACTTTACTATGAGTTTGTGTGTTTTTCTGTGATTTCAGGTATTTTCTGACTGAAATTGAGGGTCCTGAGCAAAAATCTGATCCAGAGACTGAAAAGGACTGCAGATGCTGTTGGATTCTGACCTCCCTGCACTCGAAGAGGATTTTCTGGAGCTACAGAAGCCCAATTGGCGCGCTCTCAACGGCATTGGAAAGTAGACATCCAGGGCTTTCCAGAAATATATAATAGTCCATACTTTGTCCAAGATTTGATGGCCCAAACCCGCGTAGCAATCCGGCCTCAGAAATTCCAGCGTTAAACGCCGGAACTGGAATAAAAGTTGGAGTTAAACGCCCAAACTGGCATGGGAACTGGCGTTTAACTCCAGAAAAGGTCTCTACACGAAATTCCTTCATTGCTCAGCCCAAGCACACACCAAGTGGGCCCGGAAGTGGATTTTTCTGTCATTTACTCATTTCTGTAAACCTTAGGATACTAGTTTACTACTTATAGGACCTTTTGACATTGTAATCAGAACCTTATGCAACCATATGACATTGTACACGTTTTCTTCCACAGCATGAGTCTCTAAACCCCATGGTTGGGGGTGAGGAGCTCTGCTGTGTCTTGATGGATTAATGCAATTACTACTGTTTCTCATTCAATCATGCTTGCTTCCATTCTAAGATAACACTTGTTCTTAATCCGGATGAATGTGATGATCCGTGACAATCATCATCATTCTCAACCATGAACACGTGCCTGACAACCACCTCTGTTCTATCTTAGATTGAGTAGTTATCTCTTGGGTTCTTTAATCGGAATCTTCGTGGTATAGGCAGGACCTGATGACAGCATTCAAGAGAATCCGGAAGGTCTAAACCTTGTCTGTGGTATTCTGAGTAGGATTCAATGATTGAATGACTGTGACGTGCTTCAAACCTGTAACCTACTGGGCGTTAGTGACAGACGCAAAAGAGTGATTCTATTCCGGTAGGGGAGGGAACCAAACCGGTGATTGGCAGTACTGTGACAGAGTGCGTGCATTAGCTTTCACTGCGCGGATGGGAGGTAGCTGCTGACAACAGTGAAACCCTATACGAGCTTGCCATGGAAGGAGACTTGCGTGTTTGATGAAGAAGACAGTAGAAAAGCAGAGATTCAGAAGATGGAGCATCTCCAAACCTCAACCCATTCTCCATTACTGCAAAACAAGTAATCATTTCATGTTCTTTTGCTTTTCACAATCAATCCTAATAATTTCTGATCTCCTGACTAAGATTTACAAGATAACCATAGCTTGCTTCAAGCCGACAATCTCCGTGGGATCGACCCTTGCTCACGCAAGGTATTACTTGGACGACCCAGTGCACTTGCTGGTTAGTTGTGCGGGATTGCAAAAGTGTTATTGCAATTTCATGCACCAAGTTTTTGGCGCCGTTGCCGGGGATTGTTCGAGTTTGGACAACTAACGGTTTATTTTGTTGCTTAGATTAGGACTTTTTATTTTTGTTGGTTTAGAGTCTTTTTAGTTGAGTCTAGTTTCATATTCTAAGTTTGGTGTCATTTGCATGCTTTTGTTTTTCTTTTAATTTTCGATTTTTTCTTGCATATTCTCAGTCCCTTTTTGATTCATAAAAGTTCTAAGTTTGGTGTCCTCTTTGTGTTTTTCTCTTAAAAATTTTCGAAAATTTTGTGTTTGATTTTCTAAAATTTTAAGTTTGGTGTCTTTTTGTGTTTTTCTCTTTCCTCTTTTTAAAATTCAAATCTTTTTCATAAAAACTTTTCAATCATATCTTTTTGATTGCTGCTTTCAAAATCTTTTTAATTACTTGATTGATTCAGTTCTCAATTTGCTTTGATCTTATTTTCTTTTTTTATTTTCAAAATTTTATTTTATTTTTCTTTTGATTTTCGAATTTTTATTTTAAATTTCCTTTTGTTTTTATTTTCATTTTTCGATTATTTCAAAAAAAAAAAAATTTAAAAATAAACAAAAATTTATCTCTTTGCAATCATTCTCATTTCCCTTTTGTCCATTATGGACTTAAGTGGAATTAATCAGTCCAAGAGGACTCTGGGGTCTTATGCCAACCACAGTACAGCTGCATATGGGAGTAGCATCTGTGTACCTCCATCAAAGCAAGCAGCTTTGAGCTAATCCTCAACTCATTATCATAGTGCAGCAAAATTGCCAGTATTCCGGTCTTCCAGAGGAAGAACCTACTGAGTTTCTGGCACAGTTCTTACAAATTGCTGACACAATACATGATAAAGAGGTAGATCAGGATGTCTACAGACTGTTACTGTTTCCATTTGCTGTAAAAGATCAAGCAAAAAGGTGGTTAAATAACCAACCTACAGCAAGCATAAAGACATGGAAACAGTTATCAGAAAAATTCCTGAATCATTTTTACCCTCCAAAAAGGAGACCCAGCTAAGGCTGGACATCCAAGGCTTTAACAAGAGGATAATGAATCCCTTTATGATGCCTGGGAGAGGTATAGAGGTATGCTAAGAAAATGTCCCTCTGAAATGTTTTCAGAGTGGGTACAGCTAGACATTTTCTACTATGGGCTTACAGAAAAAAGCTCAGATGTCTTTAGACCACTCAGCTGGTGGATCTATACACATGAGAAAGACAATTGAAGAAGCTCAAGAGCTTATAGACACTGTTGCTAGAAACCAATACTTGTATTCTAGCAATGAGTACGTTCCAAAGGAGGAGATCATGGCATTAGTCACTGATCCTAATCCTCAGGAACAGATGAATGAGCTCAGTCAACAATTGCTCCTGATGACAGAACAGTTAGCAGAATTTAAAGAAATGCTCCATGATAATAAGGCTGCTAACAAGAGCATAGAACTGCAGTTGAATCAAGCAAACAGCAAATATCTAAACAAATAACAGAAGAGTGTCAAGCAGTTCAACTGAGGAGTGGGAAAACACTGAAAGCCACTGCTCAAAAGAGCAAGAAGTCAATTAAGGAACAGTTGACAGAGGATGACCAAGTCACTGTTCAAAATCCCTCTGAGGACAGTAAGAGCCAGAGAGGAATATTATTGGCGTTCAAACGACAGAAAGGGAAGGAAAGATGGCGTTAAACGCCCATTCGTTGCCCAATACTGGCGTTCAAACGCCAGAACAGGGAGGAAAGCTGGCGTTAAACGCCCATTCCCTACCCAGTTCTGGCGTTCAAACGCCAAAAAAGGGGGAGAAGTTGGCGTTTAACGCCCAAACTTCATCCATTCCTGGCGTTCAAACGCCCAAGGAGCATCAGGCACCTGAGAGTTCTGATGATATCCCCCTAACAAGGCCTCTTCAACCATTTCTGTAAGGAATAAACCTGCAGCATCTAAGGTTGAAGAATATCAAGCCAAGATGCCTTATCCTCAGAAACTCCGCAAAGCGGAACAGGATAAGCAATTTGCCCGCTTTGCAGACTATTTAAGGACTCTTGAAATAAAGATTCCGTTTGCAGAGGCACTTGAGCAAATACCTTCTTATGCTAAATTCATGAAAGAAATTTTAAGCCATAAGAAGGATTGGAGAGAAACTGAAAAAGTGTTTCTCACTGAAGAATGCAGTGCAGTCATTCTAAAAAGCTTACCAGAAAAGCTTCAAGATCCTGGGAGCTTTATGATACCCTGCACATTAGAAGGTGCCTGCACCAAGATAGCTCTATGTGATCTTGGAGCAAGCATCAATCTAATACCTGCATCCACTATCAGAAAGCTTGGGTTGACTGGAGAAGTCAAACCAACCAGGATATGCCTCCAACTTGTGATGGTTCCATTAAACACCCATCAGGCATAATAGAGGACATGATTGTCAAGGTTGGGCCATTTGCCTTTCCAACTGACTTTGTGGTGCTGGAAATGGAGGAGCACAAAAGTGCAACTCTCATTCTAGGAAGACCTTTCCTAGCAACTGGACGAACTCTCATTGATGTACATAAAGGGGAAGTAACCCTGAGGGTCAATGAGGATGAGTTCAAGTTGAATGCTGTGAAAGCTATGCAGCATCCAGACACACCAGAAGACTGCATGGACGTTGACATCATTGATTCTCTGGTAGAAGAGATCAATATGGCTGAAAGCCTAGAATCAGAGCTTGAGGACATCTTCAAAGATGCTCAACCTGATCAAGAAGAACTAGAGGAAGTAAAGGAATTTTCGAAAATTCCTCAGGAGGAGGATAAGCCTCCCAAACCTGAACTCAAACCTCTACCACCATCTCTGAAATATGCATTTCTGGGAGAGGGTGATACTTTTCCAGTGATTATAAGCTCTGCTTTAAATTCACAGGAAGAGGAAGCACTGATTAAAGTGCTAAGGACACACAAGACAGCTCTTGGGTGGTCCATAAGTGATCTTAAGGGCATTAGCCCAGCTAGATGCATGCACAAGATCCTATTGGAGGATAATGCCAAACCAGTGGTCCAACCACAGAGGAGGCTAAATCCTGCCATGAAGGAGGTGGTGCAGAAAGAGGTCACTAAATTACTAGAGGCTGGGATTATCTATCCTATTTCTGATAGCCCCTGGGTGAGCCCTGTCCAAGTTGTTCCCAAAAAGGGAGGCATGACAGTGGTTCATAATGAAAAAAATGAACTGGTTCCTACAAGGACAGTCACAGGGTGGCGTATGTGTATTGACTACAGAAGACTCAATACAGCCACCAGAAAGGATCATTTTCCTTTACCATTCATAGACCAAATGCTGGAAAGACTAGCTGGTCATGATTACTACTGCTTTTTGGATGGCTATTCAGGCTATAACCAAATTGCAGTAGATCCCCAGGACCAAGAGAAAACAGCATTCACCTGCCCTTCAGGCGTGTTTGCCTACAGGAGAATGCCTTTTGGTCTGTGCAATGCACCTGCAACCTTTCAGAGGTGCATGCTCTCTATCTTTTTAGATATGGTAGAGAAATTTCTGGAAGTCTTCATGGATGACTTCTCAGTGTATGGAGACTCATTCAGCTCCTGTCTTAACCACCTATCACTTGTCCTGAAAAGATGCCAAGAGACTAACCTGGTTTTAAACTGGGAGAAATGTCACTTTATGGTGACTGAAGGAATTGTCCTTGGGCACAAAATTTCAAGCAGGGGAATAGAGGTGGATAAGGCAAAGGTGGAGGTAATTGAAAAATTACCACCACCTGCCAATGTTAAGGCAATCAGAAGCTTTCTGGGACATGCAGGATTTTACAGAAGGTTTATCAAGGATTTTTCGAAAATTGCTAAACCTCTGAGTAACCTGTTAGCTGCTGACACACCATTTGTGTTTGACACACAGTGTTTGCAGGCATTTGAGACCCTGAAAGCTAAGTTGGTCACAACACCAGTTAT
Source organism: Arachis stenosperma (assembly GCF_014773155.1). Taxonomy (NCBI): domain Eukaryota; kingdom Viridiplantae; phylum Streptophyta; class Magnoliopsida; order Fabales; family Fabaceae; genus Arachis; species Arachis stenosperma. The sequence goes on along the minus strand of NC_080385.1, from coordinate 58,952,441 downwards.
CTCTGCACCAGATTGGGCATTACCATTTGAATTAATGTGTGATGCCAGTGATCATGCCATTGGTGCAGTGTTGGGACAAAGGCATAACAAACTTCTGCATGTCATTTACTATGCTAGCCGTGTTCTAAATGATGCACAGAAGAATTACACAACCACAGAAAAAGAGTTGCTTGCAGTGGTTTATGCCATTGACAAGTTTAGATCCTACCTAGTAGGATCCAAAGTGATTGTGTACACTGACCATGCTGCTCTTAAATACTTACTCACAAAGCAGGATTCAAAACCCAGGCTTATCAGATGGGTGTTGCTTCTGCAAGAGTTTGATATAGAAATAAGAGACAGAAAAGGGACAGAGAATCAAGTAGCTGATCATCTGTCCAGAATAGAGCCAGTAGTTGGGGCGTCCCTCCCTTCTACTGAGATTTCTGAGACTTTCCCAGATGAGCAACTATTTGCCATTCAGGAATCTCCATGGTTTGCAGACATTGCAAACTATAAAGCTGTGAGGTTCATATCCAAAGAGTACAGTTACATGCAGAGAAAGAAATTAATTTCAGATGCCAAGTACTACCTTTGGGATGAACCATATCTCTTTAAGAGATGTGCTGACGGAGTGATCCGCAGGTGTGTACCCAGAGAAGAAGCACAGAGGATCCTATGGCACTGCCATGGATCACAATATGGAGGACATTTTGGAAGTGAGCGAACAGCCACTAAAGTCCTCCAATGTGGCTTCTACTGGCCTACTCTCTATAAAGATTCCCGAGAGTTTGTGCGTAACTGTGACAGTTGCCAAAGAGCTGGTAACCTGCCTCATGGATATGCCATGCCTCAACAAGGGATATTAGAGATAGAGCTGTTTGATGTATGGGGAATTGACTTCATGGGGCCATTCCCACCATCATACTCAAACACTTACATTCTGGTGGCAGTGGACTATGTATCTAAGTGGGTAGAAGCAGTAGCTACACCCACTAATGATACTAAGACCGTGCTGAAATTCCTCCAGAAAAACATTTTCAGCAGGTTTGGCGTCCCCAGAGTGCTAATCAGTGATGGGGGCACTCATTTCTGCAATAAACAGCTATACTCTGCTATGGTTAGATATGGAATCAGCCATAAAGTGGCAACTCCGTATCATCCACAGACAAATGGGCAAGCTGAAGTCTCTAACAGAGAGCTAAAAAGAATCCTAGAACGGACTGTAATGTCCCGAAGAAAGGATTGGGCAAAGAGCTTGGATGATGCTTTGTGGGCATACAGAACAGCATTCAAGACTCCTATAGGGACCTCCCCATACCAACTGGTGTATGGGAAGGCCTGTCATTTGCCAGTGGAACTGGAACATAAGGCCTACTGGGCAACCAGATTCCTAAACATGGATGCACAGTTAGCTGGTGAAAAAAGATTGCTCCAGCTAAATGAGCTAGAGGAGTTCAGACTCAATGCCTTTGAAAATGCTAAGATCTATAAGGAAAAGGCAAAGAAATGGCATGACAAGAGATTGTCAACCAGAGTCTTTGAGCCAGGACAAAAAGTTCTACTCTTCAACTCTAGGCTCAGACTGTTTCCAGGAAAACTCAAATCCCGTTGGAGGGGTCCATATGTGATTACAGGAGTGTCACCATATGGATATGTTGAGCTTCAGGATATTGATTCTGACAGGAAGTTCATTGTTAATGGACAGAGAATCAAGCATTATCTTGAAGGAAATTTTGAGCAGGAATGCTCAAAACTGAGACTTGAGTGATTCTCAGTGAAAGTCCAGCTAAAGACAGTAAAGAAGCGCTTGCTGGGAGGCAACCCAGTCATTAGGAAGGTGTATAATTAGTTCTTACAGAGGCAAGTATCAAAAATGAAGGAATTCACAGAGTTACAGAAGGATTTAGCTCAAAAAGCAGAGAAAATGAGCTTACTGGCGAAAAAAACACCAGTAAGGGGCATTTTGGGCGTTAAACGCCAGAATGGGCACCATTCTGGGCGTTTAACGCCAGTAATGGTACCATTCTGGGCGTTAAACGCCAGAATGGGCACCATTCTGGGCGTTTAACGCCAGGTGTGCAGCATCACTGGGCGTTCAGAAAAACGCCCAGTGAGGAAGGTTTTCTGGCGTTTAACGCCAGCCAGGGTACCTGGCTGGGCGTTAAACGCCCAAAAGGGGTGCCAAGTGGGCGTTAAACGCCAGAATGGGTGCCATTCTGGGCGTTTAACGCCAGAAAGGTGGGGGGACCACATTTTTGTTTTCAACTCAAATTTTTTCAAACTTTCCTTTTCTCACCCATACTTTTCTACAAAATCACACTTCAATCATTCATCATTCACTTTCAAATCTTCAAAAATCAAAACCATTCTTCAAATCTATTTCAAAATAATCTCAAATCTTCTTCAAAAACTCACCCTTTTCTCAAATATTTTTCATATCTTTTCAAATTTCCTTTTAATTCTCTCTTTTGTTTTCGAAATTCTCCTCCCCCCACTCTATAAATGAACATTCCTCACCCCTCCTTCCTCACACCATTCGAATTTCCTCTCTCTTTCTCTCTCTTCTCTTCTTTCTTTTCTTTTTGCTTGAGGACAAGCAAAACCTCTAAGTTTGGTGTGCTTTTCCGTGATCACTAAGCCAAGATTCATCAATATCATGGCTCCTAAGGGAAAACAAACCAATTTAAGAGGCAAGAAAGAGACTAATCCAAAGAATCTTTGGAATGAAGAGAAGTTCTTAACCAAAGAACATGAAGACCATTATCATAAAATAATGGGTCTGAGGTCAGTGATCCCGGAAGTTAAATTTGATCTGAAAGAAGATGAATATCCGGGGATCCAAGAGCAAATTCGAAACAGAGGATGGGAAGTTCTAACCAATCCTGAGACAAAGGTTGGAAGGAACATGGTTCAGGAATTCTACTCAAATCTGTGGCTAACAGATAAGCAGAGAATGACTGGAACTGCTTACCATACCCATAGAACCATGGTCAGAGGGAAAGTTATATACTTCCATCTGGACAAAATAAGAGAAATATTCAAGTTGCCTCAACTACAAGATGATCCTGATTCCTTTAATAGGAGGATGGTGAGAGTAGATAAGGGGTTGGATCAGGTTCTAGAGGACATATGCCTCCCTGGAACTAAGTGGATAACCAATTCAAAGGGTGTCCCAAACCAACTCAAGAGGGGAGACCTCAAACCAATTGCAAGAGGTTGGCTAGACTTTATTGGGCGTTCCATATTGCCCACTAGCAACCGTTCTGAGGTTACCATCAAGAGAGCAGTGATGATTCATTGCATTATGCTTGGAAAAGAAGTGGAGGTGCATCATGTGATTGCTTGTGAGATTTACACAATTGCAAATAAGAATTCCAATGAAGCCAAATTGGCTTATCCAAGCTTGATTTCCTTGCTCTGTAAAGAGGCTGGGGTGAAGATGGGAGTAGATGAGTTCATACCCATTGAACACCCAATCACCAAGAAGTCAATGGAAGGACAAGTGCAAGACAACTCTATCAAGAGGAGGGCGCATGAGTTCCTCCCTGAATTCCCTGAAATTGGCTACTGGGCCAGCCTAGAAGCATCTATCAACAAGTTGCAAGAGACTATGGAGCAACTGAAGGAAGAACAGCAGAATCAGAACTGCATGATCTGCAAATTGCTGAAGGAACAAGAGAAGCAGGGGCGTGAAATCCAAGAGATGAAACGCCAAAAGCTCTCCTCTCAAGCTGAGGGAGCATCCACTTCTCAAAATCAAGGTTGTTGAGTCCTAACTCTGTGAAACCTCTATCATTAGGAGCCTATTTTTTCGTTTTTTCTGTTTTGTTTTCCATTCCTATTTTTATTTTCTTATATCTATATTTGAGTCTTGTTCTTAGTTCATAATTAATAAAATTAAAGTTATGCCTTAAAGCTATGAATGTCCTATGAATCCATCACCTCTCTTAAATGAAAAATGCTTTAATCACAAAAGAACAAGAAGTACAGGATTTCGAAATTTATCTCTGAAACTAGTTGAATTAGTTTGATGTGGTGACAATACTTTTTGTTTTCTGAATGAATGCTTGAACAGTGCATATGTCTTTTGAATTTGTTGTTTTTAAGAATGTTAAATTTGTTGGCTCTTGAAAGAATGAGGAGAAAGAGAACTGTTATTGAGGATCTGAAAAATCATCAAATTGATTCTTGAAGCAAGAAAAAGCAGTGAAAAAAAAAATTTCGAAAAAAAAAAGAGAGAAAAGAAAGAAAAAGAAAAAGAAAAGGAATAAAGTGGTGATCCAAAGCAATAAGAGTGTGCTTAAGAACCCTGGACACCTCTAATTGGGGACTTTAGCAAAGCTGAGTCACAATCCAAAAAGGTTCACCCAATTATGTGTCTGTGGCATGTATATATCCGGTGGTAATACTGGAAGACAGAGTGCTTTGGGCCACAGCCAAGACTCATACACTGGCTATGTTCAAGAATCAATATACTTAACTAGGAGAATCAATAACATTATCTGAGTTCTGAGTTCTTATAGATGCTAATCATTCTGAACTTCAAAGGATAGAGTGAGATGCCAAAACTGTTCGGAGGCAAAAAGCTACTAGTCCCGCTCATCTAATTGGAGCTATGTTTCTTTGATATTTTGGAGTCTATAGTATATTCTCTTCTTTTTATCCTATTTTGATTTTCAGTTGCTTGGGGACAAGCAACAATTTAAGTTTGGTGTTGTGATGAGCGGATAATTTGTATGCTTTTTGGCATTGTTTTTAGTATGTTTTTAGTGTCTTTTAGTTAGTTTTCAGTATATTTCTATTAGTTTTTAATTAAAATTCACTTTTCTGGACTTTACTATGAGTTTGTGTGTTTTTCTGTGATTTCAGGTATTTTCTGACTGAAATTGAGGGTCCTGAGCAAAAATCTGATCCAGAGACTGAAAAGGACTGCAGATGCTGTTGGATTCTGACCTCCCTGCACTCGAAGAGGATTTTCTGGAGCTACAGAAGCCCAATTGGCGCGCTCTCAACGGCATTGGAAAGTAGACATCCAGGGCTTTCCAGCAATATATAATAGTCTATACTTTGTCCAAGATTTGATGGCCCAAACCCGCGTAGCACTCCGGCCTCAGAAATTCCAGCGTTAAACGCCGGAACTGGAATAAAAGTTGGAGTTAAACGCCCAAACTGGCATGGGAACTGGCGTTTAACTCCAGAAAAGGTCTCTACACGAAATTCCTTCATTGCTCAGCCCAAGCACACACCAAGTGGGCCCGGAAGTGGATTTTTCTGTCATTTACTCATTTCTGTAAACCTTAGGATACTAGTTTACTACTTATAGGACCTTTTGACATTGTAATCAGAACCTTATGCAACCATATGACATTGTACACGTTTTCTTCCACAGCATGAGTCTCTAAACCCCATGGTTGGGGGTGAGGAGCTCTGCTGTGTCTTGATGGATTAATGCAATTACTACTGTTTCTCATTCAATCATGCTTGCTTCCATTCTAAGATAACACTTGTTCTTAATCCGGATGAATGTGATGATCCGTGACAATCATCATCATTCTCAACCATGAACACGTGCCTGACAACCACCTCTGTTCTATCTTAGATTGAGTAGTTATCTCTTGGGTTCTTTAATCGGAATCTTCGTGGTATAGACAGGACCTGATGGCAGCATTCAAGAGAATCCGGAAGGTCTAAACCTTGTCTGTGGTATTCTGAGTAGGATTCAATGATTGAATGACTGTGACGTGCTTCAAACCTGTAACCTACTGGGCGTTAGTGACAGACGCAAAAGAGTGATTCTATTCCGGTAGGGGAGGGAACCAAACCGGTGATTGGCAGTACTGTGACAGAGTGCGTGCATTAGCTTTCACTGCGCGGATGGGAGGTAGCTGCTGACAACAGTGAAACCCTATACGAGCTTGCCATGGAAGGAGACTTGCGTGTTTGATGAAGAAGACAGTAGAAAAGCAGAGATTCAGAAGATGGAGCATCTCCAAACCTCAACCCATTCTCCATTACTGCAAAACAAGTAATCATTTCATGTTCTTTTGCTTTTCACAATCAATCCTAATAATTTCTGATCTCCTGACTAAGATTTACAAGATAACCATAGCTTGCTTCAAGCCGACAATCTCCGTGGGATCGACCCTTGCTCACGCAAGGTATTACTTGGACGACCCAGTGCACTTGCTGGTTAGTTGTGCGGGATTGCAAAAGTGTTATTGCAATTTCGTGCACCAGCTCTGTTTTGAGAGAAGCTCTTCATGCTTCCTCTCCATGATGATAGAGGGATGTCCTTGGGCCTTAAACACCAAGGATTCTTCATTCACTTGAATGATCAACTCTCCTCTATCAACATCAATCACAGCTTTTGCTGTGGCTAGGAAGGGTCTGCCAAGGATGATGGATTCATCCATGCACTTCCCAGTCTCTAGGACTATGAAGTCAGTAGGAATGTAATGGTCTTCAATCTTCACCAAAACATTCTCTACAAGTCCATGAGCTTGTTTTCTTGAATTGTCTGCCATCTCTAATGAGATTCTTGCAGCTTGCACCTCAAGGATCCCTAATTTCTCCATTACAGAGAGGGGCATGAGGTTTACACTTGACCCTAAGTCACACAAGGCCTTCTTGAAGGTCATGGTGCCTATGGTACAAGGTATAGAAAACTTCCCAGGATCCTGCCTCTTTTGAGGCAGTTTCTACCTAGACAAGTCATCCAGTTCTTTGGTGAGCAAGGGAGGTTCATCCTCCCAAGTCTCATTTCCAAATAACTTGTCATTCAGTTTCATGATTGCTCCAAGGTATTTAGCAACTTGCTCTTCAGTGACATACTCATCCTCTTCAGAGGAAGAATACTCATCAGAGCTCATGAATGGCAGAAGTAAGTCCAATGGAATCTCTATGGTCTCATTTTGAGCCTCAGATTCCCATTGGAACTCAGAGGAGATTGGTACACGCTCACTGAGGTCTTCCTCAGTGGCGTCCTCCTCTTCTCTTTCCTCTCCATATTCGGCCATATCTATGGCTTTGCACTCTCCTTTTGGATTTTCCTCTGTATTACTTGGGAGAGTGCTAGGAGGGAGTTCAGTGACTTTCTTGCTCAGCTGACCCACTTGTCCTTCCAAATTTCTGATGGAGGACCTTGTTTCATTCATGAAACTTTGAGTGGTCTTTATTAGATCAGAGACCATTGTTGCTAAGTCAGAAGTATTCTGCTTAGAACTCTCTGTCTGCTGCTGAGAAGATGATGGAAAAGGCTTGCCATTGCTAAACCTGTTTCTTCCACCATTATTGTTATTGAGACCTTGTTGAGGTCTCTCTTGATTCTTCCATGAGAAATTGGGGTGATTTCTCCATGAAGAATTGTAGGTGTTTCCATAGGGTTCTCCTAGGTAATTCACCTCTTCCATAGAAGGGTTCTCAGGATCATAGGCTTCTTCCTCAGATGAAGCTTCCTTAGTACTGCTTGGTGCATTTTGCATTCCAGACAGACTTTGAGAAATCAAATTGACTTGTTGAGTCAATATCTTGTTCTGAGCCAATATGGCATTCAGAGTGTCAATCTCAAGAACTCCTTTCTTCTGACTAGTCCCATTGTTCACAGGATTCCTTTCAGAAGTGTACATGAATTGGTTATTTGCAACCATTTCAATCAATTCTTGAGCTTCTGCAGGCGTCTTCTTCAGATGAAGAGATCCTCCAGCAGAGCTATCCAAAGACATCTTGGATAGTTCAGAGAGACCATCATAGAAAATACCTATGATGCTCCATTCAGAAAGCATGTCTGAAGGACATCTTCTGATTAATTGTTTGTATCTTTCCCAAGCTTCATAGAGGGATTCTCCATCCTTCTGTCTGAAGGTCTGGACTTCCACTCTAAGCTTACTCCATCTTTGTGGTGGAAAGAACTTTGCCAAGAAGGCATTGACTAGCTTTTCCCAAGAGTCCAGGCTTTCTTTAGGTTGAGAATCCAACCATATTCTAGCTCTGTCTTTTACAGCAAAAGGGAATAGCATCAGTCTGTAGACCTCAGGGTTAACCCCATTAGTCTTGACTGTGTCACAGATTTGCAAGAATTCAGCTAAGAACTGATGAGGATCTTCCATTGGAAGTCCATGGAACTTGCAATTCTGTTGCATTAGAGAAACTAATTGAGGCTTAAGCTCAAAGTTGTTTGCTCCAATGGTAGGAATAGAGATGCTTCTCCCATAGAAATCAGGAGTAGGTGCAGTAAAGTCACCCAGCACCTTCCTTGCATTGTTTACATTGTTGTTGTTTTCGGCTGCCATGGGTTCTTCTTCCTTGAAGAATTCGGTCAGGTCCTCTAAAGAGAGTTGTGCTTTGGCTTCTCTTAGCTTTCTCTTCAAGGTCCTTTCAGGTTCAGGATCAGCTTCAACAAGAATGCCTTTGTCTCTGCTCCTGCTCATATGAAAGAGAAGAGAAAAAGAAAATGTGGAATCCTCTATGTCACAGTATAGAGATTCCTTGAAGTGTCAGAGGAAAAGAGAAATAGAAAGAAGAAGGAGAAGAAGAATTCGAACTTTAATTAGATAAGGTTCGAATTGTGCATTTAGAAGGAGTGGTACTCCATAAATAGTAGGATGTGGGAAGGAGGGAAGAGAATTTTCGAAAATTAAGTAATAGATTTTGAAAACATTTTGAAAAACACTTAATTGATTTTCAAAAACAAGAGTGAGAAAGAGATCAAGTGATTTTTGAAAAAGATTTTGAAATTAAAAATCAAAAAGATTTGATTGAAAACTATTTTAAAAAAGATGAGGTTAAAAAGATTTGATTGAAAAGTTATGGTTTTAAAAAGATGTGATTGAGAAGATATGATTTGAAAACAATTTTAAAAGATATGATTTGAAAACAATTTGAAAAGATATGATTTTAAAAGAAATATTAATGACTTGCCTAACAAGAAAAGATATGATTCAAACATAAAACCTTTCTTAATAGCAAAGGCAAAAAATGTTCAATCAAATCATTAATTGTTAGTAAGTATCTTTGAAAAAGGAAAGAAATTGATTTTGAAAACATTTGATTGAAAAGATATGATTTGAAAAAGATTTGGTTTTGAAAAACTTTGAAAACTTGAAAAAAAATTGATTTTGAAAACAAAATCTTCCCCCTAGCACCATCCTGGCGTTAAACGCCCAGAATGGTATACATTCTGGCGTTTAACGCCCAAAATGCTACCTCTTTGGGCGTTAAACGCCCAACTAGGTACCCTGGCTGGCGTTTAAACGCCAGTCTGCCTTCTTCACTGGGCATTTTTGAATGCTCAGCTTTTTCTGTATAATTCCTCTGCAGTATGTTCTGAATCTTCAATTCTTTGTATCATTGACTTGAAAAGACACAAATTAAAAATATTTTTGGATTTTTAATAATCAAAATGCAACAAGAATCAATTAACAATGCATGCAAGACACCAATCTTAGCAGTTTGTGTGCTACTGACACTATATGAGACACATGAACACTCAAGTCAATAGAATTTAAAGATCAAAACAAGAAATATATGCATGGATTCGAAAAATATAACAAAAACATGCATTTGACACCAACCTTAAGATGAGACTCTAGACTCAAACAAGAAATATTTTTGGATTTTATGGTTTTGCAATTTTTTTTTTTTTTGTATTTTTCGAAAATTAAGTGGGAAAAGGTATCAAAATTCTTAATGAGAATTCCAGGAATCAGTGCAATGCTAGTCTAAGACTCCGGTCCAGGAATTAGACATGGCTTCACAGCCAGCCAAGCTTTCAAAGAAAGCTTCGGTCCAAAACACTAGACATGACCAAAGGTCAGCCAAGCCTTAGCAGATCACTGCTCCAAAAGCAAGATTGATTAAAATCAACAAGCTCTTGTGGTGATAAGTTGAAACCTCGGTCCAATCAGATTAGACATGGCTTCTCAGCCAGCCAGATTTCAACAAATCATCATGAAACTCTAGAATTCATCTTCAAGAATTTCGAAAAAAATACCTAATCTAAGCAACAAGATGAACCGTCAGTTGTCCAAACTAGAACAATCCCAGGCATTGTTACCAAAAGCTTGCTCAAAACTTGAACAATCCCCGGCAACGGCGCTAAAAACTTGGTGCGCGAAATTGTGATCACTACAACTTCACACAACTAACCAGCAAGTGCACTGGGTCGTCCAAGTAATACCTTACGTGAGTAAGGGTCGATCCCACGGAGATTGTTAGCATTGAAGCAAGCTATGGTCATCTTGTAAATCTTAGTCAGGCAAACTCAAATGTATATGATGATGAACGAAAATAACATAGAAGATAAGGATAGTGATACTTATGTATATCATTGGTGTAAGAGCTTCAGACAAGTGTATGAAGATGCCTTCCCTTCCGTCTCTCTGCTTTCCTACTGCCTTCATCTAATCCTTCTTACTCCTTTCCATGGCAAGCTCGTGTAGGGTTTCACTGTTGTCAGCAGCTACCTCCCATCCGCGCAGTGAAAGCTAATGCACGCACTCTGTCACAGTACTGCCAATCACCGGTTTGGTTCCCTCCCCTACCGGAATAGAATCACTCTTTTGCGTCTGTCACTAACGCCCAGTAGGTTACAGGTTTGAAGCACGTCACAGTCTTTCAGTCATTGAATCCTACTCAGAATACCACAGACAAGGTTAGACCTTCCGGATTCTCTTGAATGCCGCCATCAGTTCTTGCCTATACCACGAAGACTCTGATCTCACGGAATGGCTGGCTCGTTTGTCAGGCAAGCACTCGGTTGTCAGGCGATCAACCATGCATCATGCAATCAGAAATCCAAGAGATATTCACTAAGCCTCAGATGCTTGTAGAACAAGAATGGTTGTCAGTCACCTTGTTCATGGGTGAGAATGGTGATGGGCGTCAATCATCACCTTCATCATGTTGAAGAACAAGTGATATCTTGGTAAAAGAACAAGCGGAATTGAATGGAAGAACAATAGTAATTGCATTAATACTCGAGGTACAGCAGAGCTCCACACCTTAATCTATGGTGTGTAGAAACTCCACCGTTGAAAATACATAAGAACAAGGTCTAGGCATGGCCGAATGGCCAGCCTCCCAAAGAGGGTTCAATCATAAAACATGATCAAAAGGCTCTCCCTAATACAATAGTAAAAGGTCCTACTTATAGAAAACTAGTACATAGATGAGTAAATGACATAAAAATCCACTTCCGGGCCCACTTGGTGTGTGCTTGGGCTGAGCAATGAAGCAATTTCGTGTAGAGACTCTCCTTGGAGTTAAACGCCAGCTTTAGTGCCAGTTTGGGCGTTTAACTCCCAATTAGGTGCCAGTTCCGGCGTTTAACGCTAGAATTTCTTGAGGTGACTTTGAACGCCGGTTTGGGCCATCAAATCTTGGGCAAAGTATGGACTATTATATATTGCTGGAAAGCCCAGGATGTCTACTTTCCAACGCCATTGAGAGCGCGCCAATTGGGCTTCTGTAGCTCCAGAAAATCCACTTCGAGTGCAGGGAGGTCAGAATCCAACAGCATCTGCAGTCCTTTTGAGTCTCTGGATCAGATTTTTGCTCAGGTCCCTCAATTTCAGCCAAAAAATACCTGAAATCACAGAAAAACACACAAACTCATAGTAAAGTCCAGAAAAGTGAATTTTAACTAAAAACTAATAAAAATATAATAAAAACTAACTAGATCATACTAAAAATCTACTAAAAACAATGCCAAAAAGCATACAAATTATCCGCTCATCAATTTTATGCTGTATGGCTTGGTACTTTAAGTGCTTAGATCATGCCATCTTGCTTAAGTTGCATGCTGTGTTTCCCTATGCTTGAATAAAAGAAAAATGATGTGGAACAGAGAAAGAGTAAAGGTCTATTTTGATAGAAGATAGAATAAGGTTATGTGGTGGTATGTATTGGTTCATTAGTTGATTTATGAATAAGGCTAGAGGTTAGCATAACTTTGAGATATGAGCTTGAGTTACTGATGCGTAAGCATCTTTTCTATCTTTTCCTAGTGAATTTGCATCTAATTTGTTGAGTTTAATAAAGAATTAATTATCTTTTAGCCAATATGGATGCTACTTTGAGTCTTTTGCAATTTTGTTTATTTTAGGTAGCATTCGGCTGGATTTGGTGGAGTTTCTGCAGCACAAGAATCAAAGAAGATGGCAGCGAGGAGTGACGCGTATGCGTGACTGACGCGTATGCGTGATTTGGAGCTTTCAACGGCGACGCGTGCGCGTGACTGACGCGTACGCGTGATTTAAAGATTTGCTCAGCGACACATGCACGTGACCGACGCGTCCGCGTGACTTGTGAAAAAGACCATCAACGCATATGCGTGACTGACGCATACGCGTGACATGCACCACGTGCAGAAAACACAGAAAAATACTGGGGGTAATTTCTGGGCTGTTTTGACCTAGTTTTTAGGCCAGAAAACACAGATTAGAAGCTGCAGAATGGACAAAATATGTGGTCCCCACCCATCAACTGAAGACCTACTGATTATTTTGATTTAAATTCAAATTTGAATTTGAAAATAGGAAAAGATATTATTTTTTATTTTAGATAATTAGATTTTAAATTAATTAGGATTAGTTATAAAAAGAGGATTCCATTAGGGAACATTATTCGATTCCAAATTTACATTCCATATTCCATAACATTCTACTCTGAACAATGAGCAATTAATCTTCCATTGTTAAGGTTAGGAGCTCTGTCTATTGTATGGATTGATTCATTTGCTCTTTCTAAATTTATTCATGTATGGATTTATAATTTAAGAATTGTTTTCGCTCTTTATCTTTTGAATTTGGGTGGAACGGAAGTATGACCCTCTTTCTATTTGAGTTCTTGTATAACTTGGAAAAGCTCTATACTTGAACAACAGCTTGAAAACAAATTCTCCTAAATTTTAATTATCTGAATTTAACAGGATACGTGACATATAATCTTTTTATTTCTTCGGTAATTAGAGTTTTTGTGGCATATAAACTAGAAATTAATTATCACCCTCTAATTAGAATTAATTGACCAAGGAATTGGCAGTTAATGAATTTTAGAAGAGACTAGGAAGGTCTAAGGAATTAGGGTCTAGTCACATACAATTTGCCATAAATTAATTCTTGCATAATTAAATTAGTTAGTAAGAAAAGTTAATCCGGAAAAATAGATAACTCTGAAACCTTAACTATTTTCTCCATATTTTATTCCTAACTCATTGCTGCTTGCTTTCAGAAATTCTTAATTTACTGTTTAATTTACAAACGTGTGCCTTATTATTGGTTATTGTAAATATTTTCTTTTTCATGTTTAATTATTTTTGTTTTTATTTTTAATTTTTATTAGTTATTCTGAGTTCTCACCTCTATCGCTTTGAGTTTGGTTCTAATTTTGTTGAAAGGAATGGAAGCTATAACAAGAATATGCATCAAGGTTAAAACAATCAAAGATGGACAAAGCAACGAGGATCTGATCAACCCTTTAGGCAACAACACCTTCAAAAATACCATGGACGACGACCATTCTACAATGCATGCCAAGACAATAGTTATCGTGGACCTTTTCGCGACAACTAACCTCCACCAAATTACTATGGTCAAGAGCCATTCCAGGGTGCATATCAAATGATAGATATGGTGGACTCCCTTGTAGTTACCAACAAGCCCCATCATATGTCCACAACCCACCTCCTCAACAAAAATTTGAACCACCATACTCACAAGCTCCCTATCACCATTCACCCCTATATGACCCTAACCCTTATCCACACGAATTCTAATCCAATTACTCCCAAGAACCACCACTTTCCTATGCACCATGTCCATATCCATCAACCCAAGAATCAAGGGAGCGTCTCAAAGAAACAGTGGAAAAACTTCATGCAACCCTTCGCCAACTGGATCAAGCGATAAATCGATTACCTTCCCGACGTTCGGATACTCAAGGAACCCCCATGGCTTCATATGGGCAATTTAACGAAGAACGTAGCATGAAGGAGATACTAGAAACTCCAATGGACAGTAAGGAGCATGACTTTATACTGGAACAATTGGAGGAAGCCAAAATTATCCAAGAAGAAAACGAATTGGTTGAAGACTTAGGAGATGCTAAACCTCCATGGGAAAGTCAAGCTATAAAGCCTCCTTCAAAGATGTTTGAAATTGATGTTGAGGAGGGTGTACAACCTCCAAGGCATCTCATGGTTGAAGACTTTGAAGGAGATGATCAAGAGATGGATTCAATCATTAATGAATTCTTATCTACATTTGAATCCTCTTCCATTGGACTTGATACGGAGTTTAAAGAAGAAGAAGCACAACCTCCCATGCTCTTGGTGAACAATGAAAAAGAGATGGAATTGGAAGAAAGCTACCAAGAGGAAGAGGTTGATATTGAGGAAGCTTGCAAAGAGGTGAAAGTTGTCAAAGAAGAGCACAAGGGAGTGGAGCTTGCAAGATCATTAGAAACACCTATCCCAAAGCCATTACCGTCCAATACAACATTCAACTGGGTAAAATTCTTATCCTTAACCTTTACTTTCCCACTTTAATATGGGCTTCTAGAGACGGATGGTCAACTTAGAGCTCTTTGTGGCATTAAGAGCAAGAGGAAAATGGTTAGTAGTTGGAGTTGTCAAGCAAGGTTCAACATGGTTGTATGCTCCAAGTTGAAATGCAAGGTTTGGTGTAAAGCTCAATTGAATGGGTCTAGGAAGCTGTTTGGATTCCTTAGTGAGAATTTCAACTGCATGCCACCCGGATGGAATCATGATAATCAACAAGAAGACATGTGCAAAAGCAAGATTTGGGACCCCAAAATTCAGTCTAGCAATCAATACTCTTGGGGCCTTGTCACTTGCTTTAACTTTCTTGAAGGCTTTCTGTGCCTAGTTTGGGATCCTGGAGGCTACTGAAATTCCAAACATTGGTGGAGATTTTTAGATGAATTCAAGCACAAGCCACTATAACAGGGAGCTCACCAAATGTCCAACTTAAGGACTTTAACTAAATGTGCTAGGTAGGAGACAACCCACCATGGTATGATCATTCCTTTTTCAATTTCAATTTTATTTTGTTTTGTTTGTTTTTAAGTTTCATTTTATTCTATTTTATTGATCCTGGAATTATTCATAACATCCATATCAGCGTTGCATTCTGCATACTACACAAAAAAAATTTCGCACAAGACGCGTCAGCGTCGCTAACGCATCCACGTCAAAGGAGAATTAGCAAAAATGGGGATTTGAACAAAAAGTCATGTGGGGGCGTGGTTGGAAGCGCGACTTTGGCACCAACACATGCACGCGAATGCATCCCTGACGTGTCTGCGTCGTTTGCAAATCCAGCCCTCCACGCGTGCACGTCACCCACGCACAGGCGTGACCCCGCGAAATCGACGTAAATGGGTACATGGCAGAGAGTTAGGATGGAATGGGGCTGGAATGGTGCTAGAAGCACAAAGCCCCATCGCGTGAATGTGTACCTCATGCGTCCGCGTCAATTTGGAAGTAAGGCCATCCACGCGTGCGCGTCAGCCACGCGCACACGTTACCCTAAATTTTGGCAAATAGGCGTTTGAGACAGAGAGTTGCGTGAGCACGCGACTGTTCTCGCACCACTAGCGCAAATCAAGTCACGCGTCCGCGTGACTAACGCGTCTGCGTTACTTGAAGACTTTGGAAATCACGCAAACGCGTAACCCACGTGTCTGCGTCACATGCGATGCACAGTAGTCATCAGCCCCAAATATCTTATCTTTTCCCCAATCCTATTTCTCTCTCCTCCCTTTTTAATTCTATCTTATTCCTTCTTTCTTCCTTATCCTTTCTTACTTTCTTCTTCTTCATCTCTTTAACTTCTCATCATTCTTCACTTTGATTCTATTTTACCTAATTTGTTTGCATACTTTCATTCATTGCATTTTAATTTTGTGCATACTTTTATTTTCGTTTCTAAATTTGTTATTTTTCAATTGGTGTTAAAATTTTTCTTATTCAACTGTTGCATTTTTTTTGAATTATTCTGGTGCTTCATGACTTGTTTTATTCTGATTGAGTATTATTATTCAAAATTCAATGCTATTCTTTTATGATACTTGTATTCCTTTTGCATTGATATGTGATGACAGGTCATCATATACCCATTTTTCAAGCTAATTTCACTTGTTTTACTAGTCTTTATGTACTTTCTTGCATCCTAAGTAAGTAATTTGGAATGAAAATGCATAACTTCTTTAAATCAAACAACCACCATTAAATTGATGCTAAATCATGAGGTTTGAGCTAAAATTAATTGATTTTTAATGAATTATAAACCTTATGAGTTTAGAGATACTTTGATTGGTTGTTTTGGTTTCTTGTCGGTGAAGAAAAGAAGAAAAGAAGAAAAATGTGGCTTAAAGAAGTGTGGCCAAGAAATGAGAAGCGTGGTGTAACATAGAAGGAGGAGGCAAACACTGCCCTCCATAAGAGCACACTGCCCTCCAGGAGAGCAACATATTGAACCAAGCCTTGAAAAGCAACATTGCCCTGCCCACAACAAGGGCGGAGCACAATTTGATGCCAAGGACCAAAGGAAGCAAAAACTCTGCCCTGCCCTCCTCAAGAGCAATATCGGGCTTTCATGGAAAATAATTCAAAGAAAATTGCTTCCTAGTGCTTCCTATGGGTTTCGAATCCAAGAGCAACGAGGAAAGAAGTAGTGCTCAACCACAAGGAAAACAAGCAAAAATTGGCTTGCTTTCAATCTCCAAGAATCGAACACGGCACCATGAGGAAGCAAGGAACTAAGCGTTACTTTGGTGCCAAGAAAACCAAGGAAAAAGGAGCAACGTGTGCCTCCACCGAGTTTCGAACGTGGGACTTCACCTTTGGCACATTGCCCTGCCCTCCACAAGGGCAGGGCAGCATTTCTTGGTGCATGGCGCAGCATCTTGGCACGGCCAGGACTTGAGCACTCGGCCAGCAGCACGCACGCACGGGCAGCACCTGCCGTACCATGACAACTCTGCCCTGCCCTCCACAAGGGCAGGGCAGCATCCTGCAACATCTTGAACGCCCATCACACGCACGAGGCCGCATGCACCATTTCCTGCTCTGCCCTCTACAAGGGCAAGGCAGCCTCCTGGAAGCCACTTTCTCATGGGCTCAAAATTAGATTAAAAATCCAATTTAATTCATTTCTTCACCAAATCAAAAGCCCATCCAAATTCCAAAATCCAAGAATAGAAAGTGTATAAATAGGAGATAGTTTGATGTAATGAGGGCCCTTCTTTTGATTTTTGAATTTTTACATTTTGAAACTTCATTTTCTGTGAGAGCTTTGAACTGAGATTTAAGAGAATTGGGAAGGACAATTGATCTCTCTTCTTCCTCGTTCTTGCTTAAGCACTTTTTACTTTTCTTGTTTGAGTCTTGGGTGTGAAGAATTGAGAAATTTCTGTCTCAATCTCCATTTAAGATCTCTTTGATTACCTCACTGCATAATTGAGTTGAACCCAATTTCCTTTACTGCTTCCTCTTTAATTTCTTGTTAATTGCTTTGTGAATTTGGATCTGGGAAGGCAATTGAGATCTAGACTTTGCTATCTAGTCTCTGGAGTCCTGAGATCCCATTTTCCTTTTGGTTCTTCTGTAAACCCCTGCTGCAATTTACTTTCCCTTTCTGTTTGAGATCTAATAGAACTCAAATCATCTCTTGCTTTGATAATTGTTGCAATTTAATTTCCCTTGCTTGAATTCTGAAATCCCAGTCCTCAAATCCCTTTTCCATTCAAGCAATTTATATTTCTTGCACTTTAAGTTACTGCAATTTACATTTCTTGCACTTTAAGTTTCAGTCATTTAAATTCTTGTTCTTTAAGATTCAGCTCTTTTACTTTCAGTTCTCTTTAATTTCTGCAATTCTTCCCTCCCCCTTTACATTTTCTATCATTTACTTATTGTTAGATACAAAATCACTCAACCAAAACTTGATTCGCTTGACTAAATCAACCACTAAACTAAAATTGCTCAATCTTTCAATCCTTGTGGGATCGACTTCACTCCCGTGAGTTTTATTACTTGATGCGACCCGGTACACTTGCCGGTGAGTTTTGTGTTGGATCGTTTTCCACACATCAAGTTTTTGGCGCCGTTGCCGGGGATTGAAATAGATTAACAATGATTAAGTGAAGTGGAGATCTAGATCAAGCACTTTTTCTTTATTTTTTTTCTAACACACTAACTGTTTGAAAATTTGCCTCTATCAACTCACTAACTGTTTGAGAGTTTATCTCAACTAACTGCACTCAATTCTCAAGAGTGTTGCTATTTGTTCCTCCTGATTATTTGCGCGCCACAGGAAAAGAAGTCTCTACAGACGAAGAGTATCATGACATGAAGCCACCACTCATTACACTAATCAAGAACAATTGTTCTTATGACGGAAATCCATTGGAAGATCCTCAACAGCACATATCCACTTTTCTGAGGACTTGTGATGCTGTCAAAACTGATGGTCTAGATCATGACACTTATAAGATCATGTTATTCCCTTTCTCATTAAGGGGTGAAGCTGCACAATGGTTTGAAACTTTCCCCTAAGGAAGTATCACTAGTTGGGATGATTTGGTCACCAAATTTCTAGCCAAATTCTCCTCATCCCGACAGATCATCAAGCTGAAAGAGGGGGAACATCTATTCACACAAGGAGAAGAAGAACCACTCTTCAAGGCATGGGAAAGATACAAGAAAGCAATTGATAAAGTGGGTTTCTGAGCTTTCTATGAAGGACTAACCCAGAGACAAGAAAAGCAGTGGACCACTTCTCAGATGGCCTACTCAAAGCAACAACAACTGCCCAAGGAATTGCAAATTTCAATGACAAAGGAGTCAACAACCAACACTCATTCGAGAAACCACAGAATGCAATTTCAGAAAAAGAAGTGATGAATCTTGAAGGAATGAATGCATTCATGAACCTGAACAAACAAATGCACCATCAAACACAGCAACACATGGAGCTGAGAGATAGAAAAGTTGATTGCCTACAGTCTGCTGCAGTGAATGCCCAATTTCCACCATGGAGGCCCCGTTCTTATCTAAGAATGGGGGAGTCCCGACATCAAGAACAAGGAAGTTTCAACCAGGGCAAATCCATGACCACAAACAACCAACATCACTCATCCACCAATGCCAATCAAAGCCAATACTCACAAAACATACACTTCCAAACTCATTCTAACTGGAGAAGGACCGAGTACCAAATTCACGAACTAAGGGACTTCAATTACAACAACCCCAACTTCACAAACCAGCAAAAACACCATTATGGTAACAACAACCACTACATGCCACCACAACACCCACCCTTCCGACCTTTAACATCTCACAACCGACCAATCTCACAAGACTCTCAGAGGATCACTAACTTGGAGATCTTAATAGAGAGAATGATGAAACACCAAGAGGAGATAACAAAGAACCAAGAGATGTCAATCAGAAGAATTGAGGAGCAGATAGCTCAACTGGCGAAGCACTTTGCAGAAATGGGTGAGAAGAAGGCAAATACTTTCCTCAGAGCCACTGAAGATAAACCAACTAACAACAAAGATGCTACAAAGAAGGAAGGATGGAAAAGGATCATAGAGGAAAGTAAGAAAACCTTGGACAAAGAAAGTACTAGCCAAGAAAAACACAACAAGGAATTCTTACAAAGAGAGACAGAGGATAGAATTAAAGAAAAGCAGAAAATCCCCACTGGAAAATTTTCACTAGGGGATAGAGTAATGATAAACTTCAAACCATGAAGGTGTCCCCACAGTTGTCTGATCACTACATTGTGACTAAGATCCTTCCACAGGAATTCATAGAGGTCATCAAAGAGGAAACCGGAAGGAAGTTCACAGTGAAGAAAGACAAGCTAAGGCACTGTGATTTTCAACTTTCATGATTAGTAGAATGGAAGATGTCAAGCTAGTGACAATAAAGAAGCGCTTGTTGGGAGGCAACCCAACCTGAGGTAGTTTTCTTTTCATAGCTTTTTCAATAAAAATGTTGAAGAATTGGTATGCATTGCAAGGAGCTAAGTTTGGTGTTGCACACCAAAACAACTTAAGGGAGAATGAAGGATTCTAAGTTTGGTGTTCCACCAAAAATCTCATTTAAAAGAACATTCTCACTTCCTGCACAATGTTAACTCCAAGCAATCAGACAAATTATTCAACTATTTAACTGCTTTCTAGCCTTAATCCCATAACCTTTAGCAAGAACACAAGGTTTCACATATGGTTAACTTGCTGCATCAGAGGCAGTGGCAAGCAATTAAGTTTGGTGTCTCCAACACCAAAATAAATCCAAGAGCCACACTCAATTTATGCATACTAACCATGCAATTAAGGGCTTGAGAAGCAAGCAACTTTGAGAATTATGCAGGACATGAGTCAACAATTGAAGATATTATGCATCTTAACTCAAAGAAAACACAACAGAAGAAAGAATCAAAGGGCTGCAACTTCAAAGGTTGTATCTAAACTTAATCCTTGCTGCTGTGAATTATTTTGAACATGGGAACCATTATATATCCTGCTAAAGTGTTTATCTAGTTGCAAGTGAAGTTGTTTGACTAAGTATGCTAATCTGCATAATGCTTGTCATCCATCACCTAGCTGAATTTTGTTTTGTTTCCCATATGCTTGAATAAAAGAGAATTGTTTGAATTGGAAAGTGAATATCCAATGTTGCATAAGTTAGAATGGAAGTTAATGGTGGTGTATGTGTTTGATTAAATGCATAACTCATAAAATAATTGCTGCATAATGTCATTTTCATTGAAGTGTGAGCTAGCTTGCTGTTATAAAGGTTCTTATCAGTAAAGAGAAAGCCCTTGAGAACAAAAATAAAACAGAAAGAAAAGGAAGAAGAAAAAGCCAATGTGGCAAGAAAAACAAAGAATAAAGGCTGGACACCAATAGCTTGAACCCTAGGACACATGCCTGTGGTGTTCTTGTACTAGGATATGCTTGGATAAGTAAATTATGAGGGGTATTTCAAAACCCGGTCACTTAGATCAACTGATTTAGGATGGCCAATTCAAAGTCCATAATAAAGAACAACCTAGATACAGAACATTTAGTTATCCAAAGAGATGCTGGGCATCAATGATCCTAGGAAGAAATAGTGAGCCATGTGTCTGTGGTGGAAAGATGTTGAATAAAAATAAAGCCAAAGGCTACTACTGCAACATTAGACACCAAGCCTCCAAAAGAATAATAAGCTTGTTAAGCAACATGAGAAAAGAAAAGTTAGCAAGGGAGCAAGTAAAGAATAAACCTTATAACAGCAAGTTTAGTAAGCCTTTGAGAAAAAATGTATATTATGTAACAGCAACAATAACTCAGTTATCATTGTCTGCATAAAAACTCCATGAATCAAGTTTTGCTATATGCCTAATAAGGATATGTTTTCTTTTCTTGTTCATTACATTTTCTCTTAGTTTTGATGCTTGCTTGGGGACAAGCAAGAATTAAGTTTGGTGTTGTGATGACAGGTCATCATATACCCATTTTTCAAGCTAATTTCACTTGTTTTACTAGTCTTTATGCACTTTCTTGCATCCTAAGTAAGTAATTTGGAATGAAAATGCATAACTTCTTTAAATCAAACAACCACCATTAAATTGATGCTAAATCATGAGGTTTGAGCTAAAATTAATTGATTTTTAATGAATTATAAACCTTATGAGTTTAGAGATACTTTGATTGGTTGTTTTGGTTTCTTGTAGGTGAAGAAAAGAAGAAAAGAAGAAAAATGTGGCTTAAAGAAGTGTGGCCAAGAAATGAGAAGCGTGGTGCAACATAGAAGGAGGAGGCAAACACTGCCCTCCACAAGAGCACACTGCCCTCCAGGAGAGCAACATATTGAACCAAGCCTTGAAAAGCAACATTGCCCTGCCCACAACAAGGGCGAAGCACAATTTGATGCCAAGGACCAAAGGAAGCAAAAACTCTGCCCTACCCTCCTCAAGAGCAATATCGGGCTTTCATGGAAAATAATTCAAAGGAAATTGCTTCCTAGTGCTTCCTATGGGTTTCGAACCCAAGAGCAAGGAGGAAAGAAGTAGCGCTCAACCACAAGGAAAACAAGCAAAAATTGGCTTGCTTTCAATCTCCAAGAATCGAACACGGCACCATGAGGAAGCAAGGAACTAAGCGTTACTTTGGTGCCAAGAAAACCAAGGAAAAAGGAGCAACGTGTGCCTCCACCGAGTTTCGAACGTGGGACTTCACCTTTGGCACATTGCCCTGCCCTCCACAAGGGTAGGGCAGCATTTCTTGGTGCATGGCGCAGCATCTTGGCACAGCCAGGACTTGAGCAGTCGGCCAGCAGCACTCACGCACGGGCAGCACCTGGCGCACCATGACAACTCTGCCCTGCCCTCCACAAGGGCAGGGCAGCATCCTGCAGCATCTTGAACGCCCATCACACGCACGAGGACGCATGCACCATTTCCTGCTCTGCCATCCACAAGGGCAGGACAGCCTCCTGGAAGCCACTTTCTCATGGGCTCAAAATTAGATTAAAAATCCAATTTAATTCATTTCTTCACCAAATCAAAATCCCATCCAAATTCCAAAATCCAAGAATAGAAAGTGTATAAATAGGAGATAGTTTGATGTAATGAGGGCCCTTCTTTTGATTTTTGTATTTTTACATTTTGAAACTTCATTTTCTGTGAGAGCTTTGAACTGAGATTTGAGAGAATTGGGAAGGAGAATTGATCTCTCTTCTTCCTCGTTCTTGCTTGAGCACTTTTTACTTTTCTTGTTTGAGTCTTGGGTGTGAAGAATTGAGGAATTTCTGTCTCAATCTCCATTTAAGATCTCTTTGATTACCTCACTGCATAATTGAGTTGAACCCAATTTCCTTTACTGCTTCCTCTTTAATTTCTTGTTAATTGCTTTGTGAATTTGGATCTGGGAAGGCAATTGAGATCTAGACTTTGCTATCTAGTCTCTGGAGTCCTGAGATCCCATTTTCCTTTTGGTTCTTCTGTGAACCCCTGCTGCAATTTACTTTCCCTTTCTGTTTGAGATCTAACAGAACTCAAATCATCTCTTGCTTTGATAATTGTTACAATTTAATTTGCCTTGCTTGAATTCTGAAATCCCAGTCCTCAAATCCCTTTTCCATTCAAGCAATTTATATTTCTTGCACTTTAAGTTACTGTAATTTACATTTCTTGCACTTTAAGTTTCAGTCATTTAAATTCTTGTTCTTTAAGATTCAGCTCTTTTACTTTCAGTTCTCTTTAATTTCTGCAATTCTTCCCTCCCCCTTTACATTTTCTGTCATTTACTTACTGTTAGATACAAAATCACTCAACCAAAACTTGATTCGCTTGACTAAATCAACCACTAAACTAAAATTGCTCAATCCTTCAATCCTTGTGGGATCGACCTCACTCCCGTTAGTTTTATTACTTGATGCGACCCGGTACACTTGCCGGTGAGTTTTGTGTTGGATCGTTTTCCACACATCAATATGCACTTATACTACCTTGCATTATCCACACTCTCTCCCCTATTTTTGCACTTTGTGCACTATTGATATGCCATTTGCTTCTATTGTTTTCTCAATTGCATGTTGTAGCTACCATGTACTTGAAACCCTCATTATTTGGCATTAACCCAACCATATTTTATTTGTTTCCTATCTTTGTTTTTGGGTTACTTTTCTTCCCTTTTCTCTTCTTTCAGGATGGCCACCAGGAAGAGAACCAAAAGACGTCTAAATAAGGAGACAAACAAGTCTATCTGCACAATTCTCGGAAAAAGGCGTCAATTGGAGCCACCCATCCACTTGTACATCTTAGAATGCACCGAGGACGGTGCAATCTTTAAGTGTGGGGAGGTCGATACCGATCTCCATGGGTTAGTTATTCTCTTCTCAACACCAATATCTTATTTTCTTTATTAGTTCATTGTTGCATTGCATAATTGATTGCATGTGTAGTTGATTGTTTGCATTTAAGTACGACTTGGTTGAAAAATAATGAGTTTCTTTCTAGGACCCTATTTTTGAAAATTTCACTAATTTAAATTATAAACTTTTTGTGTTAAATTTGTTTGAAGTTGTATTTAGAACATGGTTTTTGAGCCAAAGAACACACAACCTGTGAGATTTTGAGCTTATTTACATGGTTACATTATTTAACCATAAATATTTTATTCTTGTGTGTTTACTTCTCTATGATTGTACTCTATATTTGGTTTCATCCTATATGTCCAATGTTTAATGTGTTATATGCATGCATATGATTGAGGCCATTATTTGTTTAGCTCACTTATCCCAAATAAGCCTAAGCTTTAAATTCCCTTTGTTAGCCACTTTGAGCCTTTTAATCCCATCTGTTCTATATTTTACCACATTACTAGCCTTAAGCAGAAAACAATTAAATATCCCAATTGAATCTTTGGTTAGCTTAAGATAGAAATTGTGTGCTAATTGAGTATGGGAAGATTGTGGGAGCAAGGGTTAATAAGGGAATGTGTCATGATAAAATAATGGGAATTTGGGTACCTACTCATGTGAAACTAGAAAAATTAAAAATCTATGTGCATTGATAAGCTATGTTTATTTTTCTATTCAAAAAACAAAAATTCAATAAATATATAAATAAATAAGAGGACAAAATTACCCCAATGCTAAGTTAAGTTGATAAAAAAATCAATGCATATGTGATACAAGTTAAGAGAAAACGTTAATACATGAGTATGGAATGTAAAAGTGGGAAATTATAGGTTGTAACACCCTAATATTCAAATCCTTATGCTCGAGTCATAAGTCAATGATATTACGGTGGTACGACTCTCAGGTGGATTTTTTTAATATATAAATATAGTTAATTTCGAAAGGAGTATTAATCGAGAAGCCTGAAAAGAGTAGAAATAAAATCGCGAAGACGTATCACTCACGTTTCGACAACGAAAAGTTAAACTGTGAAGCCGAAAGCGATAAACGGACAAGGCATAAAGGAGATTAAGAGATAGATAACGGATAGATATATATAACATAAGTAATAGCCACTAGTCGCGACCCGCGAAGTTTAGGCCGGCTAGGGTACAGTACGAAAGTAGTTGACAACAATATATCCTAATCTCTCCCAAAGGAAACATGAGAGCCTCTATAGGCAAGTTCCAAAAGAGTTCAATACATAATATAATCCTTTCAAAACAAAGATGGGGAGATTCTAATCAAAACACAAGGTAGAGGAAATAATTATCTTCGCCGTCTCTCAGACGAACCACAGCTCACTTCTGAGCACCTGGACCTGTATCTGAAAAACAAGAGATATATACGGAATGAGAACCCCGGGCCCATGGGTTCCCAGTACGGTAAAAGTGCCAAATAAATCCAATGCACTGCAATAAAAACTCACTAAGCATCCTAAACTCCTTTTCACCAAATATCCAGCCTAGATTCTCACTAATCCATAAATAGGCATCTGACGTAAGGGGAAATACTAAATCTAGTTCATATTACACATGTTTTCCCATTCCGCTGATTCTTTCACGAATCAGACTCAGAATCATAAGCAAAACCATTACCAGTTGCTCTGCCTCAGCAGTTCTATGTCAATACATCATACCCTCGCCTGGAGCTAGTGAAATCACATCACTACGTCCACCCAGGGGGCTCAAATGATCTCATTCAAAAATCATCATCATTATGCAATCGCATTATCAATTCATCTCATCAAGAACAGTCCCCAACATCCACCAACACCATCATGAAGGATCTCTCAGTTGTACAAACACAAGCAATACAGTCAAGTAATACACAAATAAGGTACAAGTAGAACAAGTAGCATGTAATCAGGTAACATAGCATATATGATATAGAAATCCAAAACAAATAGGCAAACCCAAACAATTCAAACATATGCAAATGATGTATGCCTGCCCTATGGCTGATGATATCATCTGTCGGTTATCAAGCCAACCCGACGTGTCCGGTAGCTAACCCGGGCACAGTCTCTCTGTTGCGTATTAATATCATTAGAGGGAATATGTGCCCTGTCACCATTAGAGGGTATCTGCGCCCTGTCGCCATTAGAGGGTATCTGCGCCCTGTCGCCATTAGAGGGTATCGGTGCCCAGTCACCCTTACAACCAGAGAGAAAACACAAGCAATGACCCGGAGCAAGCGGGACGAACCACAACCCTTGCTACTACCCAGGTATCTGAGTTACATTCATTCAAAACTCCATAATTAACTCATTTATCATAAACATCATTTTTCGTCTCATACCCGGAGCAAGTGGACTAGCCACTGCTACTACCCAGGGAAACTCGTATCTCAGATAGTGGAAGTGCAATTCACAATTATCACTAATTCAGCATAAACATGCATGAATTCTCATCCATGGATCAACATCCATATCAACCATCCGGCTCACGGTTAAATCCATAACCAGCCAATATTCATAGCATACACAGCTATTCCGGCTCACGGTTCAATCCAGAACCAGCCAATATTCATAGCATACACAGCTATTCCGGCTCACGGTTCAATCCAGAACCAGCCAATTCATAAACAATTACGGCCCTTCGGCCAATGGCATAACAAGCACTTCCACCACCATCCTCCACATCTCACATAATCCTCAATGATCCTCATTGATTATTCATTTTCCCCTTGCTTCACTCGCAAGTTACCTCATTCACTAGCCCTTTTCTAATAGCTATGCATATCATAAAGATTTAAGATATAAGTGGTGAGATCGGAGGCTTAGAAGTATGAGATTTGGCTTTTAAAACTCAAATATCAACTTTGGCATGAAAACAATGCCACGCGTACGCGTACTCCACGCGCACGCGTGGATGTCCTTAAAAACTCATCGACGCGCAAGCATCATGCACGCTAACGCGTGGATTAAAAATTTGCCAAATCGACGCGCACGCGTCAACCACGCGTACGCGTGGATACTCTCGTGCCCCAGGCACAAAGCTGGCACAGTTCTGGCACAACTCTCTGGAAAATGGCTGGGCATTGGGTGCAGCACTATCGGCGCGCCCGCGCACATCACGCGCACGCGTGGATGGCGTTTTCTGGAAGATCGGCGCGTACGCGCCAAGTGCGCCCACGCGCAAGGGGTTATTCTGCTAAAAATTTTATAAGTTAAAAACTGCAGAATTCACAGATTCAACCCCCAATCTTCCGACGGACATAACTTCCTCATTTTAAATCGTTTTTTTACCCGTTCTTCGAACGGCATGGACATCCCGGATCCAATTTCATTTCTAAACAGATTTGGCACAAAACAAAGATCCGTAGTCCAAGTTATGTCTCGTCAAAGTATGCCCAAAAACCATGTTTTCGTATAAAACCACAAAGTGCCATTTTCAAAACAAGCCATTTTCAACTCTTTTCAAAATCAACCAAAACATGCCAATTTCAACCCTTTTTGAAACCAATCAAAATATACCAAAATCAACATCAAGCCTCCTCAACTCATACATTAACACCTTACCACAATTCACAACCGCCATATAACCATCTTTACCCATTTCAAACAAATGGCTAAATTACAAACATATCAACATGTCATACATCCTTCCTCATCCCAATTTCCAACAATACTATTTCGATTCAACCATCATTATACATGATCAATATCATACTCACTATCACGTGGTTTCATCCCCAAATCAACCTCAATCATTTCTCAAGCATATATCACAACATACATATCTCTCATGCATTAACATACCATCAAGGCATCAATAATCATACGAAGAGCTCCGAAAGCAAGGAGAACGAAACGACGGCACAGAGGAAACCCCGGAGAGACACACAGAAAGATTCGGGAAAGCAGAGCAAAGAGAAAGAAGAAGCAGTGCTCGCAAAAAGCATAAGAAAGACAAAACGCAGAAAAGAGGAAATGGAGCAAATAAATAAAGCCTTCACAGAGCCCGAACGGAAATCGAGGAAAAACGGTAAAATACAATAAATGCAGAAATGGCCATTTTTGAATTTTGAAAAGAACTACTATGCCCGAGCACGACCTCCCAAAAAAAGGACGAACTCGGGCAGGGGCACTGTTCATACCCTGACCGAGGTCCTCTAACCCGACAAATTCATAAAGAGGTCCGACCTTGTCCTAAAGCTCACACCTAAAGGTCGGACCTCGGACAATAAGCAAGGAAGGCCCATCAAAAGGAACGAAGCCCAAAACCTAAAGGCCGAAAAGGCCTAGGAAAGGCGGTTCCACAAAGATAAAGATAAAACTCCCAAAAGATAAGATAAGATAAGAATATCTTATCCAGGGGAGATCACCGCCAACTACTATAAATACACTGGAGCACCCAGGTATGGCATTCATTCCAAATCTACACATATCTGCTTGGACCCATGCTAACTTAAGCATCGGAGTGTCATTGCAGGTACAACCACCAACCATTCTGCATACCAAAGCTCGGGTCACTGAACCCCCCACCTCGGGCCTCTCCAGACGACCGAGCTACACGTTTCAGGCCAACCCTCGGAACATTGGCGCCGTTGCCGGGGAACCTGGAAGTCATCTCTACCATGGCGGACGACCCTCTCAACAATGACCACGCTGCATCTGAACAAGAGGACGAAATTGACACCGGAGAACGACCGGACAGCCCTCTATCACCACGCACTCCAGGAGGAAACAAACAGAATCGCCCAAAAACATCACTCCCAAACAAAGATCCACCAAATTCCAAAAAAGAGAAGAGCTCGGAAATTCTAGAAGCAGTCCGAGCACAACAAGACCGACTAAAACAACTCGAAGAGGACATAAAGAAACAGAAAGAAACTGAACAAGATCTGAAAAGGGAGACTCGAAAGCGCAGAGAATTAGAAGAAAAACTGCGGAAAATAGAGGCCAACCTGAAAGACCGGACGGAACGCGGCACCACCACCGAAGGCAGCCATGATCCCTTCACGCAAGAGATCATGAAGGAGAAGGTACCGCGAAACTTCAAACCACCCGATATGGACCTCTACGACGGCACCACCGATCCCAGTCATCACCTCAGCAACTTCAGAAGCAGAATGTACCTAGTTGACGCCTCCGACGCGACTCGGTGCAAAGCCTTCCCCACCACTCTCACCAAGTCAGCCATGAAGTGGTTCAACAACCTGCCACCAAGATCAATCACCAGCTTCGAAGACCTAACCAAAAAATTCCTAACAAGATTCTCTATTCAAAAGGACAAGGCAAAACATGCCCCCAGTCTACTCGGGATCAAACAAGGCAACCAAGAAACTCTCCGAGAATACATGGAGCGATTCAACAAAGCCTGCCTGGACATACAACACTTGCCCACTGAAGCAGCCATCATGGGACTAGCAAACGGCCTAAAAGAGGGACCGTTTATCCAATCCCTATCCAAACGATACCCGACCTCCCTATACGTGGTGCAGGAGCGGGCAGAAAAATATATCAACATGGAGGAAACCTCCCAGCTAAGAGACTCTTCTAGGAAGGAATCAACCTACCCACTCCGAGATCGGGATCGGGAACAGAAGAAGAAAGAAGAACCCAACTCGGACAAGCCACGGAAGTACCACAACTACACCCCCCTCCGAGTCTCGCTGGTAGACGTCTACAGAGAAGTATGCCACACCGAAAAGATCCCACCGCCCCGACCGCTAAAACACAAGAAAACGGGGAGAGATCGGTCCGAATACTGTGAATATCACAAGCTCTACGGTCATTCTACTAACGACTGCTACGACCTAAAAAATGTTATAGAAAAGCTAGCCAGAGAAGGAAAACTCGACAGATACATAGCAGAGAAAGGAGAAGAGACCAGGAAGAGAAGGCGGGGAGACAACGAAGATCGGGCCGAACAAACCCCACGAACCCCTGAAAGACATGTTCACATGATAAATGGAGGTTTTGCGGGCGGAGGAACATCCAAATCCTCGCGAAAAAGGCACCTCAAAAAAATCTATCACGTCCGAGAAGACAGTCCCCTGCCCGAATTACCCACTATCTCATTTACCCGAGAAGATGCTCAAGGGATAACTCCCGGACACGACGATCCAATGGTAATCACCATTATCCTAGCAAACGCCAACTTACATCGAACCCTGATTGACCAGGGAAGCTCAGCAGATATCCTGTTCAAAACGGCCTTCGACAAGCTCGGACTTGAAGAAAAAGAACTAAAGGCCTATCCCACCGACCTATTTGGACTAGGGGATACTCCGATCCATCCCTTAGGATACATCTCGCTACACACTACCTTTGGAAGAGGCGAGCAATCTAAAACATTAAGCATCGACTACATTATAGTCGACGTCACTTCAGCATACAATGCCCTCATTGGGCGACCAACCCTAAACAGACTGGCAGCTATAGTCTCGACCCCACACCTCTGTATGAAGTTCCCTACCGCAAAAGGAATCGCTACCCTAAAAGGCGACCAAAAACTAGCGCGGCGATGCTACAACGAAAGCCTGAGCCTAAAAGGGAAGGAGGTCAACACGATAGAACTCGGTCGAGTTCAATCCCGAGAAGATCTTCGGCCACAACCAGAGGGAGAGACCGAAAAAGTCCAGATTGGGAACACACCTGAAAAAATAACAAACATAGGAGCAAACCTCGAAACGGGCCTAAAAGAGGAACTCATAACCCTCCTAAGGGAGAATTCCGACCTCTTCGCCTGGAAAGCCTCCGACATGCCAGGCATAAGCCCCGACCTGATGTGCCATAGGCTATCAGTTTACCCGGGATCCCGACCTGTCCAACAAAGACGCCGGAAGCTCGGACCCGAGCGCATGCAAGCAATAGAAGAACAAGTACAAGCACTGCTAGATGCAGGGTTCATTAGGGAAGTAAAATACCCCCTATGGCTCGCAAACGTGGTCCTGGTAAAAAAGCCCAACGAAAAATGGAGGATGTGCGTCGATTACACGGATCTCAACAAAGCCTGCCCCAAAGACCCATATCCACTACCAAACATCGACGCCTTAGTAGACGCAGCCTCAGGCTATAGATATCTCTCCTTCATGGACGCATACTCGGGATACAATCAAATTCTGATGTACGGACCCGACCAAGAAAAGACCTCGTTCATAACCCCAAGGGCAAACTACTGCTACGTAGTAATGCCCTTCGGGCTGAAGAACGCAGGGGCAACCTACCAGAGGCTAATGAACAAAGTGTTCTCAGAGCACATCGGACTACAGCTGGAGGTGTACGTCGACGATATGCTGGTAAAGACCCAAGAAGACAGAAACTTGCTGACCGACCTCACCAGTATCTTCGGCACCCTCAGAAAACACAACATGAGACTTAACCCGACAAAGTGCACCTTCGCCACAGAAGCCGGAAAGTTCTTAGGCTTCATGCTGACTCAAAGGGGCATCGAAGCAAACCCGGACAAATGCCAAGCGATACTCAATATGAAGAGCCCGACGTGTGTCAAAGAAGTACAACAACTGAATGGAAGGCTAGCCGCCCTATCAAGATTCTTGGCAGGATCAGCAATAAAGTCACTACCTCTCTACTCACTCCTAAAGAAAGGGAAACCCTTCTCATGGACCTCGGAGTGCGAAAAAGCCTTTCAAGAATTCAAGGAATTCCTCGGGCAGCCACCAATCCTAACTCGACCTTTAAAAGGAGAAGAACTCGTACTATACCTCTCGGTTGGAAATCGAGCAGTCGCTTCAGCGTTAATACGAGAAAACGACCGAGGACAACACCCCATATACTTTGTAAGCAAGGCACTACAAGGGGCCGAATTAAACTATCAGAAGATAGAAAAATTCGCCTACGCCCTAGTGTTCACAGCTCGGAGGCTCCGTCCCTACTTTCAAGCCCACACCATCAAAGTCCGGACGAACCAACCCATGAGACACATCCTCCAAAAAACAGACCTGGCAGGACGAATACTACAATGGGCGGTGGAACTGTCCGAGTTCGACCTCCACTATGAAACCCGGACTGCCATAAAATCTCAATATCTAGCCGACTTCATCGCAGAATACACTGAAACCCCTGGAACCCCACTCTCGTGGAACCTGTATGTCGACGGGTCCTCAAACAAAACTGGAAGCGGAGCCGGGGTTATACTCGAAAGCGATCAAGGAACGCGGATAGAACTATCCCTAAAATTCGAGTTCCAGGCTTCGAACAACCAAGCCGAATACGAGGCCCTACTAGCAGGTCTAAAGCTAGCCGAAGAGGTCGGAGCCCAGAAAATCACGATCTTCAGCGACTCCCAGGTCGTCACATCACAAGTAAATGGAAGCTACCAGGCCAAAGACCCAACTATGAAGAAATACCTGGACCAAACACAGGCAAAATTACGCCACTTTTCAGAGATACAGATTCAGCACATACCTCGGGAACAAAACGCTCGGGCAGACGCCCTCTCAAAGCTTGCCAGCACCAAGCCCGGAGGCAACAACAGAAGTCTGCTCCAGGAAACCTTACAATCTCCCTCCGTGCTAAGAGAGGAAGAAACGCTAAATATATCCAACCAAAAGCAAGGATGGATGACCCCCATACTCAGCTACCTGAAGTCGGGAACTCTCCCCGTCGAAAGAAAGGAAGCTAAAAGACTCACGAAAGACGCCTAGAATTATACACTAATTCACGACGTATTATACAGAAGAGGATTCTCAAACCCCCTCCTTAGGTGCGTCCCGACCTCAGAAACAAAGAGCGTCCTCGAAGAAGTCCACGGAGGCATGTGTGGGAACCACCTCGGAGCTCGGGCATTATCCAAGAAAGTAGTCCGAGCCGGGTTCTACTGGCCGACCTTGCAAAGAGACGCAACGGAGTTTGTGAAAATATGCCCCCCTGCCAAAAACACGCCAATTTTCACAAGGCACCACCCGAAGACCTTATCAGCATCACCGCACCATGGCCCTTCGCAAAATGGGGACTTGACCTACTCGGCCCGTTCCCCCAAGGACCGGGACAAGTCAAATACCTCATAGTAGGGGTCGACTACTTCACAAAGTGGATCGAAGCTGAACCCTTAGCCACCATCACGGCTCAGAAAAGCCACAAATTCCTATACAAAAACATCGTCACAAGGTTCGGAGTCCCCTACTCCATCACAACAGACAATGGAACACAGTTCACGGACACAAGTTTTCAGAACTTGGTGGCCGAACTAAAAATCAAACAGCAATTCACCTCAGTCAAGCACCCACAAGCCAATGGACAAGCAGAGGCTGCAAATAAAGTCATCTTGGCCGGGTTAAAACGAAGACTCCAAGAGGCCAAAGGGGCATGGGCCGAGGAGCTCCCCCAGGTGCTATGGGCATATCGGACAACTCCACACTCCACAACGGGAGAATCGCCATTCCGACTAGCTTATGGGATGGAGGCAATGATTCCTATCGAAATAGATGAAGGGTCACCTAGAACCATCTTCTACAACGAAAAAGGTAACCCGCAGGCACAAAGGGAAGAACTCGACCTCCTCCCCGAGGTTCGAGAAAGAGCTCGGATCCGAGAAGAAGCCTTAAAACGACGAACGGCCCTCAGATACAATCAGAAAGTAATAAAACGAAGCTTCTCCATTCACGACCTGATTCTAATCCGAAATGACATCGGAACACAAAGGTCGGGAGAAGGAAAGCTAGCTGCAAATTGGAAAGGGCCCTACAAGGTAACAGAAGTCTTAGGAACAGGCTATTACAAAGTATCTGACCTAGAAGGCAATGAGTTGCCCAGGGCCTGGCACGCCTGTAATCTAAGGCGATACTACAGCTAGAAAAAGATAACCCGAGGTGTACTCTTTTTCCCTACAAAGGGTTTTTTAATGAGACACCCGGTCAAGTAAGGCACCCGACCTAGTCAAGGGTAAACACTCTGTAAATATTCTTTCTTTTTTAATACTAATTTTTCTATTTTCTTTTCTTCTTCCTCGTGATGAAACAAATCCTGAAAAGTACCCCGCCAAGGCGCATTAATTTATGCTCGACAAAACGCAAAAAATCATTGCCAAGAGACCACACAAGGTCGGCAAAGATAAAGCGACGAGGTTCAAATTAATGTGAGAAGTTATAAAGCAAACTCTGAAAAGGCTCAAAAAGCCAAATAAAAAGAGATTACAAAAATAACTTGAAAGGCCGACCAACGACAAGGTCGGACCCAACAAAGGGAAGTACTTGACCGCCCCACCCGAGGTCAAAGAAAAAGCCCGGATCCGAGAAAGAAGCCTTAAAACGGCGAAAACAAATATTTCGAAAACGCTTACTAAAAAGTTGCTATACAAAAACAACTAAAAAGTACAAGCGGAAAAACGAAATCAAAAGGAAAAAACAAAGTTTCAAAGAAAAAGCGCTAGCTAAAAAGTTGTTATCCAAAAACAACTAAAAAGCATAAAGCGGAGCTAAAAGTCAAAACGCGAACAAACACCGCATAATAAGCTAAAAAAGTTACTACAAGTAGCTAATAGCAAAAAGGTGTTCAAAGCATCTAAAAAAGAGCCCACAGGCCGGGCAAAAAACTAAAGATAAAAGGATTACAGGGAACCAAGATCCTTCCCGGACTCCACATCGGCAGAAGGCTGCGGAGGAAACATAGAAATCGGGACAGCATTGACGGCACCATCATCTCGGTTTAAAACCTCCACATTAGATCCCTCCCCAACCGAAGGTAAAGTCGGATCCGCAACCGGAACTTTAGGGTCAGACACCGGAACCTCATCCTCGTTGGGAGCAGGAACAATCTTTCCCTCCACAACAACATTATCTGTACTAAATAAACTCAGATCCAGGTCAGGAGCAAGAACCCGGACCTGAGCTTTCAAATTCTCAAACATAGCATCCATACCCTTAGCCACGTGTCCTTCTAACTCGTAAAAATCATCCTGAGCGGATTGCAACCTCTCCTTTGTCTCCACAAGCTCGGCATATGTCCGAGTATAGCTCTCCTTCGCCGCCTTCGCCATCTCCTCAGATGCATTCGCTGCCGCCACAGCCGCGGTAGCTTTAGCTTTCTCCTTCTCCAAAGACGCCTCCAACTCAGAAATCCTAGCAGCCTTCAGTTCACTAATCCTCTCGAACTCAGACTGAGCCTCGCAAGTCGGGAACTGGTCGCACCAATGGGGAATTTCTTGAACTCTCGGGCAATAGCGGCGTGAAGACTAGCCATCCGGACACAGCTCCGCGCCATATACTGAAAATGGTGCTCCATAGACACATCATCAGTAGAAATAAAGGTCTGAGGGAGAATATGCTGTTCAACCCAACCAAGAGCATCAAAATCCTTATCATTAAAACCGGCAAGCTCTTGAGAGGTCTTCTGCTTCTTGGGAGGAGGACCCGAGGACGAAGGAGGAGAAGAGGTAGCAGGTCCAGAGGTCGGAG
The DNA here is from genome assembly GCF_014773155.1 of Arachis stenosperma. NCBI lineage: Eukaryota > Viridiplantae > Streptophyta > Magnoliopsida > Fabales > Fabaceae > Arachis > Arachis stenosperma. The sequence goes on along the minus strand of NC_080385.1, from coordinate 58,917,115 downwards.
GATCTTGATTTATAGGTCGGAACTGGGGAGTCGGAATAGTCTTCGACCGAGTAGTGACACCCACAGTAGTCTTCTTCGGAGAAGATCGGGCAGAAGCCTCCCCAGCCTCGATATTTCGAGCAGCCACAGACTTCTTCGTCCGACGAAGGTACTTCATGGAATCCGCCTGAGAGGACATCTCTGCAGAAATAAAAGAAAAGGATTACCACAACAAAAATTCCACCAAAACAAGCAAAACCAAAATACTAAAAAAGGTGAAATCTCGGAGAGGTCGGGAACTACCTAACTCGGAACGGAGAAGGCTTGGATCTCCCAACATTTTCTTCGTGTCCAAGTGAGGTGCCCGACCCCATAAACTGCTTACCACACCCACAAAAGCCTGCTCCACCTCATCTAGACTCTCAAGGGTATACTTAGTAGACACTACATTCTCCTGCCAACAAAGAGGAAAAGAAGGCTCCCCACTCTCATCTAAAAAGAAAGGTCGGACATCTCCAATAGCCCGGACCTTGAAATAGAAGTTCTTAAAATCATGAAAGGACTCATCATACAGGGTGCAAAACTTCCTTCCATGGTTAGCCCTAAAAGAAACCCAAGATACCTTCCCTCCACCCGACCCTGGCTTTGTCAACACAAACAAGTAGGAAAAAAGGGAAATAGAGGGAGCGACACCCAAGAACTGACACAAAAGTTGAAACAGCTTTAAAAACGCCCAAGAATTTGGATGGAGCTGCGTAGGAGCAAGATTACAAGACCACAACACCTCAGACTCCAGATCGGTAAAAGGAAGTCGGACACTCAGCTTAGAGAAAAACAATCATAAGCATAAAAGAAGAGCTTCTCGGAACTATCTAGGGGCGGGAAGCACACTCTCTCCTCGGAATCTGGGGCTACTAGTTCATAATCCCTCTCAGACTCTCTATTTTCACATATGCTACAATGCCTACGAAACCTAGCTAAATACTCAGAATCTACCACAGAAGGGGCTCTTAGAGGAAAAGGGTCTACCCAATCAAGACCACATGGAATTTTAGTCGACATCGCTTGAAGAACCTTGCGAGACATAAAAATTCTTACCTACAAAGAAAAATACAACAGCAAGCAAAAATCACATAAAGAAGACAGCGAAAACCCATTCAGCAAAGCAAAGAACAAAAACACCAGAAAACAAAAAAAGAGCCCCCCCCCATACAAAAACAACAGCAATGGCGGCGCCTCTTTTTGGGGCAACCCAGGCATAAAGAAAAAGAAACAAACAAGAGCCACACAAAGAACAGAAGCATATAATCACAAGAAAAGAGAAACATGGGAACAAACCTGGAAGAAGAAACGAAGACGAAGAGCTCCGAAAGCAAGGAGAACGAAACGACGGCACAGAGGAAACCCCGGAGAGACACACAGAAAGATTCGGGAAAGCAGAGCAAAGAGAAAGAAGAAGCAGTGCTCGCAAAAAGCATAAGAAAGACAAAACGCAGAAAAGAGGAAATGGAGCAAATAAATAAAGCCTTCACAGAGCCCGAACGGAAATCGAGGAAAAACGGTAAAATACAATAAATGCAGAAATGGCCATTTTTGAATTTTGAAAAGAACTACTATGCCCGAGCACGACCTCCCAAAAAAAGGACGAACTCGGGCAGGGGCACTGTTCATACCCTGACCGAGGTCCTCTAACCCGACAAATTCATAAAGAGGTCCGACCTTGTCCTAAAGCTCACACCTAAAGGTCGGACCTCGGACAATAAGCAAGGAAGGCCCATCAAAAGGAACGAAGCCCAAAACCTAAAGGCCGAAAAGGCCTAGGAAAGGCGGTTCCACAAAGATAAAGATAAAACTCCCAAAAGATAAGATAAGATAAGAATATCTTATCCAGGGGAGATCACCGCCAACTACTATAAATACACTGGAGCACCCAGGTATGGCATTCATTCCAAATCTACACATATCTGCTTGGACCCATGCTAACTTAAGCATCGGAGTGTCATTGCAGGTACAACCACCAACCATTCTGCATACCAAAGCTCGGGTCACTGAACCCCCCACCTCGGGCCTCTCCAGACGACCGAGCTACATGTTTCAGGCCAACCCTCGGAACAGAATCCATGTTGGAGTATCCCTAAACACCCAAAATCACAAGATTTCAACACTAACTTCCCAAAAACGTGTAACAGTGGGGAAATTCGAAAACTGGGCAGAGATGAATGGAATACTCACCAAAAAACTTAGATAGAATTGTAGAGGATGAGAAGAGCGACGCGTGGCCGCAAACGGCTCGTCAATCGGAGCTCCGTAGCTCAAGTTATGGTGGTTTGAAGATCAAAGAGAGTTAGGTTTTCTCTCTTCTCTTCTCTCTTCTCAATTCAGCGCCCCACACTCCTCTTTTAGGGTAAAAATGAGCTGAAATGCTCATAACTAATGTTTATATATGTTGGGTCTTGGGCCCACTTAGGCCCAGTTCACTTATTTTTGTCCGTTGACCCAATTTTGGACCAAAACCCTTAAGATTAGCGCTCTAAATCACACTTCAAATATTTCTACCTCTCCTAATTATAATTTCTCATTTCTTAATCTTATTTACTCATAATCAACTTTCTCAGCTGCAGTACCAGACAGGTCTCAGCTGGTACTGCCGGTCAAAATTCCACTGCGCACTTTTACGCAGAAAACTATGTCTTCCGACTCGGAAAAATTCACTGAATCCAAATATCATATTGAAATCATCAAATTCCAATTGCCAAATCTTCCAACCATATTCGCTCCTCCTTAACTTATTATCCAATTAAATTTCGGTTAGACCGGGTATTACATTCTACCCCCCTAATAGAAATTTTCGCCCTCGAAAATTCCATCCATCCCTACGAGTACGTGAGCATAGTATGCCTTTATATCAGACACATAACAGTTCCAAGGTCCTTTTACTCTGCGCGCTTCCGTTGCCGCGCTCTGATTTCTCTATTCCTGAGGGTCTCGGTCGTTTGTTCAACGCCGACCAACAGTCTCGTTCCTTACTTTTACCGTCTCATCAATCCACACCCTATTAAATCTCGTCAATAATATTGCTATCATCGTTAATCATAGCCATTATCCCACATCACTATAATCAATCAAAGCTTTCGAGACACATCTCTTTTGTTGAAGTTACTCAGATCAAAAATCATTTTCAAAAATATAACCAACACTCCTTCAAATTCTTGGGAAAATTCTTCAACAGCACCTCCCCAAAAATTGGAGTTTACCACCCGTCACGGGTTACCTCAACCAATCTCAATACCGCATCGACATTTCGATTTAATGATTTTCACATTCGTCTTTCAAAATCAATCATTATAAATCTCAAACTAAAACCAAGGTCACTATGACCAAACATCACCGTACTCATCTCTCAACACCACAATTTGCACTCTCTCATCATCTAAATCCAATTGTGCATTAATGATAATTTCCTCATACGCTTTAAAACCATCAAAGCTCGCAGCCGCAATCATTTCAAACTACTTGGGGATCATCACTTGCAGTAACCCGCTTAACCCTTCTAGTATTCAAACATAAGATACTATAGTAAACTTTTACAGCTCTTATTCGTAGCTATCCTGTGTTACTGCTTCCACAAGTTTCCGTTGCTTTATTCTGACTTCTCGTCTAGTACGAGCTTTATCACTTACTTCCTCAAGTACTCAACCACAACTTAGCATGACTAGCATTCACTAGATTTCTATCTATGATAGCCAAAACCACATACCAACGTAATCGTACCTTTAGCACGTTGTTACAAATTCCCAAACTGTCGGATCTAACGGTATCCCCCGTTGTTGTAGTGAACACACGACCTTGTTGTTGGCTCTTGGTAGTATTCTGGTTGACCTTCTTAGGACTTTTCTAGGACACATGTCCAACTCCTCTACAACCATGGCAAAGTCCCAATCTACCTCGACACGGAGTTCCCGAATGATGGCTTTGACATCACCCACCAGTCATTCCATTCTGAGGTTGCTTTCCGTTAAAGGCCTACCTAATCATTTATGCTCACCAAACCTTCTATTAAGATAACTTAGGGTTATCTAGAACAGATCATAATTTTTTTTTTTCATTCGACCATGTATTACGAGTGAATACCAGCCTTCAGCATTATGTAAAGTGGTAAAGAATTAAGTTATCAGTTTTCTTATTACCTTAGGTATGAAAATCGGACCTGGCAGTCTCCCGATCCTTCCGGTGTGGGCAATCTCTGACCAAATGTCCTAACTTTCCGCAATTGTAACACAAACCCGAACCATAACGACACGGTCTATTTGGGTGATGACCTCCACATCTCTAACAGCTCAAAACATCCGAAGCAGCCACTATTTGTTTTTCCCTACCCTTTCCTTGGGAATTCTTATTCGTCGCAAGGTCATTTCGCCTTTGGGGAAAACGTTGTGGGTATCCTCTTCTCTTAAACTCTTGGCCCCTTGTTGGGTACTCTTGATTGTGCTCCTTGCGGTGGAACTCCCGATGGTCATTCTTCGCCTCAACAGCCTTCCTCACACATTCTTCAGCAATACGGCTCTTGTTCACAAGTTCGAAGAAGACCCTAATCTCCATCGGTCCAACGGAGCTCAGGATTTCACTTCGAAGTCCTCCCTCATACTTAATACACTTCCATTCCTCGAAGTCTCCCGGGGTTCCTTGACACATATGAGAATACCTGAATAACTCCTCAAATTTATCCGTATACTCAGATACGGACATTGTACCCTGCTTCAGTTGCAGTAATTCAAGTTCCTTGACCGTTCTAGCAGAATTCGGGAAGTACTTCTTATAAAATTCCACTTGGAAGGCACCCCAGGTGATAGGATCATTCCCCTGCTGCAGGAGACGTCGAGCCCCTTTCCACCAATGCGATGCTTCCCCCGTGAGCAGATAGGTAGCAAATTCAACACACTGCTCTTCAGGCACCAACTGCGCTTGCAGTGCTCGCTCCATGGCCTGAAACCAAGTGTCAGCTTCAGTCGGATTAGTGGTTCCCTTGAACTTAGGTGGATTAACCTTTAAGAAAGTTGCCAGTGTCATCGGGCCTTGAGCTCCTCTTCCACCATTGCCATTATTGTTTATCTGTTGCCCAAGAGCCTCTGCAGTGGTCTGCATAGCAGCAGCCATATTCTCCAAAGCCGCCATAAGGCTTACCGGGTTACTCGGGTTGATTTCTGGTTCCTGCGTGCTAGTACGATCTCTCTCACGTCCACGACCGGGTCCACGAGGCGCCATCTGGTTCCTCTACACACCAAGTAATCGATATCAAGTTGATCAGTCTCAATATCGGAAGAATAGTGCTTCAAAGTACCAAAGGTACACTCATGGACTTCATGCTAGATGTATCAGTTAGATACCCTAACTAGCACAGGCACAGACTCAGAGTATGCATTGAAGCATAAGCAGTTCCATCCCTCAGGCTCACGAGGACGAACTGCTCTGATACCATAATGTAACACCCTAATATTCAAATCCTTATGCTCGAGTCATAAGTCAATGATATTACGGTGGTACGACTCTCAGGTGGATTTTTTTAATATATAAATATAGTTAATTTCGAAAGGAGTATTAATCGAGAAGCCTGAAAAGAGTAGAAATAAAATCGCGAAGACGTATCACTCACGTTTCGACAACGAAAAGTTAAACTGTGAAGCCGAAAGCGATAAACGGACAAGGCATAAAGGAGATTAAGAGATAGATAACGGATAGATATATATAACATAAGTAATAGCCACTAGTCGCGACCCGCGAAGTTTAGGCCGGCTAGGGTACAGTACGAAAGTAGTTGACAACAATATATCCTAATCTCTCCCAAAGGAAACATGAGAGCCTCTATAGGCAAGTTCCAAAAGAGTTCAATACATAATATAATCATTTCAAAACAAAGATGGGGAGATTCTAATCAAAACACAAGGTAGAGGAAATAATTATCTTCGCCGTCTCTCAGACGAACCACAGCTCACTTCTGAGCACCTGGACCTGTATCTGAAAAACAAGAGATATATACGGAATGAGAACCCCGGGCCCATGGGTTCCCAGTACGGTAAAAGTGCCAAATAAATCCAATGCACTGCAATAAAAACTCACTAAGCATCCTAAACTCCTTTTCACCAAATATCCAGCCTAGATTCTCACTAATCCATAAATAGGCATCTGACGTAAGGGGAAATACTAAATCTAGTTCATATTACACATGTTTTCCCATTCCGCTGATTCTTTCACGAATCGGACTCAGAATCATAAGCAAAACCATTACCAGTTGCTCTGCCTCAGTAGCTCTATGTCAATACATCATACCCTCGCCTGGAGCTAGTGAAATCACATCACTACGTCCACCCAGGGGGCTCAAATGATCTCATTCAAAAATCATCATCATTATGCAATCGCATTATCAATTCATCTCATCAAGAACAGTCCCCAACATCCACCAACACCATCATGAAGGATCTCTCAGTTGTACAAACACAAGCAATACAGTCAAGTAATACACAAATAAGGTACAAGTAGAACAAGTAGCATGTAATCAGGTAACATAGCATATATGATATAGAAATCCAAAACAAATAGGCAAACCCAAACAATTCAAACATATGCAAATGATGTATGCCTGCCCTATGGCTGATGATATCATCTGTCGGTTATCAAGCCAACTGGTGCACGAAATTGTGATCACTACAACTTCGCACAACTAACCAGCAAGTGCACTGGGTCGTCCAAGTAATACCTTACGCGAGTAAGGGTCGATCCCACGGAGATTGGTGGTATGAAGCAAGCTATGGTCATCTTGTAAATCTCAGTCAGGCAGACTCAAATGTATAAGGTGATGAACGAAAATAACATAAAAGATAAAGATAGAGATACTTATGTATATCATTGGTGTAAGAGCTTCAGACAAGCGTATGAAGATGCCTTCCCTTCCGTCTCTCTGCTTTCCTACTGTCTTCATCCAATCCTTCTTACTCCTTTCCATGGCAAGCTCGTGTAGGGTTTCACCGTTGTCAGTGGCTACCTCCCATCCTCGCAGTGAAAGCTAATGCTCATACACTCTGTCACAGTGCGGCCAATCACCGGTTTGGTTCCCGCTCCTACTGGAATAGAATCCCTCTTTTGCGTCTGTCACTAACGCCCAGCAGGTTAAAGTTTGAAGCACGTCACAGTCATTCAATCATTGAATCCTACTCAGAATACCACAGACAAGGTTAGACCTTCCGGATTCTCTTGAATGCCGCCATCAGTTCTTGCCTATACCACGAAGACTCTGATCTCATGGAATGGCTGGCTCGTTTGTCAGGCGAGCACTCGGTTGTCAGGCGATCAACCATGCATCATGCAATCAGAAATCCAAGAGATATTCACTAAGCCTCAGATGCTTGTAGAATAAGAATGGTTGTCAGTCACCTTATTCATAGGTGAGAATGATGATGAGTGTCAATCATCACCTTCATCAGATTGAAGAACAAGTGATATCTTGGACAAAGAACAAGCGGAATTGAATAGAAGAACAATAATAATTGCATTAATACTCGAGGTACAGCAGAGCTCCACACCTTAATCTATGGTGTGTAGAAACTCCACCGTTGAAAATACATAAGAAAAAAAGTTATCATTGGTTTCGGCCCCAGAGAGGGAACCAGAAGAACCCAGATAAAAATACAATAGTAAAAGGTCCTATATATAGAAAACTAGTAGCCTAGGGTGTACAGAGATGAGTAAATGACATAAAAATCCACTTCCGGGCCCACTTGGTGTGTGCTTGGGCTGAGCAATGAAGAATTTTCGTGTAGAGACTCTTCTTGGAGTTAAACGCCAGCTTTTATGCTAGTTTGGGCGTTTAACTCCCATTTTGGTGCCAGTTCCGGCGTTTAACGCTGGAATTTCTGAGGGTGACTTTGAACGCCGGTTTGGGCCATCAAATCTTGGGCAAAGTATGGACTATCAAATATTGCTGGAAAGCCCAGGATGTCTACTTTCCAACGCCGTTGAGATCGCGCCAATTGGGCTTCTGTAGCTCCAGAAAATCCACTTCGAGTGCAGGGAGGTCAGAATCCAACAGCAGCTGCAGTCCTTTTGAGTCTCTGGATCAGATTTTTGCTCAGATCCCTCAATTTCAGCCAGAAAATACCTGAAATCACAGAAAAACACACAAACTCATAGTAAAGTCCAGAAAAGTGAATTTTAATTAAAAACTAATAAAAATATAGTAAGAACTCAACTAAAACTACCAAAAACATACTAAAAACAATGCCAAAAAGCGTACAAATTATCCGCTCATCACAACACCAAACTTAAATTGTTGCTTGTCCCCAAGCAACTGAAAATCAAATAAGATGAAAAGAAGAGAATATACTATAGACTCCAAATTATCAATGAAACATAGCTCCAAATTAGATGAGCGAGACTAGTAGCTTTTTGCCTCCAAACAGTTTTGGCATCTCACTTTATCCTCTGAGGTTCAGAATGATTGGCTTCTTTAGGAACTTAGAATCCAGATAGTGTTATTGATTCTCCTAGTTAAGTATGATGATTCTTGAACACAGCTACTTTATGAGTCTTGGCCGTGGCCCAAAGCACTCTGTCTTCCAGTATTACCACCGGATACATACATGCCACAGACACATAATTGGGTGAACCTTTTCAGATTGTGACTCAGCTTTGCTAGAGTCCCCAATTAGAGGTGTCCAGGGTTCTTAAGCACACTCTTTTTGCCTTGGATCACAACTTTATTTCTTTCTTTCTTTCTTTTCTTTTTCTTTCTCCCCTTTTTTTTTTTCGTTTTTCTGCTTCTCCCTTTTTTTTTTTATATTCACTGCTTTTTCTTGCTTCAAGAATCATTTTTATGATTTTTCAGATCCTCAGTAACATGTCTCCTTTTTCATCATTCTTTCAAGAGCCAACAATTTTAACATTCATGAACAACAAATTCAAAAGACATATGCACTGTTCAAGCATACATTCAGAGAACAAAAGTGTTGCCACCACATCAAACTAATTAAGCTAGTTTTAAAGATGAATTTGAAATCCTGTACTTCTTGTTCTTTTGTGGTAAAAACAGTTTTCTTTTAAGAAAGGTGATGGATTCATACTCATAGCTTTAAGGCATAGACACTAAGATACTAATGATCATAAGACACAAACATGGATAATCATAAGCATAAAAATTCGAAAAACAAGAAAATAAAGAACAAGGAGATTAAAGAACGGGTCCACCTTTAGTGATGGCGGCTTGTTCTTCCTCTTGAAGGTCTTATGGAGTGCTTGAGCTCCTCAATGTCTCTTCCTTGTCTTTGTTGCTCCTCTCTCATGATTCTTTGATCTTCTCTAATTTCATGGAGGAGAATGGAGTGTTCTTGATGCTCCACCCTTAGTTGTCCCATGTTGGAACTCAATTCTCCTAGGGAGGTGTTTAATTGCTCCCAATAATTTTGTGGAGGAAAGTGCATCCCTTGAGGTATCTCAGGGATTTCTTGATGAGAGGGGTCTCTTGTGTACTCCATCTTTTTCTTGGTGATGGGCTTGTGGTCATGCCTTCTCAGTTGAACCGGCTTTGGATGCCATAAATGGTTATGGAAAAGCAAAAAGCAATGCTTTTACCACACCAAACTTAAAAGGTTTGCTCGTCCTCGAGCAAAAGAAGAAAGAAGAGAGTAGAAGAAAAAGAAATGGAGGAGAGGGAGATGGCTTTGTGTTCGGCCAAAGAGGGGAAGAAGTGGTGTTTTATGAAGGATGGATGTGAGTGGTGAAGAGAAAGAGATGTTGAGGTGAATGGGTGAAGAAGAAGAGAGAGTGGTGGGGTTGTTTGGGGATCCTGTGGGGTCCACAGATCCTGAGGTGTCAAGGAAAAGTCATCCCTGCACCAAATGGGGCTCAAAAACACGTTTTGAGCCAATTCTGGCGTTAAACGCCGGGCTGGTGCCCATTCCTGGCGTTTAACGCCAGGTTGTTGCCCTTTACTGGCGTTTAACGCCAGTCTGGTGCCCCTTTCTGGCGTTAAACGCCCAGAATGGTGCCAGACTGGGCGTTAAACGCCCAACAGCTAGCATTACTGGCGTTTGAACGCCAGCTTCTTCTCCTCCAGGGTGTGCTGTTTTTCTTCCTGTTTTTCATTCTGTTTTTGCTTTTTCAATGAATTTTGTGACTTCTTATGATCATCAACCTACAAAAAAAACATAAAATAACAAACGAAACTACATAAAATATAATCATTGGGTTGCCTCCCAACAAGCGCTTCTTTAATGTCAGTAGCTTGACAGAGGGCTCTCATGGAGCCTCACAGATACTCAGAGCAATGTTGGGACCTCCCAACACCAAACTTAGAGTTTGAATGTGGGGGTTCAACACCAAACTTAGAGTTTGGTTGTGGCCTCCCAACACCAAACTTAGAGTTTGACTTTGGGGGCTCTATTTGACTCTGATTTGAGAGAAGCTCTTCATGCTTCATCTCCATGGTGACAGAGGGATATCCTTGAGCCTTAAACACAAAGGATTCTTCATTCACTTGAATGATCAGTTCACCTCTATCAACATCAATCACAGCCTTTGCTGTGGCTAGGAAGGGTCTGCCAAGGATGATGGATTCATCCATGCACTTCCCAGTCTCTAGGACTATGAAATCAGTAGGGATGTAATGGTCTTCAATTCTAACCAAAACATTCTCTACAAGTCCATAAGCTTGTTTTATTGAGTTGTCTGCCATCTCTAGTGAGATTTTTGCAGCTTGTATCTCAAAGATCCTTAGCTTCTCCATTACTGAGAGAGGCATGAGGTTCACACTTGACCCTAAGTCACACAAGGCCTTTTTGAAGGTCATGGTGCCTATGGTACAAGGTATTGAAAACTTCCCAGGATCTTGTCTCTTTTGAGATAATTTCTGCCTAGACAAGTCATCCAGTTCTTTGGTGAGCAAAGGTGGTTCATCCTCCCAAGTCTCATTTCCAAATAACTTGTCATTTAGCTTCATGATTGCTCCAAGATATTTAGCAACTTGCTCTTCAGTGACATACTCATCCTCTTCAGAGGAAGAATACTCATCAGAGCTCATGAATGGCAGAAGTAAGTCCAATGGAATCTCTATGGTCTCATTTTGAGCCTCAGATTCCCATGGTTCCTCATTGGGGAACTCATTGGAGGTTGGTGCACGCCCATTGAGGTCTTCCTCAGTGGCGTTCACTTCCTCCCCTTCCTCTCCAAATTCGGCCATGTTGATGGCCTTGCACTCTCCTTTTGGATTTTCTTCTGTATTACTTGGAAGAGTACTTGGAGGGAGTTCAGTAATTTTCTTACTCAGCTGTCCCACTTGTCCTTCCAAATTTCTGATGGAGGACCTTGTTTCATTCATGAAACTTTGAGTGGTTTTGATTAGATCAGAGACCATGGTTGCTAAGTCAGAGGTATTCTGCTTAGAACTCTCTGTCTGTTGCTGAGAAGATGATGGAAAAGGCTTGCTATTGCTAAGCCTGTTTCTTCCACCATTATTGTTATTGAAACCTTGTTGAGGTCTCTCTTGATTCTTCCATGAGAGATTTGGGTGATTTCTCCATGAAGAATTGTAGGTGTTTCCATAGGGTTCTCCTAGGTAATTCACCTCTTCTATTGAAGGGTTCTCAGGATCATAGGCTTCTTCCTCAGATGAAGCATCCTTAGTACTGCTTGGTGCATTTTGCATTCCAGACAGACTTTGAGAAATCAAATTGACTTGTTGAGTCAATATCTTGTTCTGAGCCAAAATGGCATTCAGAGTATCAATCTCAAGAACTCCTTTCTTCTGACTAGTCCCATGGTTCACAGGATTCCTTTCAGAAGTGTACATGAATTGGTTATTTGCAACCATTTCAATTAGCTCTTGAGCTTCTGCAGGCGTCTTCTTCAGATGAAGAGATCCTCCAGCAGAGCTATCCAAAGACATCTTGGATAGTTCAGAGAGACCATCATAGAAAATACCTATGATGCTCCATTCAGAAAGCATGTCAGAAGGACATTTTCTGATTAATTGTTTGTATCTTTCCCAAGCTTCATAGAGGGATTCTCCATCTTTCTGTCTGAAGGTTTGGACTTCCACTCTAAGCTTACTCCATCTTTGTGGTGGAAAGAACTTTGCCAAGAAGGCATTGACTAGCTTTTCCCAAGAGTCCAGGCTTTCTTTAGGTTGAGAGTCCAACCATATCCTAGCTCTGTCTCTTCAGCAAAAAAGAATAGCATCAGTCTATAGACCTCAGGGTCTACCCCATTAGTCTTGACTGTGTCACAGATTTGCAAGAACTCAGCTAAGAACTGATGAGGATCTTCCATTGGAAGTCCATGGAACTTGCAATTCTGTTGCATTAGAGAAACTAATTGAGGCTTAAGCTCAAAGTTATTTGCTCCAATGGCAGGGATAGAGATGCTTCTCCCATAGAAATCAGGAGTAGGTGCAGTAAAGTCACCCAGCACCTTCCTTGCATTGTTTGCATTGTTGTTGTTTTCGGCTGCCATGTCTTCTTCCTCTTTGAAGAATTCGGTCAGGTCCTCTAAAGAGAGTTGTGCTTTGGCTTCTCTTAGCTTTCTCTTCAAGGTCCTTTCGGGTTCAGGGTCAGCTTCAACAAGAATGCCTTTGTCTCTGCTCCTGCTCATATGAAAGAGAAGAGAACAAGAAAATATGGAATCCTCTATGTCACAGTATAGAGATTCCTTGAAGTGTCAGAGGAAAAGAGAAATAGAAAGAAGAAGGAGAAGAAGAATTCGAACTTTACTTAGATAAGATTCGAATTGTGCATTGAGAAGGAGTGGTACTCCATAGAAGGATGTGAGAAGGAGGGAAGAAGATTTTCGAAAATTAATTAAAATATTTTGAAAACATTTTTGAAAAACACTTAATTGATTTTCGAAAACAAGAGTGAGAAAGAGATCAAGTGATTTTTGAAAAAGATTTTGAAATTAGAAATCAAAAAGATTTGATTGAAAACTATTTTGAAAAAGATGTAATTAAAAAGATTTGATTGAAAAGTTATGGTTTTAAAAAGATGTGATTGAGAAGATATGATTTGAAAACAATTTTAAAAGATATGATTTGAAAACAATTTGAAAAGATATGATTTTAAAAGAAATATTAATGACTTGCCTAACAAGAAAAGATATGATTCAAACATAAAACCTTTCTTAATAGAAAAGGCAAAAAATGGTCAATCAAATCATTAATTGTTAGTAAGTATCTTTGAAATAGGAAAGAAATTGATTTTGAAAACATTTGATTGAAAAGATATGATTTGAAAAAGATTTGATTTTGAAAAACTTTGAAAACTTGAAAAAAAATTGATTTGAAAACAAAATCTTCCCCCTAGCACCATCCTGGCGTTAAACGCCCAGAATGGTATCCATTCTGGCGTTTAACGCCCAAAATGCACCCTTTTTGGGCGTTAAACGCCCAACCAGGTACCCTGGCTGGCGTTTAAACGCCAGTCTGCCTTCTTCACTGGGCATTTTTGAATGCTCAGCTTTTTCTGTGTAATTCCTCTGCAGTATGTTCTGAATCTTCAATTCTTAGTATTATTGACTTGAAAAGACACAAATAAAAAATATTTTTGGATTTTTAATGATGAGGAAAAATCAAAATGCAACTAAAATCAAATAACAATGCATGCAAGACACCAAACTTAGCAGTTTGTATACTATTGACACTAACAAAATAAGAATGCATATGAGAAACAACAAAAACACTCAAGTCAATAGAATTCAAAGATCAAAACAAGGAAATCATCAAGAACAACTTGAAGATTAATTAAGACACATGCATAAATTCGAAAAATGCAAGAAGAACAGAAACATGCAATTGACACCAAACTTAAGATGAGACTCTAGACTCAAACAAGAAATATTTTTGGATTTTATGATTTTGTAATTTTTTTGGCTATTTTCGAAAATTAAGTGAAAAGGAAAATAAAGGTATCAAAGTTCTTTAATGAGAATTCCAAGAATCATGCAATGTTAGTCTAAAGCTTTAGTCTAAAGGAATTAGACATAGCTAGCTAAGCTTCAGCAAGACATTGCATTCAAGAGCTAAATTGATGATGATCAATCAGCTTTGGTGATGATAAGAACATCACCTTGAAACACTAGAATTCATTCTTAAGAACTCTGAAGAAAAATAATACCTAATCTAAGCACAAGATGAACCGTCAGTTGTCCATACTCAAGAACAATCCCCGGCAACGGCGCCAAAAACTTGGTGCACGAAATTGTGATCACTACAACTTCGCACAACTAACCAGAAGGTGCACTGGGTCGTCCAAGTAATACCTTACGCGAGTAAGGGTCGATCCCACGGAGATTGGTGGTATGAAGCAAGCTATGGTCATCTTGTAAATCTCAGTCAGGCAGACTCAAATGTATAAGGTGATGAACGAAAATAACATAAAAGATAAAGATAGAGATACTTATGTATATCATTGGTGTAAGAGCTTCAGACAAGCGTATGAAGATGCCTTCCCTTCCGTCTCTCTGCTTTCCTACTGTCTTCATCCAATCCTTCTTACTCCTTTCCATGGCAAGCTCGTGTAGGGTTTCACCGTTGTCAGTGGCTACCTCCCATCCTCGCAGTGAAAGCTAATGCTCATACACTCTGTCACAGTGCGGCCAATCACCGGTTTGGTTCCCGCTCCTACTGGAATAGAATCCCTCTTTTGCGTCTGTCACTAACGCCCAGCAGGTTAAAGTTTGAAGCACGTCACAGTCATTCAATCATTGAATCCTACTCAGAATACCACAGACAAGGTTAGACCTTCCGGATTCTCTTGAATGCCGCCATCAGTTCTTGCCTATACCACGAAGACTCTGATCTCACGGAATGGCTGGCTCGTTTGTCAGGCGAGCACTCGGTTGTCAGGCGATCAACCATGCATCATGCAATCAGAAATCCAAGAGATATTCACTAAGCCTCAGATGCTTGTAGAATAAGAATGGTTGTCAGTCACCTTATTCATAGGTGAGAATGATGATGAGTGTCAATCATCACCTTCATCAGATTGAAGAACAAGTGATATCTTGGACAAAGAACAAGCGGAATTGAATAGAAGAACAATAATAATTGCATTAATACTCGAGGTACAGCAGAGCTCCACACCTTAATCTATGGTGTGTAGAAACTCCACCGTTGAAAATACATAAGAAAAAAAGTGATCATTGGTTTCGGCCCCAGAGAGGGAACCAGAAGAACCCAGATAAAAATACAATAGTAAAAGGTCCTATATATAGAAAACTAGTAGCCTAGGGTGTACAGAGATGAGTAAATGACATAAAAATCCACTTCCGGGCCCACTTGGTGTGTGCTTGGGCTGAGCAATGAAGCATTTTCGTGTAGAGACTCTTCTTGGAGTTAAACGCCAGCTTTTATGCCAGTTTGGGCGTTTAACTCCCATTTTGGTGCCAGTTCCGGCGTTTAACGCTGGAATTTCTGAGGGTGACTTTGAACGCCGGTTTGGGCCATCAAATCTTGGGCAAAGTATGGACTATCATATATTGCTGGAAAGCCCAGGATGTCTACTTTCCAACGCCGTTGAGAGCGCGCCAATTGGGCTTCTGTAGCTCCTGAAAATCCACTTCGAGTGCAGGGAGGTCAGAATCCAACAGCATCTGCAGTCCTTTTGAGTCTCTGGATCAGATTTTTGCTCAGATCCCTCAATTTCAGCCAGAAAATACCTGAAATCACAGAAAAACACACAAACTCATAGTAAAGTCCAGAAAAGTGAATTTTAATTAAAAACTAATAAAAATATAGTAAGAACTCAACTAAAACTACCAAAAACATACTAAAAACAATGCCAAAAAGCGTACAAATTATCCGCTCATCACCAACCCGACGTGTCCGGTAGCTAACCCGGGCACAGTCTCTCTGTTGCGTATTAATATCATTAGAGGGAATATGTGCCCTGTCACCATTAGAGGGTATCTGCGCCCTGTCGCCATTAGAGGGTATCTGCGCCCTATCGCCATTAGAGGGTATCTGTGCCCTGTCGCCATTAGAGGGTATCGGTGCCCTGTCACCCTTACAACCAGAGAGAAAACACAAGCAATGACCCGGAGCAAGCGGGACGAACCACAACCCTTGCTACTACCCAGGTATCTGAGTTACATTCATTCAAAACTCCATAATTAACTCATTTATCATAAACATCATTTTTCGTCTCATACCCGGAGCAAGTGGACTAGCCACTGCTACTACCCAGGGAAACTCGTATCTCAGATAGTGGAAGTGCAATTCACAATTATCACTAATTCAGCATAAACATGCATGAATTCTCATCCATGGATCAACATCCATATCAACCATCCGGCTCACGGTTAAATCCATAACCAGCCAATATTCATAGCATACACAGCTATTCCGGCTCACGGTTCAATCCAGAACCAGCCAATATTCATAGCATACACAGCTATTCCAGCTCACGGTTCAATCCAGAACCAGCCAATTCATAAACAATTACGGCCCTTCGGCCAATGGCATAACAAGCACTTCCACCACCATCCTCCACATCTCACATAATCCTCAATGATCCTCATTGATTATTCATTTTCCCCTTGCTTCACTCGCAAGTTACCTCATTCACTAGCCCTTTTCTAATAGCTATGCATATCTGATGAGCGGATAATTTGTATACTTTTTGGCATTGTTTTTAGTATGTTTTTGATATGATCTAGTTAGTTTTTAGTATATTTTTATTAGTTTTTAGTTAAAATTCACTTTTCTGGACTTTACTATGAGTTTGTGTGTTTTTCTGTGATTTCAGGTATTTTCTGGCTGAAATTGAGGGACCTGAGCAAAAATCTGATTCAGAGACCAAAAAGGACTGCAAATGCTGTTGGATTCTGACCTCCCTGCACTCGAAGTGGATTTTCTGGAGCTACAGAAGCCCAATTGGCGCGCTCTCAACGGCGTTGGAAAGTAGACATCCTGGGCTTTCCAGCAATATATAATAGTCCATACTTTGCCCAAGATTTGATGGCCCAAACCGGCGTTCAAAGTCACCTCAAGAAATCCCAGCGTTAAACGCTGGAACTGGCACCCAAATGGGAGTTAAACGCCCAAACTGGCACCAAAGCTGGCGTTTAACTCCAAGAGGAGTCTCTGCACGAAATTTGCTCATTGCTCAGCCCAAGCACACACCAAGTGGGCCCGGAAGAGGATTTTTATGTCATTTACTCATTTCTGTACACCTAGGCTACTAGTTTCTTATAAGTAGGACCTTTTACTATTGTATAGGAATCTTTTTGATCACTTTTAGATCTCTAGATCATCTTTGGACATTTCAGTTCTTAGATCATTGGGAGGCTGGCCATTCGGCCATGCCTAGACCTTGTTCTTATGTATTTTCAACGGTGGAGTTTCTACACACCATAGATTAAGGTGTGGAGCTCTGCTGTACCTCGAGTATTAATGCAATTACTATTGTTCTTCCATTCAATTCCACTTGTTCTTTACCAAGATATCACTTGTTCTTCAACATGATGAAGGTGATGATTGACGCCCATCACCATTCTCACTCATGAACAAGGTGACTGACAACCATTCTTGTTCTACACGCATTTGAGGCTTAGTGAATATCTCTTGGATTTCTGATTGCACGATGCATGGTTGATCGGCTGACAACCGAGTGCTCGCCTGACAAACGAGCCAGCCATTCCGTGAGATCAGAGTCTTCGTGGTACAGGCAAGAACTGATGGCAGCATTCAAGAGAATCCGGAAGGTCTAACCTTGTCTGTGGTATTCTGAGTAGGATTCAATGATTGAATGACTGTGACGTGCTTCAAACCTGTAACCTACTGGGCGTTAGTGACAGACGCAAAAGAGTTATTCTATTCCGGTAGGGGAGGGAACCAAACGGTGATTGGCAGTAACTGTGACAGAGTGCGTGCATTAGCTTTCACTGCGCGGATGGGAGGTAGCTGCTGACAACAGTGAGACCCTACACGCTTGCCATGGAAAGAGAGGGTTGGATGAAGGCAGTAGGAAAACAGAGAGACGGAAGGGAAGGCATCTTCATACGCTTGTCTGAAGCTCTTACCCAATGATATACATAAGTATCACTATCTTTATCTTTTATATTATTTTCGTTCATCACCATATACATCTGAGTTTGCCTGACTAAGATTTACAAGATGACCATAGCTTGCTTCAATACTAACAATCTCCGTGGGATCGACCCTTACTCACGTAAGGTTTATTACTTGGACGACCCAGTGCACTTGCTGGTTGGTTGTGCGAAGTTGTGTAATGCCATGGTATTGAGCGCACCAAGTTTTTG